>NC_137463.1:167297361-167746361 GCF_964235325.1 Thermobia domestica | reverse complement strand
CGTCGTTCCGACTGTTGGCGATGGTGGGCGACTCATCTTCCTGAACGTCGTCTGCTTGTTTGTGTTTTTCATCAACACGTGTAGTACTCATGGCTATTGAATGGTACGGCGACGTGGGGATCCTTACAATATGATATATAGATTTTACTAGTTTTGTCAAATTTTGTAAGACGCGACATGCTATTTATCAGACACAAACTTACACCAGTAACAATTTTAAAAGTAGAACGGTGTTTTTTTTATTAGCGTAATTATATAATCTTTGTCACATAGTAAAGTTATGAGAATATACTACCGTCACTATCTATGTGGTCTGGCATAACTTATTTGCATATTGTAGAAAGGTAATAACTTTTATGTTTAATTTTACTTCATTTCATTTATTATTTGCTGGTTGGTTTTGTGTAAAAGAGTGATGTTTAGATTTCTGCAGTACTCTTTGTAAACTCGCAGCACATTATTCTCCTACAAAATTTTTTGAGAAGCCCTTTAATAAAAACTTGCCTCCTCCAAGAATCAATTCGAACACCTCTATATAAACGCAAACTCTCAATTACGTGAGAGCCTGCCAGACCAAGTATTTCAAGGATATGAATTAAAGAATATCCCTTAAGAAACTTTTAAACAAAACGATCTTTGCATTGTTCTCCTCAAGGTTTTGTTCTCCTTAAGAGAGTTATCTAAAGCCGGAGAACACTTAACACCAGTTCTTAATTAAAAAATGTCTGGGGAAAATACATGACTTTTCTACGTGAATTGAATCTGTAAACTAAAATAACAAAGATAATTAATTTTACTATAAATATTACCCAATGCAGAAGAGATACGCAAGGGTAAGTGAAGCGAGGGAAGAACAAACTGTTAACTTTTCTTTTAAAGGAAACATAAGGCAATATCTAATATCAAATCAATACGAATGTGACTGGGGGATGACAGAGTACAATTATAGACTTTCTAGAAAGTTATGTCTGGAGTTAGTTGTCCATACTGTCAGTGAAAACAAATGATTAAGATATGGTTAAAGTAATTACAATGTATATAGGTGACAATATTTTTTATGGTCAATAGAATTAAGGTTGTTGAAGGACTTCACTCGAGTTGATAGTGAACGATGATCTCAAATTGATACTAGCAAAGCGAGGAGTCAAATTTTAAGTAAGAAGATATTTCATTGCCTGTAGTTTATGCTATTAGACACAGAGGCAGTTGCTCAAGGACTCCGAGTTGCAGCTTATAAGTTTTTCTTCTATAGTGTTACCATTCAATGTATTCTAGATGCAATGACAATATTTAAAAAATAAGAAAAGGAAAAACTAAATGTTGTAGTATGTTTAATTTTAGTTCTCTGAAACATGCAACACTAATAGGAATACGTTGTTATTTGCAGGTATGTGGTTACGTGTGATGCTTCTGAATATAGTGGTAAGTACATGTGACATTCAAATATTTCTGTCAGCCTTCATCTTCAGTGAAAATTTCTATCCACCCACCTTGAATTCAGATGCCTTCGAAATTTGTTAATCATGATATTTGAACACCATTATAATGTATGAATAATGTATTTGATTAACTAGAGAAAGATACATTATGATTTTTTTCAAATTATAAGATGTATTGCATTAGGACCATAAAAGTGGAACGCTCAATTATAGAAAAAAGTAAATTGAAAAACACAATTGTTTCTACATACTTATATGATTACTGAAACAATTGATGGAACTAGAATGAATAGAAAAATAGATAACTGAAATCTAATAACACATTATCAACTACAAAATGATAAGTCTTTTATTTGTAATTTAGTGAAACTGTGTAACTGTGAAGAAGGCTCTATATACTGACAAGAGTATTTCGGTAGCAAGTATCGTGATTAAATGTATTCACATTTCAGATTATATGATATTTATAGTGGAATCTTGGAAATTATCAGTGTTAGAATATATTAGAAAAATTATGCGAAAAATATGAAGTTAAAAAAGTAATTTAAACAAGACGAAGGTAATTGTGATTGGAATGAAAAGAATTCTTATCAATTAAAGAAGATACAGGAAGAAAATAAAGTGGTGATGATTTAAATATCAATACATATTGAAAAATGTGAACTAGAAATAAAAACATCCCTAGAAATGGTCGAAGAAGCTTTCAAGAGAAAGTGCAATATTATTGCCCACTTAAAAGAGAAAGGTTATTTTAAAAAACGTCAAACGTTCAAAATGGAGTATTGCACTCCAGAAGTAGAAAGATAGATTTACGAAATAATTATACTAAACCTATGTAACTGCTCAAATCATGGACAGTTTCTTTCCTTGAGTCATCATTTCTTTTCTAAAACTTTTAATTCATTCTATATTCTTCACATCTTTTTCTCATGTTTGGATATGAAATGTAACGTATCCCTGGCCTCGTTACCATGCAAACACATCAAAATGTTAATCTAACAATAATAATAATTCAGGCTGAAAGGCTATTGTAAATTTTGGTTTTATACTCCTCCTGCTCCTAGTACTACTACTACAAATAATAATAACAACAATAATAACTCATTCTAGGACCACTGTCACATGTTAACCAATTTATACTAACACGGAGAATTTACTTCATCAATAAACAGATATACTGTTTCTGATATATCCTATCAAGACATTATCGTTCTCCATTCTAAACTGCTTCGCATGCCCACATGTACATAGTTCTAAATAGCAACATGATCGAAAACACTTCTGAACATGTACCCATTGATATATGTGAAGCTTCAATGAAAATAAAAGAATAAAAACTCAAATTTTCCTTTTTATCCACTCCAGAGAAAAATGATCTAGTTAAATTTTGAATTTTATATATATATATATATATATATATATTGGATAATGTAGGTAATATTTACGTCCATGCGAAAACACATTCTGTACGCGTCCAGGAACTTAGTATCCATCAAAATGACTTTCCATGTAGAGTGGGCTCAAGAGTATGCATTTATTTTTTGAATGCTTATATCTCCATTGTAAAAAGAACTAGAAGCTTGTAATTTACACCTGCGCAATCTTCAAACATTCTTCTTGTTGTTTAAGTATGTTTCATATTAATAATTTTAAGCTTCTGATTGCAATAAACGATAATTTAACCAAAGACGAAAACTACTACTATTTCACCGCTGGAGTAAAAGTTGTCACGAGAAATGGTAAAAGTGTGCATGGAATAACAAAAGTACAAAGCAATTAATACTATAAAATACACTGTAAAATTATATCAGTATTATATGAAATACAAGTTATTAAAGATAACATATTAAACAATATTGATTATAACATACCGTTTCATGTATAATCAGTTTCTTATGATTATATACGTCGTTCTCTAGTAGTTCCTGCAATAATCGATAAACTCGATTTAATTAGTACCATAAGTAAATATATTGAATCAACTGCAAAACGTGCAATTCCTAGCTTCTGGCCTAAGTCGGTAAACGATAATTTACACTTATGTCTTGTGGGTACTTTTGCCTCTTCAACACTTTTTATTTTACTCTGCCGATAAATGCTACTGTCTTTAAAGAACAATTAAAAACGTCGGTGCAACAAGAGGACAGTTCCAATTTTATATTTGGTTGAGGATTGAAACAAAATATTATTAGAAATGTATTTATTCTATTTTAGCCTTCAAACTTTTTGTTTGCAAAAATATGTTTTACCCCTATAATATCACATTTCTTTACATGT
Organism: Thermobia domestica; assembly: GCF_964235325.1. Lineage (NCBI taxonomy): Eukaryota > Metazoa > Arthropoda > Insecta > Zygentoma > Lepismatidae > Thermobia > Thermobia domestica. The sequence goes on along the minus strand of NC_137463.1, from coordinate 167,742,645 downwards.
TTGGAGGCTAAATAAAAATAAATTGCATTTTAACAGTTTCTTTTTTTCAATTTTGAATCAAATCTGCAATTGAAGCTATTCCCTTCTTGCACCGAGGTCTTCAATTATATGCCACAAATCAAACATAAATTAAAAAGAATATCTAGTCAATTATTTACTTCTGTTTATTTTCTCTTATATACATAATACCGATTCGAAAACATGAAAATATTACATTAGCACAATAAAAAGTGAAACCCACTTCGTCGTTTCCACGTTGGTTCTAGCCGTCTGTAACTTTGTCTTAAAACAATCTACCATGATGCTTTTTAGTACGACTCAGTGCAGTTTATCTCACTTCTACAGAAAAAAGATATAATGGTACTGGGAACGTTCACACACCGCACATTCTTACCCCCTCTATCTTTGATTTGTTTCACTGTATCTTTCCCGTTCATTTGGTATATGTAAACTAATTTGTATTTCCACATTGAACATGCATGAGCAACCTACAACAAGACTATAACTCAATTCTATTATTTTTTATATTTATTAGTAGAACTTCGGGACAGGTTAACAATAAATTGCAAACCACATTAGTCTTTGGAACATCCTGCTTATTTTAATTATACAACAAGTCATAGCAATGCATTGATATAGACTTGTGCCAGTATCACACATATGCAGCTGTAACAATTTGTTATATATTATTGATGAATCATTTCATCTACATTCAGTACATATATTGGGTTTCCGGAAGTATGTTACGTGCCTTTGATTTCCAATAAGCTTCATTTCACGAATTAACACACACGAGGAAATTAATCATTTCAGACAATTCGCATTCACTACATGCATCACTTTAATTATATTTCAAACTATGGGCGCTTTTTTTATATTCCACTACATTTACTACACTACTCGCTATATTATTTTACTATTCTACTACTGTAAACATGTTGCACCCAATGCTATATTGCATCCATAAACTACTATGAAGATATCCATTGGGTACTGAACTAGTTGTAGCAATGAACTTTAGAATATAATGTTAATTTGGTTAGTTAACTTACCAATGTCATACAAGAATAAACACTAACAGCAAGATATCCAAGCCGTACGAAGATCATTAAAACATAAAAATCGATTAAGGTGAAAAATATCACATTTGTGTACATAAAATGCAAGCTTTTCTATTGCTATTAATTAGTTGTACTAAGTGTGTGGTATAAAACAACAAAAAAGGACATTAGAATCATTTCGAAGCAGCAACTGGCCACCATGACTACCGTGTATTGAAAGTCAGAAAATGTAAGATTACGTTATGATTGAAGATTTACATTACTAATTGAGGTGGAGAACTTTATGTTGAAATAAAACACGGAAAAATGTTCTTAATATTCATGAAATTGGCTTTATTAGACAGATCATTTTATGGCATTAATGTTTCAATACGATTTCGGTTATATGACCACCGTGGCTGGCGTGTACGTGGCGTAATCATGAGTTCCAATTTTCACATACTTTTCGCAATAAATCAGGCTGTATTTCGGCAATAACGCGTCGAATGTTGGCTTCAAAGTGCTCAATTGTTTCTGGTTTCTTGGCGTAAACATGCGACTTTACATATCCCCAGAGAAAATAATCTAATATTGTCGTCAAATTGCACGAACGAGCTGTCCAGTTAAGAGGTCCATTTCGGTCCAAGTCCATCCCGATGAGTTTGTCGAATTGAACCATGGTTTTCGAAATAAATTTGCACAATTTACAAATTTTGCTCTGTCGTGAATCTATTAATCATGAATTGTCATACCATACTAAAACAACCGAGAACTGTAATATCAGCTGTCAAAAAAACAGTGTTGCCAGTTTAAAGTTCTCCGCCTCTAAAAAACACCCTTTACACTTAAATCGGTGTGGTTAGATTAACATGTGACGAATTCTTCCACCCCTCCCCATATTTAATACTGTTTAAATGTCCGAGGTTCACAGGAAATTGCCTAAAACACTTAAAATGCCATAATTAAGCTTTCACATTTCACAAAATAAAACGTTGGTAAGACACAAGTAAATAAAACTTCGAGTAGCTAACATGCACTGAACTGCCAACTTTCTATTTTAGTTACAGATGTTACCATTTTAAATATCTGAATTCACCTATGTATTCAAATAATTGCTATGAAGATTCGATTTATGATTTACTCTTCGGAATCAGACCCGAGTAACAATTGTTCCACCAGTCTGAACCCAATCCATTATAAGAATTCAAAATTATTCTTGGAGCCACAAGACATTTCTACACCAGACAAATGCCTCCCAGAACACATTTCACATAATAATTCAGCATTTTGAATCGACTGAAGTTTGTGTACTGTTCAAATTTTAATGCATATGCAGTTTTCATTGAATTAGGAACAAATCCATAACTTTCAAAAGTTGAACTTACTAACTTACTCTGTAGTCCTACATAGCTTATTTCTTCTTGAAAACCAGCACCTGCACAACTTGAATTACTAAAATTAGCATTATGGGTAGAAAAATCTAATACTATGCATTTCTGCCTACTCTTTATTTTAGAAAATTTACGTAATTTTCGTAAATACTTTTAATAATTAATTATCTCCAGGTAATTTAAGCTTAACTGAATTATTTAACCAAATATGATAATTACAAGTAGCATTATATCTTAACTATATATTGTGCTTATTTGACGCATTAAAACAAATTTTATTATTCCTAAATTTCAAGAATCTAGCATTATTATTACTATTAATAATGATAATTGAATTACAATAAAACAAAATTGTATAATGAAACTCTATACAATAGAACATAAATGTTACTTGATCATTCATTCCATAACAGAGAAGATTGATAAACTAAGAAGTTGAACAATAGAACAAAGACGAAGTGTTAACAAAAATTGGAAGACATCAACAATATAGGAAATATTTAAGGAGAAAAGATCCTGGATATGACTCCTGATGGGAGAGCATTAAAAGTTTAAATTCCACGTTAAACTATAGGATTATGTCTCATAGCTTTGGTGGTAAAAGAGACTTCAACAAACAAACAAACAAACAGGAAGAGAAGACTAATTAAAATATTATTCGAGTAAATTATTTTCTCAAGGACATCATAAAATGTGTTTTAGAGTGTGAAGTAAATAACAATTAATGGAGAAATGAAAATAAATAACAGAGTAGAGGAAGATCGAATTTCATAAAAGTTTGTCAATTTGCAGGAAGAGGTCTACCAGTAATGGTAGATGATTACGGTACGTTGATTAAAATATTTCGACAAATAAATAAATTACCAAAGTTGCATGGGAACTCTTTCTTGTAAAGATACTTAGTGCTCTTGCCTTTTGTATGGGAATTTCGAGGTCGAATCCTAAGCTCTGATTCTTATCCCATGGTAAATTTAAATCTACAGTTAAATTGCAAATAGTCAACCTCGTATGAAGCACGATTAAAAGTAAGGAATGTTATATAATCTTCCGAAACGAAATAACTTTACTATTATCCTAAATAGAATTTTTACTGTATAGTACCATAATCTTTTGGGTCAAATTTATACAGAGAGCCAATATACATATTTTAAGATAGGAAACCAAAGGTCGAAAACAGCTAGTTCAAGGTCATGCCATCTTGAAGTTATAACAATTTGTGGGAACAAGTATGAAGTTTCAATAACAAATGTGTTTATCAAGAGTCAATCTATTCTAAGTAATCAAGCATGTGCCGCTCGACCATCTCCAAAAACTAATTTTTTTATGAATATTTATCCTATATAAGAGTACTTCGAAACCACAATTAATTATTTTTTTACAACATCGCATGACGACGTAGCGGCTCAAAGATCAAAGTTTTAGTTCTGCACAAGTTGGGAACGTCCAGCAATTTTCAATTTGGTATGGCAAATACATGCTGAGATATTCAAAACAACATAAACGCCTGAAATCGAGAAAACGCAAAATGGCGGCAGCCGCTAAGTCGCCATCTGATACTGTAAAAAATAATTATTTGTGGTTTTGAAGTACTCATATCGAGTTAACATTTCTGAAAAAAATAATTTTTTTGAACAGGTCGAGCGGTAATTTTCTTTTTTTTCTCGATCATGGATTGACCCTCAAGTCAATGTAATCTGCTTTATTGTGCATAACACCACTTCTGAGTATGTAAAGGTTAGTACAAACAAACTACAGCTGCATTGTACGTACCAAAAACTCATAGTAATTGCCCGAAGTGATGACCACTAACCTCGACGCACGTAGCACAACGTCGAAGGAAATTTTTCCTTACTCGCTCAAATATCCCCGGCGTCTCTTGCACAATCAAGCAGGCAGTTAGGACTCTTGCAAGCATGTCCTTCTCGGATTCTATTGGCAATTCATATACCAAGGACTTGATGTGTCCTCAAAGGAAAAAAGTCGAGAGGGTGTAGATACTGGGATCTCCTCTTTCACTCCAACAATTAGGGAACGATGTGTACAAATAATGACAAACATCCACATCGAAGTGGGCAGGTGGGCCGTTATGTTGCACCCACATTCTCGCGCGGACATCTAAAACACAGTCTCCAATAGTTCGGGCAGTACATCAGAAAGGATGACAGATTCTTGGTGTATGAATTGCCAGTAGAATCCGAGAAGGACATGCTTGCAAGAGTCCTAACTGCCTACTTGATTGTGCAAGAGACGCCAAGGATATTTGAGCGAGTGAGGAAAACTTTCTTTAGACATGCTATGTTTATCGAGGTTAGTTGTTGTCACTCCGTGCAGTTATTGTGGGTTTTTGGTGCGTACAATGCAGCTGTAGTTTGTACTAAACCTTATATACTCAGATGTAGTGCTATACACAATAAAGCAGGTTGCATCGATTTGATAAACACATTTGCTATTGAAACATCGTACTTGTTCCGCCAGATTACTGCAACTTTAAGATGGCGTGGCGCTTGAACTAGTCGTTTTCGACCTTCAGTTTCCTATCTCAAAATACGTATATTGGACCCCTCTATCACTTGTATAAATTTGACCCAAGAGGTTATGGACGGTTTCTATATGGTGTTTCTAAACAATACAGACAACATTTGGAAAATGATTTCTGATAATAAAATAAGAAAAAATATAGACTAACATGGCTGTAGAAATGCTTCTTTTAGGAGCAATGATCAGTCGAAAATTACCGAGAAAATAAAAAAAAGCCATAATTCGAGAACAGAATGTCAGATAGAAAGGAGTACTAATTAATTTCAGTCGTCGATTCCAATAATTCAGAATTGGATGTGATGCAGGGGCAGCACAAGAGTGACCCCCAAGGAAACTGGAGAATGCCTGGAATATTATGTGTAGAAAATTGAATAATGGAGGGAAACAACAACAGAGATTAATCTTTCAGTGAGTAAGGGTGATAAAACTTTCTCCAAATTAGGAGAATGCTCTTAGAATTCAAAAGAATTAGATATATATAAACATTTATATGTTCTACTTTATCTAAGTAGAGAATAAATTCTCGAAGGAAGATTTGTCATTCTGATGGACGTACCTTTTAAGTATATGATTTATTGTTTAGCAAAATATTTTAAAATATATGTTGTGTGATAGTTCGCAGCTTTTGTAATTGTAATTAAGAATGTCTTGCACTATATGAACAATACACCAGTTTTCTTAATTTATTTGTTCTTATATTTTTATTGTAGGTTCTACCTTTGGTGTGTTTATATTCGACACAAAGATGGAATTGAACTTTCTCTTGTCCGATAGTTTTGCCTTCTTTATTGCATTTATTTCCCGGCTCTCATTTTCACTCTTACTCTTGAAGTACTCCTAATTTATGTTTCCTAGCCGCGTTTCCGTTGCGTAGACCTATTTGTTATGTCCTAATACGTCTATGATGCTCTGAAATCTGTATAGGTTAAGAATCGTTCAGTGAGTTCAGTGAATTTCTTTTTATTTTAACGTTTTATCTCCTGAGCTTATGTAGCAAATTTCAGCTCTCTGTCAGTTTAGTGCAGTTTTACAAATATGTATATCAGGTAATAGATAAGAGTAGGCATGTGAAATACAGTTTGCGGCAAGACAAACAGTACTGAAATTCACATACGGATCACTCGCAAGTGCAATGTGATATAAGCTGTGAGCGCCACATGTGTTCGTAACTGTGTGTGGACTAGAGTAGTGGGCAGTTGGCGCGAAGATAATGTTACTCACAACAGAGAAGGTGTTTATTGTCGAGCACTATTTTCCCTCATACGGTATGGGGCAGTATCTCACTGCAGGAAAGATGAGCGCACACGTCTACTGTATTGCTCTGGATCTGTGGAATTTATGAAGATGAAGATTTCATCAGCAACATATGGCTCAAAGATGAAAGGCATGTTATCTTGAATGTTACATCAATCGACAATTGATTCTTTTTGACCCACTCTTGTATGCTTTGCGTGGTTTTTGCTGCACCGAAAATCTGTCGTTACAACAATTAATGTAGCAAGACGGAATTACTGCTCACACTGTAAGTGAGACAGTTGTCCTTCTGCCCATGAGAGTTTAGGCATCGCTTGATTTCCCGTGGAACGGATTTTCCATATCTTTCCCATTCCCCTGATCTCACGGCTTCAGATTTCTGTGTTTCGGTTATACTGAAGGAAGCAATTTTCCGAACAGATAATACCCTACCACTATACAGAATTAAGAGAAAAGATTCAGTCATTTCTTTTGTCTTTCCAGCAACCCGTGTTCATTAACATGTTCATCGATCTACAGGATCGCTATGAAGAATATATGCGTTGTAGTGTGCAACATTTTGAATTCACGATGTACCGGCACGATTCCTCTTAAATTCACAATATGTGTTAAGTAACATTCAGTTGGATGCATTCGACATTTAGTATGTTCCATTATGTTATACAGCAAATAAATAAATAAATATCAACGATGTGATTTCAGTACTGTTTGTTTTGCCGCATCCTGTACGTTGGAAGTAAATTTTTCAACATTCTGTTTTAAGATATTATATGTACTGGTACTTATAGTATACTACATTACCAAACTACATTCAGGTTTGCATTAATAAGTTACTCTGAACCGTGCTCGGGCTTCGGATAGAAATTATTAAAAACAGTCTTTGCTGCATGTTTTACAGGTTAAAAAGTATTTGTTTTGATTCAATGAAGTTGTCAATACATCTTATATTAAACCTTGTAGAACTGATATTTTTTTTTTAAAAAAAAAAAGACCTGTCAAATTCTATAAATTGTAATGTGAATGCATTAATAAATTGATAAATTGAATACAATAATAAAAGAAGCATAAAGTAAATATCCTAACGGATTAATATATAGACTTTAACAGATGTGAAATTGAAGTTCCTTGAACTATTTCTCGACGCAGTCTCCTGTCACTGCAACATGTTTCTGCCATCTGGCCATGAGCTATTTTTCTTCCGCATCACAGAATTCTACTTCCCCGTCTCTCCACCACTAGAGAAAAAAAATTTAATCCGTTCATTATTCTGATGCAACTAATAGTACTTAAGAGTCACAAATTGAAGCTACATGATGTCTTTATACACTTCCCATGGAATTTGCATTTTCTTACAATTAACTCAAAGCAGTAATTATCAATCATTTGAACATTGCGCCTTCCTTTTTGCAGACATCAGTCCATTTCGCTCTTCCTTACAAATAGTAATACTATGTATAAAAACACCTTAAAAAGGACCAATCGACATATTTTTCCTCAATGCTCTGGAGGATCCTGACCAACTAGTTGAAAATAACTGGCATTGAACAGCATACTTACTATTCCAGCATGAAGATAACTACGAATTCCATAGTTTCAGCGTCAGTGCGTTTTGTACATTGGTTTATTCTACATATTATTTACTCGACCGATACATCCAGCAGAATCATAGTTTTTCCTCCAAAGTGTATATGGGGTGGCTCAGTTGTAGTGCACTCACTTCTTGTGCGGAGGGTTAGTGGTGTGAATCCAATCATGAAAGTTTGTGGTAGATTACATTGTGTCCGTCAGTTTTCTCGGAGTTTTTACGTTTTCTTCCATTATCATTACATGATTTTTTTCATAATAATTAGCTTTCATTTATCATCAATTTCTATTATTCTAAAAGGCACCATGAGACATTAAATGCTTCGACTTATTCCAACTTCTTTCTACAAGGACATGTTCTATACTGAAAAAAAAAAGATTAATCGAACATCTGTATCTTGCCTTCTTCCGATTTTTAAGTTTTATTCTTACTTGTACAAGGTACTATGTCTTGAACTTATTGAAATACTTTGGTTTGTTATGTTTTATTTATCTAATTCAACTTTTGATACAATGTCACAGGAAATCTTCAGTTTTTTTGGGTATCAGTTTTGCGGAACACCCGCACCACATTCAACGTCAACCTGGCACTTTGTTCTTTGCTTCTAACTGCTTTTGTATTTTTGGATCAAAAGTTCCAATATATTTCACGCAAAAATTCTCTTGTAGGACTAGTTCACGCAAAAAGTTTGGGTGAACTACATATAGTGCAGCCAAACCCAAATTATCACTTAACTCAGTATGATGTGCTTATTCCGTAAAATGTAGGAAAACTAGATTTAGGAGCCGTTCAAAAATTCTGTGGCCGCTGATCCAAAAAGCTCCAATATATTTCAATGAAAAATTTTCTTGTACGAATTATATCTGGAGAACTACATATAGTGTAGCCCAACTCAATCAATCACTTAACTCAGTATGATGTTCTTATTCCGTAAAAAAATACGAATACTCGATTTAGGGGCCGTTCAAAACTTTTGTGGTCCCTGATACAAAAACTAATTATTGGCCAAGATTGGAATCTTTTGATTCATTTTTGGATCATTCCCAAATTTCTCGGCCGAGATAGCAATCTTTTGATCCATTTTTTATCATTCCTAAAATTCTTGTTGTGATAAATTTTTGTCTGGTCATAAATTGAATGGAAGCATATCTACCTAAGTACATGCAGGTTGTTGTTCTACACTTTTGTCTTAATTTGGCATCAGGAATCACCTCCCAAACATTGTCGTTGTTGTTTGGCACAGTGGAAAGGCCTTCAGTTATTTCCCAATGGAACATCTGATGGAAACGAAATCATTACATATTTCAATGTATATCGTACGAGACGAATGTAATAATATTTGTAAAAATTTCAGAGTATTGTTTATGTACTACTGTGAATATAGTAACTGCGCTGACTATTGCTATGTTGCTTCTATTCATTAACGCAAAGTCAAATTGGCATTCTCGTTTCTTCTTAAGCTGAGAATACTCATTGCGTAGTTTATGTATATCAAACATTAACCTCTAATAACGTGCAAACCAATAACAGTACCGATGAGGAGGTAATTTTCGGGACTTCAGTCTTCGGTGGGTACTATACCGGTATGGCGGTAATACACGGAAGATAGGCGAAGGCTTAGTTAAATAACCAATCAAATTGAACTTGCACTTACAGGGAACATCTCACATCCTTTTATAAAAAACTGTCATGGCTGACGTTAGTTCGAAGAAGAAATACATAATCTTACCCTTTTGTACAAAATACTTACTACGTCAGAACCATCGTATCTTGCCCGTAGATTTTTATATTTATCAGACTTTCATACTAGAAGCACAAGATCACAAGATAATTTCTTACTCTCCATACCCAGTCACAATTCTGATTCATGCTCAAAATCCTTCACAGTAAGTACTACAAGCCTCTGAAACAGTTTACCTCAATTAATACACAACGTTTCCACAGTTGCCAAATTTAAAAAATCTGTAAATTCCCTTCTCTTAAGTAAAGATAAGGATACTGGTAGCTCATGAGTCATCTTCGTTTTACGAGATTATTAATAACCCATATATGAACACACAACCAATAGGTAACCTATGCTAATTTGTACAGCTTATATATTCATAGTTCTGGTACCGCTACATGATATATGCATTTCAAGTTTCTCCATGTTATTTTGTTTCCAATATTATATATTATTTTCAATTTTTGTTTTTGAAGTGTTTAACTATTTTTTTTACTTCAGTAGTATATTCTTTTTTTATGTGGTTCAATACTTTTCTTTTGTAATTGTTAATATTTTCTATATATTGGTGCTTTTTTTTTAAAAAAAATGTAAGCACGTGGTTAAGTGCTCGGAGAAGCCTGCAGAACCTTAACTTCGCCACGTAAATTACATTTGCAAAAAACTTATTATAGTGTTTACACATGCATATTTCTCTTGGGCAGTCCGGGAATTAGGAGCTAACTTTTTCAGTGTAATGGTTCAGTTGGAGGTACAACATCCAACTTTTTATGCGTATTGGTTGTATCTAAGAATACCCTAAAAGCTAATGTTGCCCTATCTGGAAGAGTAGCTTTTTTAAGATGGCGACTCAAATACAATATTGCCACTCTTCAGTTACGAAACTTCCACGTTTTCCTGAATAACCTTAAAATGGTGCAATATATGATGAAAATTTGTCTTTAGAAATATGCTGAGCTGAAACCAAACTTTTTCAAGACATCTTGTTTCTGATGATATGTTAATTTGGTCCGAAGTTCAGGGATGTAGCCAATGGGGGCCCCATCGGGGGCAACCCCCCCAAATAGTTTCCTGCCCCCCCCCCAAATGATCAGCTTTTAAAACATCACAGTAAAATTATTTCGCTTCATTCATTTAAAAGTAACAAAGTTTATTGACAATTAATAATTTACGGTAAAATAGTATGGATACCGATACCGATCGAAAAATAGTATAGTATCTCTTCCTTATACTAATCGAAAAATAGGATACTTTTTTGTGACAGCAGATTACACAATTTACTGCGATTTATATTTGACAGTTTGAAGACAAACGTTTTAACAAGGTACTACAAATACAGCCATAAAACAAAGGTACTAATCTGATTTGTAAGTACAGTATATTTTATATGCTTTAACAAGTGTTTTAAAAGACATAGAGGACGGAAAATTTGGTGAGAAACAATGCTTTTATTCAATTTGGATTTCATTCGCTCTCTTTTATTTCTACCTGTGTAATAAAATAATTATGTTTTTTTTTAGTCACGAATAATGAATAAATATTTTTGTCAGGAAATCATAAAGAAATTTAGAGAAAATCAATCTTGTGTAGATAGGTTCTGTATACAAAGTCTTAAATTTAAATATAAAGGTAATCAAGACAAGTTTTCACCCACCACCTTCGAACATCGATATGTCACCTAACCTGGAAGATCAAAAATAGTCCCCATCAGCATCGACGACCTTCTGAAAACGTTCTGGAAGACCATGCAATCCATCGCGGTAGAACTTGGTGGGCCGTGAAACGAAGAAAGTATCAGGTGCATTTTGGACTTTTACTGGGGATTTGAACTGGCGTCCTCTAAGGTGATTGTCCAAAGAATGGAACAGGTGATAATCGGACGGTGCAATACCCGGGGAATATAGTGGTTGCAATATTGTTTCCCATCTAAGGCTGAAAATGGTGTCCTGAGTCATCCTATCCACGTGGGACTTTGCGTTGTCCCGTAAACGAGGACCCATTTGCAATTCAGAAGTGATGGCTCCAGAGTTTTGAGTTTTTGTTGAGCACGGCTCAACTGCTGACAGTACACAGTTGCATTGATACTCTGACCAGCTGGTAGCAGTTCCCGATGCACGATGCACCAAACACACAGAAGGACTTTCTTCTGGCACAGTTCTGGTTTCCGCTGTTTTGAAATCGGTTCATGGGATGCTAACCAATGATGGCGGCGCCGTGGAGCTTCGTATAGGACACACTTTTTATCACATGTCAACGCCCTGTCCAGAAATGGCTACGAAACAATAAATAAACACAGGCGACTGCCGCGTTGCCTTCTGGCCCGGAGTCAAAATATGAGAGACCCATCGACCCAACTTGCAGTGCTTCACAAGTTGATGGGTGTGCTGCCGAATGGTTTCACCACATACTGAATTGTAGTCCCAGTTCCTCTTTTGTACCTGTGTTGGTCTTCTGGAACGTGGTGTTTTCGGGTGTTTTGTGATCGTTCTTAAACTTGTTAAACCATCGCTGCAATGTCCGCGTCGTCACTACACCCTCACGACACCATGTTCTGTCCCGCTACAGCGGCGTTTGACCTCCATTTGAACTCGTTCAGCATACATGCTCTTATGACGCTCTGTGGATGTCCCATGTTCCCTCTGTCTTTACGCAAGTTCACGGTGTGTCTGAATTGCCACAACCAGGTAGTATGTTGGATATACCCACACCAACAACTGACGTTCGCCTTATCTCCACTTGCATTCAACTCACAGTGTGAGGTCCAATTGAACACAGACCTCCACGAAAAGGGCCAGAACTTTCTTGGTTACCTTTATAATTATGCACAAAAGTATAGCGTTTGGTCCCGGGCAGTAGTTCTTGATTAAGCATAATAAAAACTATCTTGAATATAATTTATGGATAATAATAATAATAATAATAATAATAATAATAATACGAAGAAGAAGAAGATGAAGCTAAAATAGTGTTTTTAGTCTTCCAGAAGGAAACCAAAATTTTTCTTTCTTTCAGGTCTCAAAAACACTAGCAGCAAAACATTTTTTTTTGGCTTTGTACATTGTAGCTGGCCTCCCCTCAAAAACGACGCCCTCCCTACACAAACCTGCCGGCTACACCCCTGCCGAAGTTAGAAGTTAAATCGATGCCCATATATTAACACTGGAATATTTTATGCGTAATAACACAAACATAGGCTGTCCAAAGTCCACTACTGTTCAGATTACGTTGGCATAGATGTCTGACCACACTTACTACTAAATGGATTCTGACAGTAGTAATTCCACCGAGTTCTAAGTTGTGACTCTGAAAACACCTGTGAAAAGAAATATGGTTTGGTGATGCATTAGTATCACTAACTTTCATTTTATAGTATGTCCTGTGTAAGGGAATGTAGGTTACGTGAGACAATTTTAATATACATCCATACATACATAATAAATAACTAATAACAGTGCCCTTGAAATTAATATTTGTCACTAATAGCAGATCTAAAAAGAGATAAAACACATATCTCTTCTCTGCACATGTGAATGTTATTGCATTGAGCTCTATATAAGTCCATGCATCTTAAACCGAGTCGGAAGCAACAACAACTATCATCATTACATGTTTTTCAGGTATAACAAACGAATCGAGTACTTCATCTGGTACTGGTTTAGATTTCAGCCACTGGATGCTCATTTCATTCTTCTGATTGACCGTCCATCCATGTCCATGAGGATTTATTTCTTCACTCTTTACACAATCAAGTTATAGTATGTTTACATAGGATGTCTTCTTTCCATAAAGCTCACATATTAGTGTTTCGATGCACATTGTTAAGTCTTCACTCAACTCCCAGTTTGTTCCCAGCTGCTTGCATGAAGTTGTACTCTTTGGATTTCATCGCCAACTTCAGGATGGAAACTGTTCTTTTCATATTAAGTCAAAAGAGTGTCATCTTCATGATATCATGCATTCCAGGTAGAGCCGCCGGGAATTTAAAGAACTTTTCAGCTTTTCCACGATAGCATTGTACTCTACTATTTGAGATTTCGTTCTCTTGATGAAAGGTTTGTATCGTCGCTTCTGAATAATCAAATAATGAATCTGAATAATAACAACAACGTCCGTGTCATCACTGTGGGACACAATGAAGCTCTGCTTGCATGGACTGCATGAAGGAACACTCTTGTGTCTGCTTTCTCGTGTGTGCAGAACAATTCAAGCGCAAGGTTTCTCCTGCTTAATGTGATTTGAATGCACTGTTTACCACGGGTGACACGGAGATTTTTTTCCTCATTCAGTTTTATCTATAAGACTCCTTTTCCCATTTTCTTGTAACAAACTACGTAGGAAATTATCTGCTATGTATTTCAGTGTAAAATATCTGTCGTGTCTAACTATTTCGTAAATATTTGTAACTATTTCGTGGATATTTGTAACTATTTCATAAATAAATATAATATGGCAGAAACTGCTGGTATCACTAACAATGTAAACAACTTCATAAATATAATTATTAACCCTGTCCCTCGTAAATAGAGAAACGGTAAATACCTGTGAAAATATTCATTTTTAACTTTTCCTTTGCTTTGGGTATTTACCCGACCTATATCACCAGAGTAGAGGAAAAACAAACGTTTCACAGGTTTGATTTATTGCTCTTTCCATTGTTATTTGCATTGTGGACTTAGTCACCGTTGTTTTCCATATTGAGATTTCAAAATTCTTAAGACATTTTCCTTAATATTTTGACTTATTATAATTATGTAGCTAAAGGCTGAAATTCTATCTGATTTTTGTTTTGGCATCTGCAGTTTTCACAGTATAGTATATGATTCATGTTTTCTTTTTTTCATTTTTTATTTAAGAAAGTGAGCTGTTAATATATAAACATTCTACGCTTACTTATTCACACTCCTTGTCACACTCCTTGTCAGAAAAGTCACACTCCTTGATACATAAATTGTATATCTAAAACTTTTTGTAATTAGCTAAATACCTTCTGTACAAAGAAAAGTATGCATAATTTAAACTGGTCAGATCTATCGCTTCTTACAAAACAAAAATTGTAAATTTAGAGGAAAAATGAGTACTGCTTTTATTCTTGTCTTAAACTTCTCTCACTTTAGTTTCCTCCTTAATATTTTTCTTAGTGACTTCTCCCGAGAGCTTTCCTTTAACTTAGATTAAATTTTAGATTGCTGATATGAGATGGAGAGTTCGAAGATGCATTTTTTGAGACGATTGAATTTAAGATTTATGTCTTTGAAAACTTTTATTTCTAAGGTCTTAAAAAAAACTTTCAGGGAAACTTCACTATCAACGTACATTTTTCATATTTTCTGCATACTAAGACATTGAAGTCGATATATATATATATATATATATATATATATATATATATATATTAGGTGAATTGTTTCTGCACTAGTATGCCACCACTTAAGTAAAAATATTAATATTGTTTCTTTGTGTTCATCTCATTCTTTTTTAAGTGCTTGTACTCTCACTCTTCTCTCACTTGCTACCAAAGTAGTTTTGCCTAACTTCCATACTGTGGTACCCACAAAATGCTTATTTATCTCAAGAGGACTAAGAAATATATTTTGTTACAAACTTTCATCCTATTCCATATCGATAGCAATTTTATTGTGTTTTGCAGCAGTGAAATAAGAGTTATGTTCATAAGCCGTGATCAAGAAGCAGTCATATTCGGTAACCCGGATCAATCTGTGACATAGAGAGGCGAAATATCGTCCAATACATATTGGAGAATATTTGAGACTGCTAATTTAACTCTAACACACATTATTCTGTCTTCTCGCTAAATCAATAATTTTCTTTCTATCTCTGTGTGTCTTTGCATGTCAAAGCATTACATTGAAAGATAACTACGAGTTCTATCATAATATAAACACGTATTATTTTGTTATGGGATCATTAACATTTAAACGATCGAATATGTAAACGTTTTGTGTAGAATATAAGAGATGCCACTGAGGCTATGAAGTATTACGTTAAATCATTTTGAATAGTCTATATGCAAACCTATTGCAGTACTTTTCACTATGGGAAGACGAATAAATATGAAATTATATTTGAAATATCATGTGGTAATTTGATTAAGAAATGTCACACTGGAAGTTAAACAAGTTATATTCGTATTAGAATTGTGAACATTAATTCACTATTAAATTCTGAAATGTAAACTTGAATGTTTAAACTTGATATTTCTGATGTTCCGGGTCATCAGGTATGTCTGGGTCACCAGGTCAGATCAGATCTGAGAAGGGAGATCTAGACTCGAGTGACTTGGTGACCTGCGCCATAATGTTTTGTAGGATATCAATTACTTCCACATGGCGACTTATGAATTCCCTTTGTAGTTGTAGGTTGGTAATGTCGTTAAAATAATTTGATGATTGTACTGTGCCGTATCATTTGTCTTCAATATAAAAACATTTTTCTTCTTTTTCCCTGCAAACACGATGTTGGTGAAATACGTGGGAAGTCAGTAATATAATATTTAGAGATTTGTTTGACATAGCGTCATATATCGACTTACTTCGCTACGTGAACTTTAACAGGCTAAAAATGTTGCTATGCCATAACGTTAGAATGCCATATCTCTCTACTGATACTTCTTCAGCTACTGGGTTTTGCCTCTGATGAGAAGGAAGGGCTGGGGCAAAATTTGAATAAATCAATTATTCAGTTTCTGAAAGAAAAAAAAAAGAAAATATACCAGCCAGTTGACAACATGTAGAGAATAGTTTGATCAGTACTTCTCACTTTTAAGTAACCCCACTCTTTCTATTTTATTTAACAAAATACAACCATCAGCCAAAACGTTATGACCATATACTTAATATCTGGTATGTCTTCCTCTGGTTCTCAGTAAAGCAGCAGGCACATACCAGATACTAGATATTAGGTGTTCGGTATGGAAGCAATGAGGCCTTGTAAAGTAGCTGGAGGCATAGCGCACAACATTTACGACAATGTGTATAGTTAACGCACTTAAGTTACTTAATGCGTGTAAATCCCGTGAAGGACGATGAGCTTGGATCTCACGTTCAATGACATCCAAAAAGTGTTCAATTGGGTTAAGATCAGGTTAGTTTGGAGGAATTGCAGCAAATGAAATTCATCGATGTGCTCCTCGAACCACTGCTGCACAGTGTTGGCCCTGTGACAAGGAGCGTTATCCTGCTATAAGGTACCGTTGTCATCCGGAAATATGGTCGACATGAATTGTTGTTCATAATTAGCAATATCTGCCGATACCTAGGAGCCACCATGATGCCTTCTACATTCACTACTCAGCCCATGCATGAAGATGTGAAGGTTCTCCAAATAATAATGAATCCACCACTGACTTGTCGCCATCTTACTGTACATGTCTTGAACAGCTATTGCACTGGAAGGCGACGAATTCTGACCCGTTGGTCGATGTGATGAAGGTAGTGTCGTGATTCATCGAATCATGTAACGTTGTGCTATTACTCCGCGGTCTAATAACGGTGGGCGCATGTTCATTCCAGTCGTAAACGACGATGCTGTGTGGTTAACGTTAGTATACTTGTATGACGTCAGCTCTGGAGGGCCACATCTAACAGTGTACGGTAAACTGAGTGCTCAGACGTACTTGCGCTTTATCCACTGTTAAAGTTGTTACGGTTGTTGGTCGGTTTACGACAGTGCCTTCCCCGATGCCATTTGCCGAAGTTGTCCGAGACCATCGTGGGTTGGAGAGTCTTGTATATCTATCCTATTTTCTTAGAAGCTGTTTTTATATCATTTAGGTCCGGAAAGACATGGGGTTGAGCCTAGTACTCAATATTAATGTTTACAGGTCCCGCACCTTCCAGTTCTTATCTACACGCACCTTCCCAATAATATTACCAATGTTATATTACTTGACAAATTAATTATTATATATTATACAAATCAACACTACATTAGTGTATTTCATTTCTTTGTTGTACAGTGAAACCTCTACTAACGGACACCTCTATGAAGCGGACATCTCCCATAACGGACATTTTGTAATCCCCAAACACTGTAATAGGAAAATTCACATTGGAAAACCTCTCTAAAGCGGACACTCTCTAGTACGGACAGTCTTTCCTGTCTTTTATAGGTATTATTTACCTCCGTATTACGGACACTTTCTCTAGAAGCAAGTTGAAAAGTACAGTAAAAAATAATACATTTTTTGTGATTCATACGTGTGTCAGCAAGGAAGCACATGAGGGTGTGACCATTTTGCCCCCTCAACTGTCTGCTCAAGAGAAAAGGTGTCCGTTTAACAACATCCTCATGTTCTTTGCTTGCATTCTACTCTCACCCAACCTATTTTAGATACAAAAGTGATTGACAGTTGCCCGCCGTTTGGGATGATAAGTCATTTTACGGTCCGCCGGAATATCTAACTAAGCAAAAGACAAGTTTGGTATTTTTTTGCCCACGGGTACGCATATTGTCATAAAAGTCATTTTTGGACTACAATTAACTCACAAATTAAAGCAATACACCGAAAACGTAGTAAGTAGCGATAAATGTAAACTGCAGAGAACTATAACATCTCATTTCCATGTTGTGCCTCGAACATAGAGTATTGAATGGCGCAAGATAATGCAAGTACAGTAACATTTTGGAAATATTTGTAAATACATGATTCATGCAAAAATATTTTTCTAATTGCACAATACCTTCTACTAATTTACGTAAGAAGATATTGAAACCTCTCTAAGGCGGACATCTTTCTACAGCGGACAGTTTTTGATTCCCCACGGCTGTCCGCTTTAGAGAGGTTTCACTGTATATGTTTTAGATTTTTTGGTGTTTGAGACTGTATCTTTAGTTTTTGTTTTTCGTCTGCACACGTCAGGCGGTACGACCAGTTCAAGTTGAAAACCATCATGTGCAGTGGTACCAGATCTGGAAACAAGTGAAAAATAACTAAAATAGGCATATAATTTAATGTTTTGATTAGGGTTGAAAAACTAGAGTATTATAAAGCCTGCTGTTAGTTGTGTCACAAATTTTCGTCCTATTCCGTTAATTATACCAAGCTCGATTATCTACGACTTCCGACATTTTTAATACACATGGTCATTTGGTGCTGATTTCACCGTTTCTTTCTCACCTTTGGGAGAAACTAACTACGGCATCTCGCGAACATCCGACAGGGCGCAATACTCATTCCCAGCCATCTTGCTATCACAATCTAACCCTTAAAAAACTCTTATATAATGCCGGCTCTCCCCATTTTACGCACAAGAACCATACCAATTAATCGGGTGAAATCTCTGTCACAGTCTAGGTAACGGTTTTGCTGTATCCTGTTACTATTTCGTTAGCCCAACGACTTCGTTTAAAAAGAAGTGGATGCCCATAATGAAGTCGTTAGTGATTATAATTTGATGTTCCTAAGAATACTTCGAAATATTTCTATGTATAGTCGTTTCGAATGGAACTATCAAATCAAACTTGATCTATGCTGGTGTTAATTCAATTGATGGATATAACTTGTTAGATATTACACAATAGGGTGGGCGAATTTCAACTTTTTTCGAAAATCAGTTCGGCGAAGCGCTTAAAGGGTGTCTTTTAGTGGGCAAAGTGTGCCAGATTTTTTTCAGAATTTTTAGTCAACGCCTTCATGTGCCGCATCGAGGTTTTATGAAAAGTTTATGCAACCCGCACTACACGGTACAATTTTTTCGCGTTTTTGGCTATGTAAAACACACATATTCTCGTCTTTTTTAGATTCAGCCTTAGAGGCAGCTTGAACTATACTTAATTCATCTTTCCAAAGCCCACTTATGTGCATTTCTTTGCTTAAATTGAACAAATTTCAAAGCTTAAGACAAGAAGATTGCGTTTTTTATTTGCATGTACAAAAAATTAATTTATTTTGTTTAGCCTAAAGGTAGAATTTATTTACTTATTTATTTATGTATTTATTTATCTTTTGCTGTAATGCAATTCATTATCAACATTCTCGATCATTTTTTCTTTGTCCAAAATAACCCAGAACTCACCACGAGGAGGTGACTGCACTTCGAGTTCCACCCACTTTTAGTTCCGCCCTCCCACTGTGTCTAATTTTCTGCCATGGCCTTGCTTGCGTCCTCACTTACTTGCTTTACTTTTCTAGATGGTATAAACTTTTCTAGTTAATCTTAATCTTGACACACAAAAAGGGCACAAATTTATGATTAACAAGATATGAACTACAAAAATATTTTAAGGAGAGAGTAATATGATCGTATTGCAAATTTTGTAGAAATTTATTTTGTTTACCATATTATAACTGAATAGTTTTTTTTTTTTTCAGAAATATTTTCGACTCAAATACTTAAACTACCATCATGAGGTAGCGAAAGATACCTTTGTCTATTGCAGGGTTTTTCAACGTTTTTCAACATCAGGAGCACTAATTAGAATGTTCTTGTTCCTTTCGAAAGCAAAGTTATCACTTTTTGCTTCTTTTGCCTTATACCAGTGTACGTACATTCTATAATAGTACTAATTAAATTTCCCATAATTTTATTTTGGTATTAATAGAAGAAGAAATATTCTTAAAAATTAAAGGCTATCAAGAAAGAATATTTTGTGATAATAGATCTATATTAGTTACGAAAATTTATAATTTTTATCTCATTAAATTGTATAATCTATTATGTTTTGTATAATACTTAGGTATTTTCTTGTTTGAGATTCTGATACGCAATTCACTTTAATTTATGTACTTTGTTGCGACTAATGTTCAATGTAAGAAAACCACC
Organism: Thermobia domestica; assembly: GCF_964235325.1. Classification (NCBI taxonomy): domain Eukaryota; kingdom Metazoa; phylum Arthropoda; class Insecta; order Zygentoma; family Lepismatidae; genus Thermobia; species Thermobia domestica. The sequence goes on along the minus strand of NC_137463.1, from coordinate 167,722,333 downwards.
AGAGCAGATTTCGAGAACCACTTGTGATTCTCGGACCTCAGTTTGAGAAACGCTAGTCTTTTGTAGTAAATAAAGGTGACAGTACGGATATGTTTTCACCAAAATTAATTATGTAATACAAACCTATTTAGAGATGCGGAAATAAAAAATAATGTCCCAACTTTCAGTGAAATGAATTTCAACGGAGAAATCTGAAAGGATCAAGATGATTTGAACATTTGTTTATTTTCTCCAGAGCGTGTATTTGATTTCCTCAGAAATCGTTATGGTTGGAAGCAGAAAGGGCACACGAGCTGCATTTTTCAGATCGAGATTTTGGCGGTGAATTTCGGCTTCTCTTTTGTTCATAGTTTTATTTCCCTTTGGCATTGTGTGCATTCCAACGGAAAAAGACGGAAAAGAACTGCGGATGACAAATCAGGCCACACGGGGTAAAACGGGAGACAGAATTCGAAAGGAAATCCGATAAGAGGTTTTCTACGCTCTCCCTCTTTGAAATTGCTGATTCAGAGATATAAGCAGCTTGGTGGCAATTTTCGCATTTGGAATTTCTTCATGAACTGGCTGCGTTAAACAACTAAAGCCTTCAACACCCAAACCAGTGATAAACTAGGGATAAAATGGCTCAATACACTACTTCAAATCGAAGCAGTAGACTTTTTTTGTGAAATGGGATTACAGGGTTCTGGCTGCTTAATTTCTTGGTCTTTTTGTTATTTATTGACTATTGTCTGAATAACCGTATTTTCGCTTTTAGTTCTCAAAATGAAATGAAATGAAATCTGTCAATTTAACGTCCCGTGATTACGCCCTTTAGATAAAGGGAGACGATGATGAAGAAATTGGTAGAATGAGAATGTGGGAGGAAACGGGAGTACCCTGTGAACACCCACGGACACGATGTTGCCCACCACAAACTTACTTGACGGGAGATCGAACCAGGGACACCATCCACCAGAGGTAAGTGCTCCACCACTGAGCCACCCTACTCCCCTTTTAGTTCTCAGGTTACTGTGCAAATGTTAGGAATAATTGTTGTATTAAAAATGTAAAACCAAAACAACCTTCTGTTCTTTTCAAATCTTGGTTAAGATTTCATTAGGCCCTACCAGGGATGTAATACAGGGTATACGGGAGTATATATCATATACTCACCTAGCATTTTTATAATCCAGCGTATATTCATCTTAAATTTACGAAAAAAAACAGTGTATACAGATATGAGTATGCTATCTTTTTAAAAACAGTCGAACATATACTTACCAAAAATTCTAGTATTACGTCACTGGGCTTCCTGAGCCCTATAAATATCCTAATGAAGTTTGTGGTATGCAGGACTATTACATCGATTCGCAAGACCTAGACCGAAAGTAAATCACCTACCCAACGATGCAGATGAAAATTCCGTATCCAACACGAATATATTATGTTTCACTGTGAGTGCACTGTTTATTTATTTATTTATTGTCAACACAACAGGCTATAGCCCAATTACAGAGTTGTACATTACGCAACTACATGTGTGATATTAATAGTGTACAGTCGTAAAAATGTCTTATGAAACGACGGTTCACTATCATTAAATATTTTAAATCTCAAAAAGGATTTAGAGAAAGTAAAATAGTTATTTTTTGCTGAAGAACGTTTGGCGTTGGCCTGTGCCATTTGCCCCACTTGGCTCACCCAGACGACGGCCCTGGATGTGTTCGTCATATAATTTTGTTTACAACTTTGAATCACAGCACATACTTATTCGTTACTGAGTTCAAAACACAATTGGATGAAATATACCAAGATATGATATATAGGCGTATTTTGTATATTATTTATATCACACAGATTGATAAATGCTATTATAAGAAGTAGTAAACAGTCACATTATTTTCTAATCAATTAAATAAACAAATTTGTAAAAAGTAACAAGAATTACTGCATTGTAAATGAGTTACACTCAGGTATGATATAATCTTTTACATGTGTATTTCTTATAATGTGCCTTGTGTTTTTGTTCTATAGTTATAACTACTAGTGGTAAATCGTTTGTGGTTATTTTTCTGTGTTCTTGTAATTGTTCTATGGACATGTTAAACATGACGTATTTCCACCAGTATTTGTTGTTTATTTGTTTCTGATGGGTTTCAAATTCACGAGCTGCATATAGAACTTACAATTGTTATGTTTTGCATTGACTTAGAAATAGTATAGGGAAAGAGAGAATTGCATTTTTTTTATGTAAGTTTCTGAGATAAGAATCTTAGGTAGCAAATAGATTAAAGCTAGGTAACGGAGGAAACCTTATTGACATGAAAATAAAGTGAAATATACGCCAGCCTAGTAGACGTATTGTTTGAAACAGAAATTATAAATTTTAGAACCTTGAAGTTAGGTTGAGAGTTAAATTGACGAAATCTCTTGGCTCATTTATTGCACCGAGGCAAGCCATATCATCTATACTTCAAGGCTGTTCGTAACTTAATGGAAAAATTTATTTATTTATTTATTTATTCACGAAGTTCCATACAGCATTAGGCCAGTTAGCTGAAACTAAACAATATAAAGGCAAAAGAAAAATAAAACCAACACAAATAGACTAAAACAAAAACAAAATACAGAAAAAAATGTTCAACTCTCAATATACAAGGTTCCCTTCAATTAAGTTCTAAAGTTTCTCTCGGAGGTAAAAATGTTACATCCTGTTGACAATGTATTGTAATTGTGTGCTAGTCTCTAAAACAAGGAGTGCTTCACAATCGGTAACCTAAGTGTCTCATAAGTTAGCAGATGAGAGAGCGAGTTCGCCGCTGAGGAACACGAAAGTTATCTGCGACAGCAAAAATTCAGAATCAATTTTGCCATTGATGATCTTTTACAGGTAAAGTAAATTATCTGCGCTATGTCATTTGTCAGGGAACATAAGTTCATTAAAGACATTAGTTCTTCTTTCGAGTAACTACGTAATTCGGGAATTCTAAATCTAACAATTTCAAGAAAGAAGTTTAATAGAGTCAATGTGAGATAGATCAGTAGGTACTGCCATGTTCCATACAGTTGAAAAATATTCAATGATCAAAGAATTAAAAGCTTGTAAAACATCGTAAGGGCACGCAGACTTTGTGTATTTCCTAAATCTGAAGAGCAGACTAAGTAGTTTCACAGCTCTGGATGAGATCGAACTGGTGTGATCTGCAAAGGAGAGTTTTTCATCAAAGACAGCACCTAGAACTTTTCGAGAGAAGACGCGTTTGATAGATACATTGTTAACATTCTATAGCTGTCGAAGAAAATTCTTTTTTTTTTAAGGAAAGCTATTTGAAAAGGGTTTGACGAAGCTGTACACTCTATCTTTAACTATTTTCTCACAAAGAATCGACACAGAAAAGAGAAGAGAGATAGGTCTGTAGGACTGAAAATTTTTTATATCTTCAGATTTGAAATTGGGTATGATATTGGCAGCCTTCCACAGATTGGGGAAGGTACCTTCCGAGAAACATCTGTTAAATTACAATGGTAAAGGATATGCAAGTGAGTGCGCTGTGTTACAGAGAAAAATTGTACTGATATTGTCTGGACCAGAAGAATGGCGAGAATATTGAGGAAATGATTGACTTAACTTCATCAGGGGAGGTAGAAATTGTAGTCAGCGAGTGCGAACACACAGATTGAATCTTAGGTAAAGAGGGGAGAGTCCCAAGCTTAGAAAAGCTATTGCAAAAGTATTTAATGAAAGTAGAAGATCTGTGCTTCCTACCGAAACTATTTGAGTTATAGTCTATTTCTTGTTGCCTCCGTGAATTTATGAGCGTCCACAAACTATTAGATTTAGAAGTGAATTGACATTATAGATTTTCCACATATTTCTTATATTTCATGCGAAGGGGATATTTTGAATGTCGTCTAATGTTCGAAAGAGACTTATACGTTTGTTCACTTAGATACTGCTTCCACAGCATCCAAGCACGGTATTTATTTCGAAGAACAAAACGAACTTATTCTTAACCGAAACGTGTGCTTAATAGGACACTCATATATTGTTATCATGACTACAGCCACGTTTTGTTCCTTTCTATGGAATCTCATTATATTTAGTCTCAGTACTTTCTTTCTCCACCATAGCCTCCTTAGGTAAGACATTGTTTGTATGACAATGTATTATACACTTGGTTCCTGTGAAGAAAGAGGAAACATAGTTGTTTCCCTATATATATTTGCTTATTGAAGAGTATTAAATACTTTCTCCAAGTTGGGGATTACAGATGTAATTTGTTACTATTCCACAGGAGAAAGAACCTTCCCCGTAGTCGTTACTCAAGAACAGAACCTTTTAACTAATCAATCTTAGCTGCATTTTCGTAAATGCTAGAAACTTATACAATTGCACTACTTTAAAATTATGCAGTATCTTTAAAATAATAATACGTGTAGTTTGGAAAACATGAAAACCATTCATTATTTTTTTATTGAAATAGTATCATTAGCTGCGCTGGTCGGCCAGTCTCGTGAGATCATTGAAGCCAAGAAATGCATTGGCTGGCTAGTATTTCAGTAGGTGACTGTTATCAAAAAAAAAAAGAAAAAGAAAAAGAAAAAAGAAAAAAGAAAAAGAAAAAAGATTTTGTTGACAGTGTGGAGATCAGTTAAGTAACTCTCGAATGAAGGAAACACCTAGTAATCTCTGGTCTAGAAACAGACAACAACGACAATAGAATCCGCAATATTATACCTACACATTCCCCGTTTAATTAACACTATTGCTACTGAACACTAAGGCTTTATTTATGCAACGTGATTGTCGCGCGAGTCAAGGAACAACGAATTTATTTGTCACAGTGCATAAATAGCACCATTTAAGTCAATGTTCCTTGACTCGCGTGACAATTGCGTTGCATAAATAAGGCTTAGCTAGAACAGCGTGCTTTACTCTTCACTAATAAGTAAATTTACGTATATCAAGTAATGAGAAATACCATACTGAAAAAAGATTTATTTTAAATATCATATGAACTGTAATACCGCTGTAATAAGTAATGAATGAAATGTAATGTAAAATATTACAGTGTAGTCCTGTGATTCGGTTATCTTGGAGGTGAGGTAGTGTGGTGGGAAAGAACCCATTCCTTAAGGGAATCATTAATGATTATAAAGTTTGCCATCGGCTAGCAGCCTCCAAGAGGCCTAGAACTTCTGTTAGGGAAGGGAAGTTTATATTCTAATGATAGTGAAAATTTGTGGATGGACTATGGGCTAATTTATTATTTATTGCAACTTTATTTGGTAATACTTCACTTGTAGGTCACTATGATCATTTTGGTCATAAGCATATGTCAAGGTAAGCGAAATATAATAACTGATGTAAGGAGAGTAAATATACATTTATAGAACAAGCAGAAGTAAGGATATACTGTATAATAAAGGAAACAAATATAATAAATGATGTAATACATAATAAGGAACAATAAATGAATATACCAACGAGGTTTGAATATAAGCAGGGTTACAAAGTAGATATTATAAGCCATAATGGAAATGAGAGATGAAATGAAGTACACTTGATGCCAAAACACAACATAAATACGCTGTTAGAACTAACAATGTAGTTATGGTCTGCCTACTAAATGCTCTAGGCCAATAAAGACGTGCGAATAATGTTACTGAAGCATAAAATCACAGCAAAAAATGAGGGAGATGAACATGCAAACGATTCTCTTCAAGGAATTGAAGATTGAGATTGTCTGGCGGAACAGTGTAACAATATAATGTAAATAGAAAGTGAAAAGAGTATAATAGTATCGTGCAGGAGATGAGTGAAATGCAAGATGATGTATAGCTTCAAAAGGGAGAGGTTGGTAATGCATGCAGTTCTGTGTGATAAATTTTAAGTGAAGACTTTCGAGATGATTGCGGAAACGAGAAAATGTAATTAAGATTCAAGTCGGATAGCGAAGAAAAATACGGAAGATGATGCGTAAAGCGTGCCTTTTGAAAATGGCTGGTTTTTCATAATATGATCAGAAAGTCATATATGAGAACAGGTATGAGTAAAACCTTTTATGTGTTGAGAATAATGGATCATAGGAGACCACAGATAGTGTCTGTTAGTCGTTTCAGTGAGTTCATATGGTTGTAAGCTTTAGTTTTGACATGACTGAGATGTGATTTCCATGTTAAACGATTGTTGAATATTGTGGCTAACTATCAAACTATCCTGGTTGGAAGGATTGGTGTATTATACACATGGAATGGCAGAATAGATAGAATGCGGTGGACTTCAATTACAACGAGATACTTTGTATCGTTTAATAATTACCTGTACCTTGGGCAGAAAGTGCTCATACACAAGCACTATACCTGATATAGTGTTAATTTAAAAATAACAAAAGAAGAATGTTTTTAATATATGTAAGAAATATACATTATTGTATAATTCGTTGCTATGTAGTTGTTGATAGTTACCTAACAAACATGTACGATTGGAAAGCAGTCTATGTGCATATTCGTTCATAAAGAATCAACGAATAAAACTGTTTAATACGTATCACCGTTTTGTAATTTCAGTATAAAAGGTGAGAATACAAGTAAATGTACTCACAGAAGATATTTTGAGGTGTGAATAATTACTACCACAAAAACTTGACTTAAATTATTAGCCGAACCAGGTTAACGATTACCTTTGGTAAGAACGTTATAAAAATTTTGGTTTACCTCACCCGGGAACTTGTAAATTCAATTCCCGAAGTTAAGTAAGGGTGAATTTACTTCTGCAAAAAAGTTTATGACTACGAACTTGACAAGACTGAGGAGTGGTAGAATAATCTCAAGAAATATGAACGGGGAAACAATGGAAAAAGAAATCAGTGATAGTGATAATGGTGAACAAAGTGCAGCACCAGGAATGACACTAGAAGACCGAATATTACTACTCTTACAACGGCAAGAACAAAGCCGAAAAGAAGATATGGAAGCCATAAAGCAGACGATGGAGCAGAAGTCAGATGAGACGAAACAATTTATTCTTCAGGCGATGAATGACATCACCTCGCTGTTTGACGAAAAGTTAAAAAGAATATCTGAGGATTGTCAAGATAGTCACAGCCATCTAATCCAAGAAGTCAGTGGTGTAAAAAGGGATTTAGAAGCAATAGAATCTTCTGTACGTCAACAAAAAATCCAGATCACGGATAACTCCAATCAGATACGTGCAAACACGCAGTTGATAGCTATCTTACAAGAGGAAATTAGGACACTACAGATCAAGGACAACACGTACCCCAATAACACGATTAATGATCGTGTGGAATTCCCTTGTTCGCCAGAGATGACCTCGCCTTCACCCGTATCTGATGAGGACATTATTTTGGAAGAAAATCATCCGAGGAGTTCAGATGGGCGGAAAAGAGACGGTGTAACTACACATCACGCCATAGGTAGGAATTGTCACTCAAGAAGAACACGGAATGATAAAAGGAAGGTAAAGTTAAGCGTAAAGATGAGTGAAATACGTGCAATGAGTAAGTTCAGTGGTAAGTGTAATGAGAATGCTACTTCTTTCCTAGAAAAATTTCAGGATGAGTGCAATATAATGTGTATAGATAGATCACAATATATGAAATTAATCCCTCATTTATTACTCCCACCATGTTCTTTATGGTTTAAAGCAGTACGAGATCACGTTAGTACGTATGAGGAGTTTAAAGCAGCGCTAATCGCAAATTATGAAAATGACTTTTTGCTTGCAAATAGAGATGCCACGATTAGAAACCAACATTTCAATCCTCGTTTGCACAAATCCGTTGTCGAGTTTGTTGTAAATACATACAATGAATTAAAAGTCGTAAATCCATTGCAATCAGAATCTAGAATCATAGCATCAATTCGAAATTTGTTACCGTTCAAGTTACAACAGATCCTGATTTGTACACAGTGTATGAGTTTCAACCACTTACTAATGCTTGTTCAATGTTATGAAACTCAATACCATGCTCTGAATCAACAAGCAGGAGTAGGTAAAAGTAAAAATAATTCAGATCATTTTGTACCTGTTCGGAATCTAAATATCCGTAGTGTGAACGATACGGAGCACAACATAAACCGAGTAAATTCAAGCAACCAGAACGAACAAAATAGGCAAAGCTATGTAGGGAATCCGCCTAACCTAATTAGTCGTGGCAATCCTTATGTAAGACCATATACTCAAAATAGGTTTAAAAATAGACGAAATACATGGCGAAATTCCAGGAATACAGCAAACTACGTGGATAGACGTAATTGGAGGTCAAGAGATGGCACTTCGTATCAAAATCAGAATCACGACGCAATACATGTACAAAATAGTACGGAACCTAATCATGATTGTGCAGTACAATGTACCTTATTAGAATCATATGCAAATACGAATTTAAGCTGACTACAATTGATGAAGTAAGGGTTAAACCCATATCAGCTATAGATTTTCATGAACATTTATTTTATTTTTATTCAATTTAATTTTCTTTAATTTTCATTAACCAATGATAATTTTCAAATGATTTTAATTCTCTCTTGTTAATGTGAAGAATTATAATTCGATTTGTAATTGATTAAAAGCAAAGGTTATTTATATTATATGGATTTGTGTTGAGAATTTGTTGTCAAAGATTAGGTTAAGAATAAGGTTCATTCTATTAAGCTATTTATCCGACGACTGTCTTTATGCGCTACCTTACATATTACTCGAATAAGATTCTTCTATATTCTGACGCTTTATCGATACAATGTATATTTTAAAACATCATCTAATGTAGTTATTATATAATGCGCCCTGGAAAGATCAAACATTTTTTCCTTTACATCACCGTTTGTAATAATGATTGAAACTGTTAATCATTGAGATTTATGTTTTAAAAAGTAATTTGCCTTTTACCGATTCTGACTTCGCACCCTTCATTGATTAGATTATTAAGCGACGACGTTTTTATAATCAAAGATGAATATTAATGGAATGAAAGATTTTATTATAAATGTATCTATATATATGAAATTTAATGAAAATACATACGAGGGGCAATCAAAATGTAAAGAACATAAGTAATGTAATACCATTATTGTAAACGAACCAGTGGTTCTTAAATATAATAGCCAAGCTCGCTTGTAACTTTTATATTCAGTCCCATCGTCGGGCGACATTTTTATACAACGAGATACTTTGTATCGTTTAATAATTACCTGTACCTTGGGCAGAAAGTGCTCATACACAAGCACTATACCTGATATAGTGTTAATTTAAAAATAACAAAAGAAGAATGTTTTTAATATATGTAAGAAATATACATTATTGTATAATTCGTTGCTATGTAGTTGTTGATAGTTACCTAACAAACATGTACGATTGGAAAGCAGTCTATGTGCATATTCGTTCATAAAGAATCAACGAATAAAACTGTTTAATACGTATCACCGTTTTGTAATTTCAGTATAAAAGGTGAGAATACAAGTAAATGTACTCACAGAAGATATTTTGAGGTGTGAATAATTACTACCACAAAAACTTGACTTAAATTATTAGCCGAACCAGGTTAACGATTACCTTTGCTAAGAACGTTATACAATACATTTACGGGACAGTATGAAAACGATAGCCTGTGTTTGAGAAGCATTTATCGTGAGATCATGTAGAAGGGACCAATGGGTGAAAAGATTTATGGCTACTTGTAACGAAAGATTCATGTCTTCCTATTTTTCTGAGAGCTAGAAATGCTGTAGCATCAACATACTGAAACAGTTAGATGTCAGTAGGTAGCTGGATAAGCTATGATATGCAACAAATAAGATGTATAACAGTGGGGAAAGACAAGAACCTTGAGGAACATCACGCCAGAGAAAAGTAGGTTGTGAGAGCTGCTCGTTAATAGTAATGTAAGAGATGCGACAGACGAGAACATGATAATTGATGCCAGCAAATGGTGTCCAAAATTGAAATTTGATGAGTTTGTAAATGAGTACTATATGCCAAACTTTGTCAAATGCCTTTTCAAGATCGAAAAAAAGACATAATTTAATGGAGTTGTAATGATTGATGATGAGTATCATGATATGAGGTAATTAATATAAAATTAAAGGTGTAAACCGTCTTGTTGTGTCGGAAGGAGTTGGCGGTCGGCAAGCGTTTCACAAGAATGTCCTCAAATATTTGCTGGATATATAGTTAGTTTTGTAGGCCAGTAAGACGAGATATCAGACAGTGCTTTACCGAGTAGCGCGAATGTCTTCGATACTTTCCAGTCCGTGGGGGAAAATCCTGTGCTTAAGATGAACGTATATATGAATACCAGAACAGTAAGTTGTATAATGGTACCCTCTCTAATATGTCTATAAGTGATGGAGTCGAATCCTGGTACGATGTTTCGTTTGCGTTTAATGACAAAGGTGATTTTCAAAACTGTGACGGCACTGGTAAGAACATGGTTGGAGAGATGCATGAGAGAGATGAGTTTGAAGTGATTGAGAGTTAAGGTCGACTTGAGCAAGCAGATCCACTATTCCGGCGATTACGGACCCTGAGGATATAAATATCTTTTGAACATTTGTTTTATCAGTAACGGAATGCAGTTGTACATCTTGGAGAAGAATCGGATATGTAGTCATAGTGTTCTTGTCAGTGAGTGCGTTGAAGCGTTTCAGTATCGAGTAGGATGAGTCGTGTCGCTTAGATGATTGCAAGCTTTCACCTGCTGGCGTACTTTGTAAACAGGAATGTAGCTGCGGACAGCTTGAAAAACCCGATGATGAAGCTTTAGGGCCTTGGATTTTGTGTGCGTAGAAATTCATTGTAAGACTAGCGTAACTGGCTACCTAATCCTACTTATTGCAGAAGGAGTTTTACACGATATGAAATTGATTCGATTACAGAATATAAGTGAAGCCTATTGACTAATAGTGGTTATGATACCAACCTGATGAGTGTATTTGTCGAAAGGGGACGCGGTGGCTCAGTGGTAGAGCGTTCACCTCCGGTGCTTGGGGTCCCTGGTTCGATCCCACCTCGCACCATCTGGACTTTGTGGTGGACAAACGCCGTGCTCCTGGGTTTTCTCGTGGTTCTCCCGTTTCCTCCTACTTTCTTCATTCCACCATTTCATTCATTTCTCATTATCACAGTCTCCTTTAGCCTAACCGACATAACCGTGGGGCGTAATACTTAAAAATTTCATTTCACTTTTTTGTATTTGTCGAAAGTATTAGGGGATTCGCAATCGTCCATGGCATTAGATGTGTAGGAACAATATTGAGTCCAATCGGTTTTGTCGTAACGGGGTGATATGCGTGGTGAAAGCGATGATTGTGGAGAAGTCAAGCCTGAATGATGTATGAGCTTGATAGGTACATGATCATTGCCAATTAAGTCAAGAACATCAATAGTGCAACGAGAAACTGTGGTATTTGAGACAATTATTATGTCAGGCCAGGTAGTACTGATAGGGCAAGTACAGCGAGAAAGATTAAGACTGCCTGTGGCATGGGTTGTGATGAAGTCAATGGAGGAGGGTTGGTCGTCACTTGAATGGCTTTGATGGTTGACATCAGCCAGGATAAGGAAATGCTTATCCATAATATAGATGTACGAAAAAAGTAATGGTATATGGGAAGTGCAGGGTACTCTACAGAAAGATGGTAGCAAGAGTGAGGACGATATTCCGAAAACATAATGTGGTGGTAACATATTCAGAGATATGCGAGATAGGACGTTCATGAGTTCGGAATGGGATTAAGTGACGTACACTTGATTAATGATAGAGCCTCTTATTTTCAACTAATTTAACCTATTGACCACAGCATGTAGTAAAATAGTTTTGTTTATATTTTGATAAATCCATAATTTCAAATGAGACAATTTCAAATAATTTGTAATTAAATAAAAACAATGGAACTAATGAGAAATGTAATTTAGTTTATAAATGAGTATTTTAAACTGAAATGTATGTCTATATTGTGTTTAGTCTAAATATTACATAGTCAGAAATAGAAAAGTAGGTATTTCACTTTTGAGAAATTTGTGAGTGAGTACGGTGCAAGGGTATTTTCGAAAAAGGTTTTCCTTTTTTTAAATGCAGTTCTTTCTTTCATTCACAACTTCAAGTAAGGTTCTATATTATTAGATGCAGAATTAGATCCTAGTCACTTATATCACTAAATAACGTTATTAATAATTATTTTGTATTATAGTAAATTCAGTGTAAAAGGAACTAATATAAAGTAATCAGTGATGATGGAAAAAAGCGGATGAATCCTGGTCTCCTCATGTACCGGTAGTTTCCAGTTCTCCGTACGTGTTAATTTTTTAATAAAACACAGAAATACTGATCTCAAGCCTAATTAACTGTACTTCGTAACTATATAGAACTTGCATAGTATAGCGCCGACCCTCTTCGTCGCGTTCGCAGTTTTACATCGAAGTGGTCTTTTAATGCGCAACGTTTGTAGAACTATCCCATAACCAGGCCGCAAACTTTCTGGTCGCCACTGGCGACTACAAATTCAGAGCTGGCGAACAGTGTCCAGAAGGAATGGTTTGGAAGGAATGGATGGAATGGTCGCCATTCAATCCAGTGGACTTAGAAAATTGTCAAGGATGGAAAAGGAAGAATTTCCAAGAGACGACTCAATGTACTCGAAACTGTGAATTCATTTCAATATTGGGGGCGCGGTGGCTCAGTGGTAGAGCGTTCACCTCCGGTGCTTGGGGTCCCTGGTTCGATCCCAGGTCGCGCCGTGTGGACTTTGTGGTGGACAAACACCGTGCTCGTGGGTTTTCTCGGGGTTCTCCCGTTTCCTCTCACTTTCTTCATTCCACCATTTCACTCATTTCTCATTATCACCGTCTCCTTTAGCCTAACCGGCATAACCGTGGGACGTAAAACTTAAAGATTTCATTTCATTTTCATTTTCATTTCAATATTACTATAACACAAAAGAATCTGAAAGAAATACATTGAATAAACATATAAAATATGAGCACTGATATAAATTACAAGTTATATAGTGACGTCAAATAAAGGTAAATTTTAACAAAGAAGACTCAAAAATGTTATGCGTTTTAACATCGAAAAATTTTAATAATGATTTTGTGTCCTTTCTCTCGGTTGAAGTTCATCCAGAATTCAACATAATGAAAGTAGCCGCAGAATGCCTTCTGAGTATAAGGCAAGTACCTGTTTTCAGTATTGTTTCTGTTTTCCTTAGCTTAAATAATTACGTATTCTTGTAGTTAAGAAGATTAGTGTGGGGCATAGTAACTACAGATTAACTTTGTGTAGTTACAGTAGTAGATGATATTTAGTAGTAGTGCTTGTACTCACTTGTATTTATAGTATTTAACGTATATGTAGTCATGAATACTGTTTTCCTTCTTGCTCCTCAACTTTACGTGCTCTTTAGTAAACATGTACCTTCGTTTATTAATATTACATACTATACACATATTTCACGAGGAAGGCTTCTGATAAAGCTTTGGGAAACAGTGTAAATTGCAAGCTATATCCTAATTTAGCAAATTTATTATAATAACTAAGTTTATCTTTTGCGATTTTTATATCACGCTAAAGTGACCTTCAATATGTTCAAACAGCGCTTTTCGTGCATTTTAACTGTATTAAGATTAAATTATTATTTATTTAATAAATGAATCTTTCCTTCAATACTGATGCACGTATTTCTTTGCAGATGATAACGATGCATAGCAGAGCACGTATACAAGAGAACAGTTAGCCAGATGAAGATTGTTGAGTTTATTTTGAGTTTAACGTTCCTTTCAGCAGCGAGGCTATATGAGACGTGGAACTATATATTAATGTGGAATCCAAATCACACGAGCTCCTGCCGGGAATCGAATCCCGGTTTTCCAGCTAAACACGTGTACGCTAACCGCTTAGCCACAAAGAAGCTCGAAGATTGTTAAGATTACACAAACTAGTATTACCTAACGGTATTACCTACAGCCTAACGTAAAGTTTGATGTCTTTCTACATGCTCCAATTCTAAAACGTGAATTAAGTACTAGAATTTTGATAATGATATGATATTACGGGCATTTTTTCCGATGTTGGTTGTCCATCTGGTTTTCGACAAAAAGCGTAATAACGGCTACGAAAATTTAAAAATTATCAAATTTTGGAAGTACCTTAAAAGGTTATAATAGAGTAGGATAGGGTAAGTAGATAGACTTGGGTCGGGTTAGCTTAGGGTTGTGGAAATTTTGACCCATTTTGTTAAAAGTAATATAGTGTAATTTCTCGTCTCTGCATAAGGATACCAAATGGAGCGTCTCTGTGCAGAGACAAATGTTCGTCACTTTCCCATAATCCAACCATGCGGTAACCTTTCGCAATGTGGTTCCTCTAGTTCCTTACGAACTTGGAAGTTAATGTGTGATGCAGCAAGGATCAGGTACGATATGGCTTTTCAGAGAGACACTGTATTTGTTTCGAACTACATGGTAATATTAAAAAAAAGTCATACCACAGTTGTACTAAACAGCATTCTCTTTCAACAAGATGAAATTCTGCCATAATTATAGGTTTTCGTGCATGAATTTCTGAACAAAACGTTCAACGAGTGATGGTATGACTGCCTTGTTGGAGTCATCCCTTGGCTACCAAATTCATTAGACTTTTTACCCCGATATACTCTCGTGGGTGACAATCCCCACACAAATCACACCAGGATCCCCAAGGTCACGTAGTGTAACTGTCCCTTCAAGATATAGGGTTTCTTGAGTCCACTGTGGTGGACATATGGAGGGCTAGATTGTTTGATAGAAATCTGACATATTAGTATGTAGGTGCACTAACTTCAAAAATACTAATTACATCGGTTTATATTCTTACATTTTTGTGACATCCTAAATGGACGATGGACAAACGGGCAGTCTTCGACAATGGGATTTGTAGTTCATCGATACGTATACAATAACATATATACTGAATGAAATTAGAATTTTCTGTGTTCAATGATTATCTTATTCATCGGACGAGAACACTATTATTTGTATTTATGGTCATGTACTATACGTACTCGCGGAATTACTATTTTTTTATTTTATTTCCTTTTCGACCAGTTGAACGTCAGTTTATTCTGGATATTCTAATAAATCTACGATATGACATAATGCAATAATAATAATAATAATATGTAAGTAATAAGAAGAAAGGTTGATGAAGTCGTAATGCAGACTTACATTCAGTTTCAGAATTGTTCACTCAACACTCTATTTCATTTATCCACTGAAATAGAGTTGTAGTACAGTTCATGCAGTTTAAATCTACTAGTGTATGTGACATTTCGTCATGTAACTTAGGAAGTCTGTAGAACAGAGAACTTTGAACTAATGAAACTTTAGGTTCTACTACATGAAAAAAATGTATGTTACGTGTTTGTCTGAATGGAATTAGGAAATACAATTTTGAGAGTAGGATTTCGGACCTGAGTTGATCATGTGTTTGTTTATACAGATGTTCAAAAACACTGACCTTATGACGAATATCAGGTAGTTGAATATATGTGTTTGTAACAGAAGATCTATCACAAAAGATTGGCAAAAAAGAAATATTTTATGTAATGCATCATATCATTGACACAAAACCTGGCAAAGAATTGTGTCAGACGGCTAAGAAAAGTTTCTCATCTGTGATACATCATACTGTACATCGAATTTTCCAATAGGTCTTAATTATTTAACTTTCCAACTATGCTATGCATGCTTATAGAATGGCTATGTTCGTCCGTCTGCATCTCTGTTGGCAGGTTTTAGAGCGAAACCGAAAGATTTGAAGAAGCGTTGTCTTTTTGCAATAGATTCAACATCCCAAGAGAAGATCCAATCTCCTAAATTAACCGTATATTTAAACTGGAAGTGTTTAATATTAGCCATTTCCCACTTCAAAGTTTCTGTTTTGCAAACAATTCACTGTGTCAAGATAATATACTATGATTACTCGCAACACACTATCAAAACCAGAAGTGGTTCAAATTTAGTATTACTTCTGGCTTCAATATTGATTTCCATAGAGCAAAAACGGTAAAATATATTGAGAAGCTGTGTTTGCAATCTATTTAGCATTTCAAGAGTACCTTTATCTTCGGTTAATCCTCTTACGGTTAATTCACACCAGAAGAGGTAAACATTTACCACTATCGCCATAGAATAAAAATGATAAAAGATATCAAGAAGTGGTTTTTCGAATCGATTTAGCACTCTGAGAGTATATACCATATTCATTGCTAATCGTCTATTCAAACCGGAAGTGTCAGAAATTAACCGTTTCCGGTTCCAATATTTATTACCACAGAAGAAAAACGATAGAACGACAAGCGGTTTTCTGCAATCGATTCACCATATTAAGAGAACATACCACCACCACCCACAACAATCTACCAATACCGTAAGTGGTTGAAATTTACTATTATTTCCGGCTTCAATACTTGTTTTCATAAAATAAAACATGGTAACACGTTTCGAGAAGTTGTTTCCATGACACAGATTCAGAGTCCCGAAAATGAGTTCTGTTTCAGATTTTCTCTCTCTTCAGATGGGAAGTGGTGAAAATTTGCTATCTACGGTTACAACACTGATCGCATAAAACGAGGATAGTTAGCGAGATGCAGTTTTTGATATGGATTCATTACCACAACAATGTTTCACCTCTGATTTTATTCCTCTATTGCAATCGGAAGTGATAGACATCATTTATCACTTCAGGTTTCAGAGCAGTAAAAATAATAAGGTGAAACAATATATATATATATATATATATATATATATATATATATATATATATATATATATATATATAGTGTTTCAAAACAATACCGACAACGTTTGGGAGGTGACTCATGACACTAAGATAATACAAAAAGTATATTTAACCTGTTTGCTCAAATGCTTCCTTTCGGAGTTATAGGCTACCGAAAAACGAAAACATGAACTTTAGAGGTCCATAGCTTCAAAACTATGGGACCTACCGTACTCGGGTCAATACTTCACTTAAGATCTAATATGTGCCCTATTCAAAAATTCATGTTTCAGAATCCTAAGGTACTCATGCAACAATTTATATAGAGGGAGTTTGACTACCGGCATACAATTTGAAGTACTCAATAAGTAGCTCTATAAGAATCGTTGCAGAAGTAGCGCAGGATTCTGAAACATGGGCATTTGGGTAGGGCACATACTACTTTCTAAGTGAACTCTTGATCCGACTGCGATAGGTCCCATACTTTGGGAGCTATGGACCTTTAAAGTTCTTTTTTTTCGTATAAAGCATCCGAGGAACAGATTCTGTCTTTGATACTATTTCTCTATTGCAACTAATAGTTATATATGTACTACCTCAAATTTGAGTATTAAATTCGCATAGTTTGGAATTCTACCATAATTTCAAACTGTAAAGCGAAAATTATTTGTTAATATGTAATTTAACTCTATGCTACTGTATTCTAATCCACCCTCTCCTACTATCTTCCTAACAATGGAATTGACTGTAGGAACTTCTTTATATGTGTTATCCAAGAAGGATCCTTCTTAAAATTTTCTGAGTTCTTGAATTTAATTTGAACTACATTTTATTGTATTTCTAAAATCAATTATTCGAGATTCGAATCACGACCTATGATTTGTACTCACAACAAAGTTAATTTAGCTAGTCTACATGGCAAAATCCAAGATTTAAGACGCGCCGCAATCGCTTCTTCTTCTTTTGTCAAATAAACTTCTAGACAAAAAATATCTGATGTAAAACACCACTCTTCTATTGTTGTTGTTATAAAGGTTGTATGATGTGATTCTATTTAGATTATAGTTCCCTTTTTTTAAGCAGAACAATAAAATGAACTAGATTTAATGTCCACTTAAGCCCTTGTACGAGAAATGAAACTGTCCGGCGTAAATGTTTATGTAGATCGTTTAAATTGTAATTATAAACAATAAACTATAATCAAACCAAATACATAACACAGTTTAAAATTTTAAACTCTTTCTGGAATAATGTTTTCAATATACTGTATTTCCATATCTGGGCTCATCTACAATGTTTTTGATTAAAGGTATTCATTCTAATTTTACGGTATTCAATGCTGTATAATATGCAGTTTTTTATTTATATTAGCATAAAAGTATTGATTCAAAAATTTAGGTTTTATCATTTTAACATCATTACTTTGAGAAATGATTTTCAAAAGTGTTATAGGTGGTTTCGAAAGAAGTGCTACGGGTGATTTTCTAATTTGTTGTAGATAATTTAAAAAAGAAAAAGGTGAAATTCAGTTGATAATGTTTCTTGGTGCTATTACCTAAGTACACATATTCTATGTCATAATCTCAGAAGGGGAAGTAGTTTCTTAAGAAGTTGACGACACTTACCTATCTTTCAAAAGTGTGGTCAACAGTTTCATCAAGTCACAGCAGGTTAAAATGATCCTTAGCGGTGATTTCTGACGGGAGAGACGTTGTCCATAATCAGTATGCTCTTTCGGAGTTACGAGATAGTTTAACTCCATGTTCGCTGCCGCAGCTTTAGCCAATTAAAGATTGGAAGACTCATCGCAATTACTCATCTGCCTTTTAATTACATCGGAAGTGAAATATTTCAAGCTCAGCCACCCTACAACCAAAATTTGTCACATATGACTCTTCCAGAAACTTAAATCGCCTTTGAAAAAGATTTGGGCTATCGACGAAATTGTCGATTCCAACACCTGATTTTGTAGAATATTTTGAACAGTAGAATCAACAATGAGAGAAGTGCGTAAGATCGGAGACTTTTTCTTGGAAGGAGATTGATTCATTTTTATTCTACATACAATGGTTCCTTATCTTGTATTTTCATTATTACATATGTAGATTTCTTATAGTAAATGGTTAACGGAGGACCGTGGAGCATGGAAGCTTTTCAGCTGCTGCAAGTGAACTGCCAGTAAGGGCAGAATACCTATGATGATGATGATTATGATGATAGTAAATGGATGTATACTTTCGAGACAGACTTGTATAAAATTAAAGCAAGTTATTGATCTGATGTATACTAATGCCCATAATACTAGCCTATACCATTCAACTTATATGCGATCTTTCGTTCACGATAGGATCGTTCTATCTACGTGACGCATTTATGTCAGCATCAACTGAGGCTTACAATTGTTGTGAATACGGCTTGATCTAGATCTTTACCAGTCCTTACGTGATAAATGATAGTAGAGGAGATTGCAGCTGAGATTAATAGTCTTTCTTGTCACCAGCTGCCAAACTAACTCTGAGCTTTACAGTGTTTTGCTTGTCGAGGAAGTGAATCTCAGCAAGCATTATACAATACGTGCACTAAGAAACTTTGCCGCTCTCTCTCTCTACACTTCCGCACATTGTATGCAAGTGAAAATAAACAAGAACAAGTATAAATCATTATTTGCCGCGACATGAGAACCTCATTCAATAATTGCATCGTCAGAAGAAATCTCTCAAGAGAAGCCACTGGTGTATTCAAAGAAATAACTTGAGTTGGTGAGATAAAAGAGAATGTAACGTAGAAGCAGGACCTTTAAATTGAATGGGATTTTAGAAGGGGACTTGTGTAAATTCATACAATTATTAGATACATAACCTTTACAATGTAAAGCAGTTTTGTGCTAAATTTGCGCAAGAAAAAGTGATATCTCTCCTATCAAACCGCGATGTAAACAATTTTACATACATAAAATTATAAAACAAGATACATGATTCCTAGTAAAATAGTGACATATACATATATAATGATGATATTTTTTCTAAATATTTGAGCTGTATTCGCTTAATATGTTTAAATACGGAATTATTTAAATTTTAATCCATTTTCTTTCCTCACTAAGCACAGGACCTTCGAGAAAGAATTATGAGATTTCGTGGAGCTACTATGTAGAAATCATAACACTTGAGCGATTCAATGGTTTACAGTTTTGTTTGGCAACAAATATTTAATCAGTGTAGAAACAAATGTATTGCTCTGAGAATACACTATACTGTGACAGGAACATTTTAAAGTGTGTTTGTATGTTTCTATGCATACATCATTCACAACACGACATACATCCACGCGATAATCAATTTCACGCCACAACCTGTCAAGTATGTCTGGAGTAAGACTGCCAGGTGCCAATTGCCTCGCTGATTCGTGCGTTGAGATGATTCACATTATTAATCTTTGATAAAACCTCACAAGAAAAAATCGAATGGAATGCTAGGGCCTCTTGGGAGATAAAGAATGGACCTTTGACGTCTGATCTATTGATCTCCTAAATAAACATAAAAAACATACGCGCGCAAAGTGACGGATAACCCCATTGCGCTGCAAGATGATTTTGAAGATAGGTGTTTTCATGACCTCGATTTCTAGGAAAAACAAACAATTCGAATAAGTTTAGATATGAATTTGAGGCGACAGTTTGTTCCGCGAAGAAAAAAGGCTCTAATAATTATTATAATTAAATTCCTCGTGACATCACCTGAGACTTTTACTTTGGGTGAGCCTCTGGTGTATATGACATGTGGTTGTTCAGACTTCCATATGCAATAATGTTGCCTAGGTACACATCCGTTGACATAGAAAGTAGCTTCATCAGAGAGGATAATACGAGATATAAAACGATAATCAGTAGCAATTATCTGAAGCACCTTCACAGCAAAGTCACGTCTCGCGATTTATCTTTCGATTTCACTTCCTTCAACAGTTTGGCATGTAGACGTAACCTCTTACTGCTACGCCATAGACGTCAGGCGCGGAAGACCTAACTGGGTACTGTGGTATGCAATTGATGCAATTGACCTCTGTAAACTACGTACGCAACACTGTCTTATTCTTTCCAAAGCTTTCTCCCATGTACACAATCTGTCGGTAGAGTGGTATTTTGGCACACTATCTGTTTTCTAGAATTGTTTATACTAATGCTGTACATTGATTACATGTGGTAGTAGTTTCCAATACTGGCGTCTAAACTACTTTGGACAATTTTCGCTGATTTGTGTTCCGCCAGCCATAAAACACACGCGGCGTATTCATTTATGATTGTCATCGTCCTTGTTCACTAACACACTTTCTGTACACTAAACATCACACAGTGTAATTGATACTTAATTCAGTAATGGTAACGAATCAGCAGGACACCAATTCCGAGAACATTCCAATCTCATCACTCAATGCTTTGAGTATGTTTTGGTTGCGATTCCAGTCGTTTTAGAAAGTCACCGCATTGCAGCACGACCTGCAAGACTTTCATTTCGTGGCAACAAACTGTTCAGTTGCCGAACAAAACGGTGCATTAGTCAACCACTCAAGTACCATCAGTCCTGCACAAGAGCCAAGGGCACTGATTCTGGAGGGCCCAGGCCTCCCAAAGCTCATGTGGGCCCCTATTGTACAATTTGGCATAATTTGAGTGCAATTTGTCTTAAAATTTTCATATATATATATATATACCCCTTCTGCACCTGAATGGGCTCCCCCAAATTTACAGAGAAATCGGCGCCCTTGAGAACAGCCTCACAAAACCCCACAATTCCTTCTTGAAGGCTCTGTATTTTCTTATACGAACTACACAAAGACAAACGTCACGTTCGCATTGTTGCCACAGGATTTTTTTATTGACCTTAATGGTCATGTATCATTTATGTAAGATGTGTGTGAATACGTGGTGCATGTTTTCGGATGCTGTTGTCAGACACGTATTCAAATAATGAATTGTTTTGTTGACCTTTTTGTTATTACAGTCAATAGTTTAACAGGAAAGTAGAATATAAAAGAATATTATATGCTTCTTTTGCAAATCAGCAATATAGTATAAAATCACATTTTGTTGAAAAATACCGAAATTTCTTGTAAGTTTGTTGTAAATGAGTAAGAAAATATCAAATTTCGTAAACTAACGTATAAATGTATATCAACTAATAATATGACTGCTACATAGGAATTTTTAATTTTCAAATACATATTTTTCAATGAAATTTCTATCTATAATACCTGCTATTGATGCCAAACACAGATATTCATCCCTCCTTAATTGTATTTTGATGGCGTATTATGTGGGTAACTAGGATTAGCCAACGCTTACTAAATAAATGATGCCATATATAGAGAGAGAAAGAGAGAAAGAGAGAGAGGGAGAGAGAGAGAGAGAGAGAGAGAGACTGGGCACAAAGTAATTCACAGTAACATTACTCAAAACAAGTATTTCTGAACATATTAGGGAAAGCGGCTTTGTGGTCACCCCATATATACAGGGTGGACAATTTACCCTGATACAGAACTATAACTTTTAAACTTATCGTTGAAAGTTTGTACACTCCGCATGAAAAAATTGCGACACCTAACGCCGTGCAGTTAGGCAACCCAATATACACCTTCTTATCCCATAATCGTATCTAGTAGAGACATCCCCTCTTTCTCTTCCTTTCTTCTCTCCCACACTAAAATTTCAAACTACACATGCATTAGTATCGATAAAATGAAATAACAAAACCGAGACGAAACAAGATTCATAAGTTAATTTAGGGAGAAACTGAAACACACATAATGAAAAATTGAAACCAATGAATTTCTATTTCACAGAGGTTCAGAAACGACCCAGAGAGAGGGAGAGGGAAGGCGAGAGAAAAAGAAAAGTGAAAGGGAGAACAGATAAAAATGTAGAATTTTAAACTTAGCAAGAAAAGAACCTAACATTATAAAGTTCCGTTACCAGAAATCCAACAGTTACATAGAAATAACCTTTGCTTTTGATTTCTCCAGGAATATATAGAGGATGCTTGAAACATTCATTAAGTCTCATAAAGGATACCATATTCAATTTCCAATAGAATTGTAGATCTCACAGACACATCTAAGATAATGTCAACAGTTTAACAAACATGCTTTGTTTCTGCGTGGTTCGTTGTAAATTTGGTAGTGTTCATTGGACGTACTGATGCAAACTACATTCTAAGAAACCCAGTAGGTAGCGTAGGTCATATCTTCCATTCCAGACCACGAATGCAAAGTGAAAAAAATAAAAAAAAGGAAGAAAGAAAGAAAGATAAAATTGAATGATTGCTATTTTGCTGGTAAATTTTTATAAGAAGTATCCCATATTAAAAGTCCAAACCTTATCATAATGAAAAGTTACAAATGTTCAAATGGAAAATTGGATGTTCCTTATAGATGTAGCAGACCTTGCATGTTTCGTATAAGATGGAAACAAATATGTGTCGAACTAGTATTAAAAAATTTTGTTTTCAAATAACCAAAGAGGTTACCATTTTCTAGTCTTTTCCGAAGATTTATCTGTACCAAACATCCAGCATCACTTTCATCTCTTGCGAATATAACGTTGTAATTTGCACAGAGAGAATGAAGACGCTAGAGCTAAAACGGATCATAGTGTCAGTCGGATGATGATGGTTTGCTTATGGACCACCACTGGATCGAGGATTCAAACCCATAGTGAACCGGTAAATCGACTGAGATTCGGTAACCCAGATGATAAAAAACATATTTTGCTTATTCTCTTGCGTTTAAACAGTATTTCTTTCAGAGATGACCAGGACTGGAGATGTTATCCCCAGAGCACATAAACTCGACGCTGAAGTTGGCAGTTAATTACATTTTTCAGACCAGGTCTATTCATACGGGTGGAACATGAAGTGCGTGTGTACGTAAGAGAGGGGGGAGAGAAGTGAAAGATGCGAAGACAGGATAGGAAAACGTGAAAAAGAAGAGAGAGAGAGAGACGAATATAAATGTGAAACATACTTATAATCACAGTGTATGATGAAGAACACACACATTTATTCGAATTCTCGCCAGTGATGCTTTTTAAGTTCTCCAACAGATGATAAATCTCTGTTTGCAACCTTTATTTTATGCGAAAAACTTATACCGAACCTTGACGGGGAATCAAACCCAGTTTTTCCGTTTGGAAATCTGGTACTTTACCACTACACCACCGATTGCTTTACCCAAACTTTGTTAAACAAATGCTGTAATATTTCTTTCTGAGAACGATAACACGAAAAGTATTTACTGCAGATCAATGAAGTGTTTCGAATGTCCTGATAAATCCCTTGCCCTTTCCCAACCAACATTCATAAATCGTCTTTATCATGATAAAGGTGTTTGCTTCCACATTCTTAAGCATTGCATGTATAATATGAGAAATCGATTCCTATAACTTTGTAAACAATGCAGGTTTGGCACGAACAGGATTTGAACCCATGCTGGACACCTTTATTAATCGTAACGCCATTACGTTACCGCTACACTACCATGCCACTTGAAGCTAGAAGCCAAATATTACTTACTTTAGTCTTGATTATTAAAACGATCAAGCTTCTTCCTGTAAGTTTATTTGCACCTAAGTGCACAACGAAATTCATTTATTCGACGACCTAGACAAAAATTAGTGCCCACTAATAAAGGAAACAACATACAATCCAATAAAAATTACAGAAATAAAAAACATATTATGAATTAATGTCGCCGTGCAAGTTCAAAAGTATGCTAATAATAATAATAATAATAATAATAATAATAATAATAATAATAATAATAATAATAATAATAATAATAATAATAATTATTATTATTATTATTATTATTATTATTATTATTATTATTATTATTATTATTATTATTATTATTAGCATCAATTGGCCGCTTTGCTGGTCTAAATTGAGAAAAAATAATAATATGCTCCGTTATTCAGTCACTTTTTACTATTACTAAAGCGCTCTTTGATATCGGTCATTTCCGATGAGTTTTATATATGCCCTCACCTTCCCATGCTGCGGAGTACGGCATCTTGAGTGCCATTGTTCATCTCAGCTACCCGGAAAATTATGAATTCCACAATGATATTGGTTATTTTGATCATTTTTATATTTCTTCCCCTCCTCCATGTTGCGGGCTGAATTTGGATTTAAACGGTATCAGATGTGCCACTGTTCATCTCAGCGACTCCAAAAATTATAGATTGGATACTAATATCGGATATCCTTTAAATGTTGCTATCCTTCCCCCTTCAATTAGTTACACCATCAAAATGATCTGAGGAAATCCATCTCGGGTTCGTAATTCATCTAGGTTGAAAATTGTATCGAGATTGGTACGGTGGTTCAAGAGTGATTAACTTTTCTTTATATATATATATATATCCCTTTCGCATTTCCCTTCTCTAATTTCTAGCGTCAAAGTGAAATAATGAAAACCATACTAGGCCCGAATCTCATCTATGTTAAAAAAATGATGGAGATAATAGGTCTTGAACCACACGACCTAAGTTTTATTTATTTTTATATACATTTCTTCTACCCTCCACTCCCCTAAGTTTTACCGTCAAAGTGATATGATGAAAACCACTCCAGGCTCGAACTTCATCCATGTTGAAAATTTCATGCAAATCTGTTCGGTGGTTCAAGACTTATTAACTCACTAACATATTAATTTTTTTTTTAATATAAATTGATTTTTGTACATCTCCCCGTCCTCCCCATCCCTACATGCCACCATCAAAGTGAAATGATTAAAAGCATTCCAGTGCACAAACGTAATCTATGTTAAAAATTTTATCCATGTCGATCGTTTGATTCAAAACTTATTAAGTTTTCTTTATTTTTTTTATATTTTTCCATCCTCCCCCTGCCCTAAGTAACACCATCAAAACGAATAGATAAAAATACTCCCAGGTACGTACATTATCAATGTTGAATATTTGATCGAGATCGGTCGGGTGGTTCAAGAGACTGTAAGTCACAGTTAATTTGAATTTTACAATATAGATTATTCCTATTATTATTATTATTATTATTATTATTATTATTATTATTATTATTATTATTATTATTATTATTATTATTATTATTATTATTGGCGTGCTTTTGAATTTGCACGGCGAAATTACTGCATAATATGTTTTTATTTCTGTAATTTTTCCTGGAGTGAATGTGTTTTTTTTATTAGTGGGCACTAATTTCTCTCTAGGTCGTCGAGAAAATGAATTTCTTTATGCACTTAGGTGCAAATAAAATTACAGGAAGAAGCTTGATCGTTTTAATAATCAAAGCTAAAGTAAGTAATATTTGTCTTCTAGTTTCAGGCGGCATGGTAATGTAGCGGTAACGTAAAGGAGTTACGATTAACAAACGTGTCCAGCATGGGTTCAAATCCTGTTCGTGCCAAACTTGCATTTTTTACAAAGTTATAGTGAAGAATCGATTTCACATATTATACGTGCAATGCTTAAGAATGTGGAAGCAAACAGCTTTATCATGATAGAGACGATTTACAAACGTTGGTTGGGAAAGGGCAAGGGATTTACCAGCACATTCGAAACACTTCATTGATCTGCAGTAAACACTTTTCGTTATCAGAAAGAAATATTACAGCATTTGTTTAACAAAGTTTGGGTAAAGCAATCGGTGGTGTAGTGGTAAAGTACTAGTCTTCCAAGCGGAAAATCTGTGTTCGATTCCCGACCAGGTAGTATGTTTCATATTTATATTCGTCTCTCTCTTTCTCTCTCTGTTTCTTGACGTTTCCCTATCCTATTGTTACGTCTTTCACTTCTCCCCCTCTCTCTTACGTACATGAAGTGCGTGTGCGTGTTCCAAAATCAAAACGGAGCAAAAGAACGATAGACGTGGTCTGGAGAATGTAATTAACTGGCAACTTCAGCGTCGAGTTTTTCGTGCCCTGGACACATCATCTCCAGTCCTGGTCATCTATGAAAGAAATACTGTTTAAACGCAAGGGAATAAACAACATACCTTTTTTATCATCTGGGTTACCGAGTCTCAGTCGAATTACCGGGTTATTATGGGTTTGAATCCTCGATCCAGTGGCGGTCCATAAGCTAACCAACATCATCCGACTGACACTGTGACCCGTTTCAGATCTAGCGTCGCCATACTCTCTGTGCAAATTACAACGTTATATTCGCAAGAGATGAAAGTGATGCTGGATGTTCGGTACAGATAAGTCTTCGGAAAAGACTAGAAAATGGTAATCTCTTTGGTTCTTTGGAAACAAAAATTTATTTACACTAGTTCGACACAAATTTTTTTCCATCTTGTAATTCAATGTGATTTATTCACGTTGAAATTTGAAACATGCTGGGAACATCCAATCTACATCTGTACATCCAATTTTCTATTTGAACATTTGTTACTTTTCATTATGATACAGTTTGGACTTTTAATATAGGATATTTCTGATAAAAATTTACCAATAAAGTAGCACTCATTCAATTTTATCTTTCTTTCTTTGTTACGTTTTTTTCTTTTCTTTTCTTTTAATTGTTCACTTTGCATTAGTAGTCTGAAATGGAAGATATGACCTACGCTACCTACTGGGATTATTAGAACAAAGTTTTCATCAGTACGTCCAATGAACACTACCGAATTTACAACCGAACCACGCAGAAACAAGGCATGTATGTTAAAATGTTGACATTGTCTTAGATATGTCTCGTGAGATCTACAGTTCTACTGGAAATTGAGTACGCTATCCTTTTTGAAAGTGACTTAATAAATGTTTCAGGCATTCTCTATATTTTCGAATAGTCCTGAAAAAATATATAAAACAAACGTTATTTCTATATTACTGTGGGATTTCTGGTAACGGAAGTTTATAATATTAGGTTCTTTTCTTGCTAAGTTTAAAATTCCACATTTTTATCTGTTCTCCCTTTTCTTTTGCTTCCTCTCTCGCCTTGTCTCTCTCTCTCGCTCTCTCTGCCTCATTTCTGAACCTCTGTGTTATAGACATTCATTGGTTTCAATTTTTCATTGTGTGTGTGTGTATGTGTGTTTCAGTTTCTCCCTAAATTAACTTATGAATCTTGTTTTGTCTCGGTTTTGTTATTTCGTTTTATCGATACTAATACATGTTTAGTTTGAAATTAGAATTGCGTTTATGTTGTTAGCTAATTTTAGTATGGGAGAGAAGAAAGGAGGAGAGGGAGGGAGTCAGTCTCTCTACCAGACACGATTATGGGATAAGAAGGTGTATATTGGGTTTCCTAGCTGTACGGCGTTAGGTGTCGCATTTTTTTTGATGCGGAGTGTACAAAGACCTCCTTAAGATTTGCCAGGTAGATACCTCAGATGGATACCTAACTGTTGACATCAATTGGACGTGTCTGCGCAGAGTGTTGCTAATTAGGGAAATTGAAAATTTCCCTAAATTTGGGCAAAAAATTGGAAACTTTTGTTTATAAATCCGTACCTAAACGTCCGAGTGCAAGTCAACTTACGCCAATCGAACATTTGTCCTTACTTAACAAACGCAAGTACAGATTGTTACAATGAGGTACTTAGGGGGCGCACGAAAAATTCGTATTTAGGTTCTAACCCTTTATTTATCTAGTTTTTTCCTACTTTTCTGTTTACCGTAATATATTTTTGGTAATTAGAAGCTTTGTTCCTTAAATATCGCTATAATACTTGTAGGATATATTAGTGGTGTACCAATGTTTAATATAAAATAGTTTGCGTCTGACTCTTAACAGTGTTGCCAGCTACAGAAAATGTTGATTCCAAATTTTCGGGTGAAATTTTTGAAAAATTGTTTGTTTTGTCTCTCTTATTACCCTCTTGTTGGCTACATCGGAACAAACGTACCAGTATCTGGAAGTCTTGTTTTTGCCCTACACAACGCACTATAGAAAGTTTCAATAGGATAATTAGGGGAAGTACAGTTGAGGTTTACAGTAGACCTTGTTCTCTAATTGGAAAGATAACTGATTTTTTAAACTTAGAATGAGATATTTTTTATTGACATGCTTACTCTATTAGATACCATCACAATACTTGTAGGATGTATTAGAGGGATACAAAAGCTTATTTTAAGATAGTTTGTGTGTGTGTCTGATAGCAGTGTTGCCAGCTACAGAAAATTTTAATTCCAGATTTTAGGGGCAAATTTTGGAAAATTTCCTTTTTTGTTGCTTTATTTCCCTCTTGTTGGCTACACTCAAAGCTTCCTCTTTGCCCTACAGAACGCAGCATAAAAGTTTCAATAGGATAATTAGAGAAGCTTTAGCCACGGCATATCTGTTGATTTTTGCTTCCGGGGTGTAAAAAGTATCAAAATTTCTTGTGTATGATGACAGAGATTTTTTTCTTTCCATCTTTGAATGGAAGCCAGCGACTTCAGGATTTCACTGTACTTTGTCAACGCACCAACGAATGTTTTTAGGTGAGTTGAACTCATATAGCAGCAGTGGTGCTAGATACAAAAAGATTTGAAATTCGGTTTGGGATTTTTTTTTTTTGTAAATTTTCACCCCTACATTTCCCTCAATACTTTCCCACCCGTTGGCAACACTGCAATGCAACTTACACCAAAAAATAGCCACATCCATTTTCTAAACAACAAAGCCTTAAATATATAAATCGAATGAATATTTTTCAAGCATTAAGTCACTAACTGAAAATGTAGGAAAACGCCAAAAATGACCTGGGTCGGAAAGGAATAATCACACAAATTTGCTCGTATAGGTACAAAGAAACAAACGATTTGTAAGTTGCGAGGGCTTCGACTCAAGTTCTGTTGATTATTTCAATAATCTGTAACATAAATCAATAAATAATAGTTACCAGAAAAAAACATTTGAAAAAAAAAACATGAAAAAGAATGTTTTTATTGAAAAACTTCACAGGAAAAAATAGTTTTTTTTTTTTTTTTTTTTTTTTTTTTTTTTTTTTTTTTTTACAACACAAGGCACCATCTCGTGGCATGTCACACCTTTAGAACGCGATATCTCAGGAACAATGCATCTGACCACTCTCGTTCCTTCGTAGTCGTGCTCTACGCATCGGAAGCTATCGATTGCAATTACGTTTAGGCAAATTCATGGGGAGACGAAATTGGGGCTAAGCTTTGCAGCACTCTTTAGTTAGATATTTTCTTCGACTTTCTTCCTATTACCTTCAGTATATTCTAATAGACTGGGAAAGTCATCTCAATGGAAAATATGTAATTGGCATAATTCAAGAAGGTCATTAGTCGACGGCTTCGCAATAATGGATTTGTACGCGAATTTCAGGAACAGAATTATTATTTGTCTTACTAATTCCATTAGAGGCCCGTTTGGCCTTTGTTTAGATTTCGAAGTACCATTATATTTGGCATTTTGAAACGTTCAATAAGTTTCATATATTCACATCTAGCGAACATGAAACGCAAAACTATTCTGCATGTTGGTCATTATAAACCAAGGACAATCATAGTCTAAATCCTGTAAATTTATCCTTCAGTAATCATATACCCACACTTAGGTAAAGAATGGTTTCCTTCATAATGAGGACAAGAATGAAATGTTTTCCTTTATAATTGTTATAAAAAGAAAAATATTACGTTTTCTATATGCTGTTGGACTTAGCATCATAGTAGATATTGCTAGGTTGTATGCACTAGTAATCACATGATTTTCTAGATGATTTTAATTTAGAGGAAAACTGTCAAATGTTACACTACCGTATAAGACACACAAATCTCAGTTACATCACAATTACTATTTGTAAGAGTGGAGGTGCTCCCGTTTGGCTAAGGGGTTAGCGTACGCGCCTTTACAGTGGGAGACCCGAGTTCGATTTCCGGCGGGAGCTCATGTGGTTCGGATCCCACGTTAAGCTGTAGGTCCGCATCTCATATAGCCTCGCTGCTGAAAAGGGATGTTAAACTGGAAATTAAAATCACAAATCAAATTGTAAGAGTGGAATGTGGATTTTTTAAAATACTGAATAGGACAGGGGGACCATCTTTACAGGCTACTCTGATTTTAGGGATTATTACTTTCTTTCAGATTAATATCCTACCATTATGCTCCGGTTATGATGATGTACAAAATTTTGAAGTGAAATAAGTGAGAAGAAACGGGAAAATCTAGAGACAGCCCACCCATCTGTGTTTGCCCACTACAAAGCTCACGTCTCATGAGCTAGGATCAAACAAAGGGCAGCATACGCCGAAAGTGATCACTTTAATACTGCGCATTACGTCCCCGGTTTACCACTTAAAACTTCTATAATCCCCACTTAAGAAATAAGGTTTATGCCAGTGGTGTCTCTAGGGTTCTACCACAAAGAAATCACATCTGGATTGTCAGCCCGATCAGACTATGTATTAATGAGCGTCCCCTTAGTTCTGAAATTCCATTTCCACCCCTGGTTTCATTATAATATGTGGTGTAGTTTTCGTACAGCGTGAATTTTTATTTGTGTAGAGTATTCATTTTTCTCCACTTTGTCGAAAAATGCGTGTGTGTGTGTGTGTGCGTCACATCTTTGCTTTTTTCATGTTTTTTATTATACATTAATAACATGGTAGCATTGTATTCAATTCAATGCTTTTTCTAAACCTTATTTTGAGTAACTTTTTAAAGTGAAATAGAAATAGAACTTTAAAATAGATGAGATTAATATTTATTACTCATATAAAATTTTCATTTCTACTGTCAATACATACTTAATTCAGGTCAGAATAGCATTAAAAACGCATCCTTAATAGTGAATGTGGACACATATTAGCGTATCTTCTTCCTTCTTCATACTTTGTTCAATTTTATTTATTTACTTATTTATTTGTTGAATAAGCTAAGTTTCAATTCCAGTTTCTTCGCAACAAACCAACAGCATCAACTTAAACCAATTTTAATATTTACTTGATCCAATCTCATTTGCAACGATCATCACGATGAAGAAGAAAATACACAGAGTACCTTTTCTTAAAATGTTTTTGCGTAGACTTTTCAAAAAGCTAATCAGGTAGCACTGTCGAAGTAGTTCTAAGAAATACTCCAGTTGATTCTTCTTTCCAAAGGCGAAAAGTATTCCATCAATTTGCAGTTCTAACTTCTCTTGATTCCTTC
The DNA here is from genome assembly GCF_964235325.1 of Thermobia domestica. NCBI lineage: Eukaryota > Metazoa > Arthropoda > Insecta > Zygentoma > Lepismatidae > Thermobia > Thermobia domestica. The sequence continues at coordinate 167,690,443 of NC_137463.1, read as the reverse complement.
GTTGTAAAACATCGAAGTACTCACTCCTTGAACAAAGAAAGAGAACGGAAACCTTTACTTTTCATTATTTACGGCTCAACATTACTTTCCATTATTTCATTTCCCGAGGACTAAGCACAAATATTTCAGACTTCAGTGTTAAATAGTGATATGGTAAGAAGAAATATTATTCGGTCAAAAAATTATTACTTCATTTATTTTTCTCTACTTCTCCTCCTTAATTTTACTCGCTGAAGATGCAATAAAGATCATTCTATCTTAGTTTCAAGTTGTGATTTTTAAAAAAATATTGTTGTGTTAAAAAAAATATACTCGTTTTTTTCTTCTTTTTCTTCTTCTTTGTATAGACTCTCAGCAGTAGTTTTCTTGCATTTTCTTATTTCTATTCTTTTTACAAATTCCTTTTAATGTGATCAGACTATAAAACTTTGCCGGATAAATAATAATTAAATTGCTTCATATACAAAAACACACATCCATGATTTTATTGCCTGTTGGAAACCAAGACATAATTATGTTATGTCTCGAAGTTTCTCTTTTCGAATTCATTATTCATGTTCTAGTATCCACATCTACACAATAAATGGCGGAGAACACATAGAAGACTGAAATATTCTTCTCCACCAACGATTCCATTTGCTAGGTACATCTTGTACTAACTCTTCAAATGCTTCATGTATTTCTTCCATAATTACCATCTTCAATGTATCCAACTCCTTTTGTATTATTTTCTTCTTTTTCTTTTGCTTCACGCTTCGAAGACTTAAAACACACATAAAATCATTAAAGATGCGTTCTCTTGTTGTTTCTATTTGTTTATCTATCTTCGTTTTCAGCGGCATCACTATGGAAATAATTTTTTGGTCCTTGTCTGGATTCTTATTGTATTTCTCTACAAGTTTTATTTTATCCAAAATAATTTTAGCGATACAAGTGCGCAGTTTTCCAATAACTTTTTCTACTTGATACAAGACCAAAACTGGTACTTCCTTTGTTTCTGAAGTGGTTTCTGTCTGATGAGACTGCTCCTGCGTGTTTACATGTGTGGACGTCCAAACATCTTCGGTGTGAACTTGAGTTGTGTTACAACCAACAGATACAATATGTGAAGTTGCGTCCGAAATTTGGTGCTCAAATTCTGCTTCATTCTCAGAACTGACACTGGCGCATAGAGCAGGAAGATTCGAACGTAAGTTGCTGGTCATTGTCTCATTATATGTATGCATGCTAAAACCACAAGTACTGTTCTCGAAAGTTTCATTTAGGAAAACATTATTGTATTGACAGTGTTGATTACGAATACTGCAGATTTCTACATTTTTATTAATTACCAGCGAAAAATTAGAAAAATTTATACTAGAAAAAATATTAGACGAAACTGTGCAATTCAGCATAAACTTAGGCACAGGTGACTTGGTGCCATGATTAAAAGGTAAAATTGCAGGTGATGATATGCAATTGCTAATTATCGCAGCTTTTTTAATTATTTCATTATTTATTGATGTCCTGTGTGCTCTTATGTTTCCTGAAAAACTCCCATTTCTAACGCAAACTACCGAAGTTGCAGTTGTCTTCGGAACTCCGGAACTGTGTTGTTTAGGCTCAATAAAAACGCTAGACTCTTTTAATGGTAGAATTGCTGTTGTTGCTTGGGGCCTTCTTTTTCTTTGGAATCCACGATACGAAAACTGAATGGATGCCACGGTTAAAGGACTACTAAGTGGCGATTTATACAACGTAGATTCCATTTTTAAAATGGTAATAATAGCATCATCAGTTGCTGACTTCAACGAGGAGATATTTATATTAACAATTGATGGTTTCTTGTAAAAGCAGTCAGTTAGACGTTGTACGAATACAAATGAAGCAGCAGCATATTCTCTATTAAATACAGTATCCTCCTCAGTAGTCAGACCCTCACTTACGTCAACAATTTCTGTCACGTTCTCACAAGTAAACCTTACGTTTGGGTGAATCGAGTTGCTGACGGAGACACATATGAGAAAGTAGTACTAAATGTGGTCAGTATTTCAGTGAAGTTATAGGTGCGAAGCTCCAGGGGTTTAGGAGATATAGCTACCAGAACATTACATGGAAGTACAGAATAGTCTTCATACAGTTGGAGGTAAAAGCTCTATAAGACCTCTTGTAACGACAAAAGATGAATAACAAATATATGGGTACATATTAGGACTAGGGGGAAGTCATATAGTAAGGGTATACCTGACGGCGGCCATCTTGAAATCCGCCATTTTGAATTAAGTTTAAGTTTTTAAAATAGGAATAGGGTCATGTGATACATGATTTAAGACTCGAATTTAATCAGAAGAACAATGGTGACGTTAATTTTGATTTACGCGCAATTGGTAAAAAGTTACAGGGAAATTAAATATTGTTGCAGCATATGTATTAGTCCTTTACCCCACCTTGTAAATTTTGTGTTAATGATAATAATTAAATAAAAAGCAGGTGGATAAATATTAGGTCTATGGTAAGAGTTGCCTTAATGGCGGCCATGTTCAAATCCGCCATTTTGAATCAGACAAAAGTTTTAAACAAAACGCATAACAGTGACATCTTATTAATAGCAAATTTGCCATAAATCCAACGGTATACCCATTTTTGCTTTATCATTATTCAGCACAAAATTAAATGGGAATAGAGTAATACAATAGATGACTTCGGGCTAGAAGTTAATCAAAAATAGAATGTTGGCGTTACAATGTTAGTTGTTTGATGCTGTACTTGCACGCCATTTCCTTGTTTTTCTTGTATCCTGTTCACATCTATTTCTCGTTCGCTATTTAAAACTTTGTCTGATTCAAAATGACGGATTTGAACATGGCCGCCATCAAGGCAACTCTTACCATAGACCTAATATTTATCCACCTGCTTTTTATTTAATTATTATCATTAACAAAAAAATTTACAAGGTGGGGTAAAGGACTAATACATATGCTGCAACAATATTTAATTTCCCTATAACTTTTTACCAATTGCCCGTAAATCAAAATTAACGTCACCATTGTTCTTCTGATTAAATTTGCGCCTTAAATCATGTATCACATGACCCTATTCCTATTTTAAAAACTTAGCCTTAATTCAAAATGGCGGATTTCAAGATGGCCGCCGTCAGGTATACCCTTACTATATGCCTTCTCCCTAGTCCTAATATGTATCCATATATTTGCTATTCACCTTTTGTCGTTACAAGAGGTCTTATAGAGCTTTTACCTCCAACTGTATGAAGACTATTCTGTACTTCCATATGATGTTCTGGTAGCTGTATCTCCTAAACCCCTGGAGCTTCGCACCTATAACTTCACTGAAATACTGACCACATTTAGTACTACTTTCTCATATGTGTCTCCGTCAGCAACTCGATTCACCCAAACGTAAGGTTTACTTGTCAGAATCGTCCACTTTGCGTTTTCTTCGACGCCTTCTTCTCTTTTTCTGTTTTGACTTCGGCTTCTTACATTTTTCTGCTGCAGGTGTCGTGCAAAAGAAAGGCTTCTGGAACTTCGGCAACCGCAGTGGCACGTATGGCGGTGTATAAAAATTATTCCTAAAACCCTGTAGAGTAATTGGATGTTGGTAGTTGTAAGTCCTCCTAGTCATTTGCGATTGTGCCATCCACAATGGTAATCTATAATTCTCCATCTTCACTTGATTCTCTCAAATTTATTTTCCTCGTATTATTTACACGTTTATACTGTACCACACAAATCTCCCGTCTAAGGAAACCAGCATTAATCCATTGTTAATGTAAAATATCAATTGTTATGATTATTAAGCAATCAATTGTTATGATTATTAAGTTATTTGAAAGCATATTTATTAAAGTCTCACAGATGGTAATTTGACATTGGAAATACGAACAATGGAGGATGGAAAGAGGTCATCTAGGGCTTATATATTGTAAGGATCCCCACATGAGGACAAGAGCACATGTCAACACAACACGTGCTATTGCTTATAAACAGAAGAGCAGAAGAAAAGCCGACACGAAAGCCACCGAGGATTGCCGAAAGAAGGCGGACCTCACGGAAGGACCCGAAAAGGACAGATAAAAGGCGGACCACCAAGGGACCCATCATCAGTCATCCAACTGATCAAATCACCTACACCGCCCTGAGATCTCACTGGACTAGGGTACACCTATCCTTATCCGAGGTCGCACTGGTCTAGGGGTCCTTTCTACAACCAAGCTTCGCGAAGCTGCCTTGAGCTGAGGGGGCTATCCTTCAAGACTCACCGGAACCAGCAGGTGCCTTGGAGACTGCCTTGAGAGAAGGGGCACCGTGCAAACACCTATTTCCTCTCATCTGGATTTAGCAAGGTAGACACTATTTTACTCTTTGTAATCAAAGACGTTTTGTATTTAACAAACTTTATAATAAATTGGTGAAGGGGATAAATCTCGGTCTATTATTGACTCTAACGAAGTCACTACATGGTGATAGGAACCAGAGTTTGTACGGGACGCTCTTTTTATTAACTTTTTAACAGGCACAAGGTCAGTATCAAAATTTATCTAAGTTTTGCTATCAACATTCAACTAAAATTTATATAAACTCCCTCCCTCCCTGTTTTCTCTTACTTTCCTTAAGTGCGATTTATGCTGAAAACTCTCAAATTTTCTTGTGTGGACAGGAAGAAGAGCAAGAAAAATACACAAAAAGATATACTTGAAATCAATATATGCTACCCTATATTTAAAAGGCTATAACTTGAATTCTTTCCAATTTATTTTAATTTTAATTTACTTGATTATAAGACAGTTTATAGGCCGAAATTGCGAAGAAGGAAGAATTTGAAATATCTTCAAGTAACAACACACAATTTGTATAATCAGTTGCATATTTGTATAATCAGTTTATTTGGTGGATTCTAAAGAAATGAAAATGGTCAATCAGTAAGTAAGTAGACAGAATCGGGGATTTTTACCCCGAAGCCACAATCCACTATCCAAATTCATATAATGTACAAAATGTAATAATTTGGTGCTTTTTTTGTCAAAATCAACAATTAAATAGAATTTGGATTCTGGGGAATAGTATAATACACTGACTCCAACTATATACTGGAGATACGGGTATAAAATTATTACTGTTCTTTAACTGCGTAGTTAACCTACATGTTCTTCGTATAATATAATAATATTATTCTTTTATTCATAAACTATTTTGAGAAAGAAAAATGGAAATGGGGCTGATAAACGCCTAAGACTCAAATACACGAGTCACAAGTTGCTACAGAGATGCAAGTATGAGATTGTTTTACATAAATAAGTTGAATGTGACTACGCTTGTTATGTCGCCAGTAGGTATCGCGAGCTTACGCGCTATCACCACTTAGCTGCCTCGTGGCCATATGGTTAGCAGATGTCTCTTTTCGATTCCAGATAATAGCGTAAGTGATTCGAAGTGCACGTTAAACTGTAGGTCCATGCCTGACATGGCCTTAGGTGCTTATGAGCCCCATTGTCTTTTCTTTGAAGCAACTCAGCAATCAAATACTATAATTTCTTTGTTTAATTTTCTAAAGGACACAAAATATTACTTACCAAACTAATCAATATGTTTGAAATGGTCTTCGTACTTGCTAAGATTATTATGTAGGCCAATGAAATTATAATTGATTTGAAGACCTATCATTTCTGGAAAAGGAACATATCGATAGCACAAACTATTCCACTAAATGTTACTTTCTAAGTACTAAATACAAGTAAAACGCGAGGAAAATTATGGGGCACGACCGATGGGTATCCTAACACCAAAGATTTAAAAAGTATAAAAAACTAGCAACCTTAAAGTTACGCAGCTTGAGAGACAGAAAAACACTGACTTGTCAGCTGTTTGTTCATCGTCTATCTTGCTCGATAGTACATTGCTTCCATTATAAATGATATTTACTGCATGTTAATCAGAATGTTGCAAGTTTCCCACACTTCAAATTTTTGTTATGTATATTTAATTTGTATTATATCCGTTTTCATTGGATATTCGAAACAAGATGAGAAGAGAAAACCTCAATTCTCGTCTCGTCTTGTGCGCATCCCTACTGGTACACTCCGCATCAAAAAAATTGTGACAGCTAACGCCGTGCAGCTAGGCTACCCAATACACACCTTCTTATCCCATAATCGTGTCTGGTAAAGAGACCCCATCTCTCTCTTCCTTTCTTCTCTCCCATACTAAAATTAGGTAACAACATGAACGCAATTCTAATTTCAAACTACACAAGTATTAGTATCGACAAAATGAAATAATAAAACCGCGACGAAACAAGATTCATAAGTTGATTTAGAGAGAAACTGAAACACATAAAATGAAAAATTGAAATCAATGGATGTCTATTGCACAGAGGTTCAGAAATGAGGCAGAGAGAGAGAGAGAGAAAGAAGGCGAAAAAAGAAGAAAAAGAAAAGGGAGAACAGATAAAAATCTGGAATTTTAAACTTAGTAAGAAAACAACTTATCATTATAAATTCTGTTATCAGAAATTCAACAGAAATATAGAAATAACGTTTGTTTTTATATATATTTTTTCAGGACTATTCGAATATATAGAGGATGCTTGAAACAAACATTAAGTTACTTTCAAAAAGGATAGCATACTCAATTTCCAGTAGAACTGTAGATCACACAGACACATCTAAGATAATGTCAAAAGTTTAACACACATGCTTGGTTTCCGTGTGGTTCGGTTGTAAATTCGGTAGTGTTCATTGGACGTACTGATGTAAACCACAATCTAATCAACCCAGTAGGTAGCGTAGGTCATATCTTCCATTCCAGACTACTAATGCAAAGTGAACAAAAAGAAAAAAGAAAAAAACGAAAAGGAAAAGGAAGAAAAATGACAAAATTGAATTAGTGCTATTTTACTGGTAATTTTTTATCAGAATAACCTATATTAAAAGTCCAAACCGTAGTTACAAATGTTCAAATGGAAAATTGGATGTTCCTTATAGATGTAGCAGACCTTGCATGTTTCAAATTTCAACATGAATAAATCACATTGAATTGTAGGATGGAAAGAAATTTGTGTCGAACTAGTATAAATAAAATTTTGTTTTCAAATAACCAAAGAGGTTACCATTTTCTAGTCTTTTCCGAAGATTTATCTGTTCCGAACATCCAACATCATTTTCATCTCTTAAGGATATAACGTTGTAATTTGCACAGATAGAATGAACACGCTAGAGCTAAAACGGATCATAGTGTCAGTCGGATGATGTTGGTTAGCTTATGGATCACCACTTGGTCGAGGATTCAAAGCCGTAGTGACCCGGTAATTCGACTGAAACTCGGTAACCCAGATGATAGAAATGATATTTTGCTTATTCCCTTGCGTTTAAACAGTATTTCGTTCAGAGATGACCAGGACTGGAGATCGTTGAAGTTGGCAGTTAATTACATTTTCCAGACCAGGTCTATCGTTCTCTTGCTCCGTTTTAACTTTGTAACACAGCACACGGGTGGAACATGAAGTGCGTGTGTACGTAAGAGAGAGGGGGAGAGAAGTGAAAGATGCAAAGACAGGACAGGGAAACTTCAAGAAAGAGAGAGAAAGAGAGACGAATATAAATATGAAACATACTTATAATCACAGTGTATAATGAGCAACACACACACTGTTTATTCGAATTCTCGCCAGTGATGCTTTGTAAGTTCTCTCTGTTTGGAGCCATTATTTTTTGTGATAAAGTTATATCGGACCCTGACGGGTATTCGACCTAGATTTTGCGTTTGGAAGTCTGGTACTTTACCACTACACCACCGACTGCTTTACCCAAACTTTAGCCAACAAATGCTATAATATTTCTTTCTGCGAACGATAACACGAAAAGTGTTTACTGCAGATCAATAAAGTGTTTCGAATGTCTGATATATCCCCTGCTCTTTCCCAACCAACATTCGTAAATCGTCTCTATCATGATAAAGGTATTTGCTTCCACATTCTTAAGCATTGCACGTCTAATATGAGAAATGGATTCTTCACTATCACTTTGTATAAATGCAACTTTGGCGTGAACCGGATTTGAACCTATGCCTGACAGCTTTATTACTCATAACTCCATTACTTTACCGCTACACTATGATGTTCCCTGAAAGTAGTAGCGAAATATTACTTACTTAGGTTTGGTCTTTGGAACGATCAAGCTTCTTCCTGTAAGGTTATTTGCACCTAAGTGCACAACGAAATTCATTTATTCGATGACCTAGAGAGAAATTAGTGCCCACTAGTAAAGGAAACAACATACAATCCAGGAAAAATTACAGAAATAAAAACATATTATGAGTTAATTTCGCCCTGTAAATTCAAAAGTACACGAATAATAATAAATAATAATAATAATTATTATTATTGCTAGCATAAATTGGCCGCTTTGCTGGGCTAAATTGAGCAAAAATAATAATGCTCTGTTGCTCACTTTTTCTATTACTAAGGCACTCTTTGATATCGGTCATTTTCGATGAGATTTCTATTTCCCACGTTGCGGAGCACGGCATCTTCTGTGTCATTGTTCATCTCAGCCAACCCTAAAGCTATGAATTCCACCATGATATTGGTTATTTTGATCATTTTTATATAGTATGTCTTATAGTATGTCTTCCCCTCCTCCATGTTGCGGGCTGAATTTGGATTTAAACGGCATCAGATGTGTCATTGTTCATCTCAATCAACCCGAAAAACTATGAATTCGGCAATGATATTGGTGATTTTGATCATTTTTATATGTCTTTCCCTCCTCCATGTTGCGGGCTGAATTTGGATTTAAACGGCATCAGATGTTTAAACTGTTCATCTCAGCGACTACAAAAATTGTAGATTCGATACTAATATCTTTCATTTTTCGTTCTATTTTAAATATTGCTATCCTTTCCCCTTCCTTTAGTTACACCATCAAAATGATATGAGAAAAACCATCTTCGGTTCGAACTTCATGCAGGTTGAAAATTTTATCGAGAATTGTACGGTGGTTCAAAAACTATTAAATTATATATCCCTTTCCGACTCCCCTTCTCTAAGTTTTAGCGTCAAAGTGAAATAATAAATACCATATCAGGTCCGAACCTCATCTATGTTAAAAATTTGATCAAGATAGGTCGCTTGGTTCAAGAGCTATTAAGTTTTATTTATTTTTATATATATTTCCCCTCCCCTCCAACCCTAAGCTTTACCGTCAAAGTGATATTATGAAAACCGCTCCAGGCTCGAACTTCATCCATGTTGAAAATTTGATGCATATCTGTCCGGTGGTTCAAGACTTATTAACTCATTAACATAGACACATTTATTTTTATTTGAATAGATTTTTGTATATCTCCAAGTCTTTCCCCTTCCCTACATTACTCCATCAAAGTGAAATGGTTAAAAGCATTCCATGCACAAACGTAATGCATGTTGCAATTTTCATCCATATTGGTCGTTTGATTCAAAACTTATTAAGTTTTCTTTATTTCTTATATTTTCGATTCTACCTCTCTCCTAAGTAACACCATCAAAACCAATAGATAAAAATACTCCCAGATCCGAACATTATCAATGTTGAATATTTGATCGAGATCAGTAGGGTGGTTCAAGAGACTGTAAGTCACACTCCCTTTAATTTTATAATATAGGTCATTATTATTATTATTATTATTATTATTATTATTATTATTATTATTATTATTATTCGCGTCCCTTTGAATTTGCACGGTGAAATTACTGCATAATATGTTTTTATTTCTGTATTTTTTCCTAGATTTAATGTGGTTTCGTTTATTAGTGGGCACTAATTTCTCTCTAGGTCGTCGAATAAATGAATTTCGTTGTGCACTTAGGTGCAAATAACCTTACAGGGAGAATCTTGATCATTCCAATGATCAAGCCTAAGTAATATTTCGCTTCTACTTTCAGGTGGCATCATAGTGTAGCGGTAACGTAATGGAGTTACGACAAATACAAATGTCCAGCATAGGTTCGAGTCCTGTTCACGCCAAAGTAGCATTTTTCACAAAGTGATAGTGAAGAATCAATTTCTCATATTAGACATGCACTGCTTAAGAATGTGGAAGCAAATACCTTTATCATGATGGAGACTATTTACGAATGTTGGTTGGGAAAGAGCAAGGGATTCACCAACACTCGAAACACTTCATTGATCTGCAGTAAACACTTTTCGTGTTATCGTTCTCAGAAAGAAACATTACAGCATTTGCTGGACAAAGTATGGGTAAAGCAATCGATGATGTAGTGGTAAAGTACCAGACTTCCAAATGGAAAATCTGGGTTCGATTCCCCGTCAAGGTTCGGTATAAGTTTTTCGCATAAAATAAAGGTTGCAAACAGAGATTTATCTTCTGTTGGAGAACTTAAAAAGCATCACTGGCGAGAATTCAAATAAACATGTGTGTGTTCTTCATCATACACTATGATTATAAGTACGTTTCATATTCGTCTCTCTCTCTCTCTCTCTCTCTCTCTCTCTCTTTTTCGACGTTTCCCTATCCTGTCTTTGCATCTTTCGCTTCTCTCCCCCCTCTCTTACGTACACACGCACTTCATGTTCCACCCGTGTGTATGTTCCAAAGTTAAAACGGAGCAAGAGACCGATAGACCTGGTCTGAAAAATGTAATTAACTGCCAACTTCAGCGTCGAGTTTATGTGCTCTGGGGATAACATCTCCAGTCCTGGTCATCTCTGAAAGAAATACTGTTTAAAAGTAAGGGAATAAGCAAAATATCTTTTCTATCATCTGCGCTACCGAGTTTCAGTCGAATTACCGGGCCACTACGGCTTTGAATCCTCGACCAAGTGGTGGTCCCTAAGCTAACCAACATCATCCGACTGACACTATGATCCGTTTGAGCTCTAGCTTGTTCATTCTATCTGTGCAAATTACAACGTTATATCCTTAAGAGATGAAAATAATGTTGGATGTTCAGAACAGATAAATCTTCGGAAAAGACTAGAAAATGGCAACCTCTTTGGTTATTTGAAAACAAAATTTTATTTATACTAGTTCGACACAAATTTGTTTCCATCCTATAATTCAATGTGATTTATTCATGTTGAAATTTGATACATACGAGGTCTGCTACATCTATAAGGAACATCCAATTTTCCATTTGAACATTTGTAACTACGGTTTGGACTTTTAATATAGGTTATTCTGATAAAAAAATTACCAGTAAAATAGCACTAATTCAATCTTATCTTTTTTTCTTCCTTTTCCTTTTCGTTTTTCTTTTTTCTTTTTTCTTTTTGTTCACTTTGCATTAGTAGTCTGGAATGGAAGATATGAACTACGCTACCTACTGGGTTGATTAGATTGTGGTTTACATCAGTACGTCCAATGAACACTACCGAATTTACAACCGAACCACGCGGAAACAAAGCATGTGCGTTAAACTTTTGACATTACCTTAGATGTGTCTGTGCGATCTACAGTTCTACTGGAAATTGAGTATGCTATCCTTTTTGAAAGTAACTTAATGTTTGTTTCAAGCATCCTCTATATATTCGAATAGTCCTGAAAAAAAATATATAAAAACAAACGTTATTTCTATATTTCTGTTGAATTTCTGATAACAGAATTTATAATGATAAGTTGTTTTCTTACTAAGTTTAAAATTCCAGATTTTTATCTGTTCTCCCTTTTCTTTTTCTTCTTTTTTCGCCTTCTCTCTCTCTCTCTCTCTCTGCCTCATTTCTGAACCTCTGTGCAATAGACATCCATTGATTTCAATTTTTCATTGAATGTGTTTCAGTTTCTCCCTAAATCAACTTATGAATTTTGTTTCTTCTCGGTTTTATTATTTCACTTTGTCGATACTAATACTTGTGTAGTTTGAAATTAGAATTGCGTTCATGTTGTTAGCTAATTTTAGTATGGGAGAGAAGAAAGAAGGAGAGAGAGGGGGTTTCTTTACCAGATACGATTGTGGGATAAAAATGGTGTGTATTGGGTATCCTAGCTGCAGGGCGTTAGCTGTCGCAATTTTTTGATGCGGAGTGTACATGTAAATATCGGAAATGGAACGTTGTTTTACAATTTCTGTAATACCATAAGGTTAACAGTGTTGTTACCGAAATAACATCAAGATTTATTTTTCAAATGGCACAACGTCAGATTATTACGTTTTTAAATTAGCATGTAAAACCAAAACATGCAATACCACACTTCTTATACAGTGTTGCGAACTAAGGACGTTACAGTATCACAAACATCGAAAAACAATGGCATTTTAGATGGTTTGACAACAGTAATAATGCAAGTAAAACGAGCGGAGATTGCACATCCAAAGTATCTTAATATCAAATACTACGGTCTTCTTGTGACATGCTTTTAACAAATGAAAACAAAGTTACAAAGAACTGAAAATTTGATATTTTACTTATACGGTTTCGAATATGTATAAAGATCAATGCCCTTTACGGGAATTTGATAACTCAAACCATTCGGAAGATTTGAAAAAAAAATATAAAATTTGATATATTGCTAAAATGGCGAATTTGTGGGAACTTTTCGAAATAATATTTTCTTTACTTTGCTTGTGTAGCATTACAATAATATTTTTTGGTAGGTGTAAATTCAATATTTTTTAGGAATTATATAATTTTAAGCAGACTTTAGCAATTGTTTGTGCGTTTGTTTTAACAGTTTCAAACTTTAACAATTTAACAGTTTTTACCATATCTCCAGAATAGTTTGAGATATCAAATTGCTGTGACAGCATTTTGATCTTCACATTTATTGAAAGCCGTCTACCTAATCAGATAAGGAACTTACCTAACCAGTTTTTCGAAATAAAGAGTTTTGAGAGGATTTTTTAAATTCCTTATAAATTTGTTTGTATTAATTTCAAATTTATCATGTCATGATCATAGTATTAGACACTAAAGTACTATGGATCTGCATTATTCGGTCTGTCTCATTTCCGTCATTATTGCTGTAGAGGCCACCAAATTTTGATTGATTGTGGTACTGTAAGGACTTTAGTTTCTAACACTGCATAACAGGGGTAGTATTGTATGTTTTCGTTTTAATGAGAATTTGAAACATTTAATAATCTGAAATAGTGTCATTTTTCACAAATAATTTTTTATTGCGTTTGCAATACTCTTAACTTTGTGGTATCCAGGGTATGGAAAAAATGTCTCCCTGCTGATATTTGCATGGTGCAAAATTTCAGCGTTTTCTGTCTATTAGTTTATAAGTCACAAGGGTGTATGAAGATAAACGATTAACATACATAATATTGTAGAATAGTCTCCCTTAGCCTAAGGGCATAATCATGGAACGTTAAACTGAAAGATTTAATTTCATTTTCAATATTGTAGAAGAAAGAAAGGTAATGCTTGTTCAGTATATGTTTATGCTGGTTAATCTTGTGAGTAAGATGTTCGAGTCATTAATGATGATAATATTGATGTTATAAATGTTATAACTCAGCTTCTAGATAGCAACAGTAGGACGTTGAAATATGACAGGCAATTACAATACACTAATATATATATAAAGAAACACAGGTAGAAACAAAGTTAGAAGCTAGATGTTGGTAATGCAAAATATTTCCTTCCTTCCATAACTCAGTTTGCTGAATCTTTAAAAACTCATCAGCTTTGATGTCGACTCACATCAATTGTAATAGACTGATGTCTTGTTATGCTTAACCTTACAGACCGTCTTGCATTCTTGATGCCTTTGATTCTATCGTAACCGTAATATTTATTACACTCATAAAGCATGATATTTCGTGAACATTTCATTGACAGGTAGCAAACATACAATATAAATTACAGATGTATCTCTCTTTGTACAAATGTTTCTTTTTTAAGAGTATTCTAACAAAAGATAGTATAATAGAAGGAGTGCTGTTACATTCCTCAGGAAGAGATATCTCCGTTCAGACGCCAACTATTCATAAAACAATATCGCGTGGTTTCGGGTTCCCTCCCCGTTTTAGACATGAATAAATATCTCGTAAAAAAAGTTCGCTTTGTGTAACAATCTGAGAGAGACTATGAATCAATATTTCTCTGATGACTATATATTTACTTGAATATTTAAAAGAACGTATGCATGGTCCTATCTTTAACATAGAAATTGAAAGTTACACGTTAACCTAGAGCAGTGCCATTTATTAACTCAGAGTAATACGAATAGCGTTAGCATATAAGAACATTTTTAGTAGCATTTTTAGACTTTGTGTGAACTTCGTATTTGACACGTACCACAGAAAACGTAAAATGTTCATATCGTATATATTTACACTTTATTGCAATTCTCAAACTTCATTGTATGAATGCATTCAGACTTTCACTTTGTTTCACCACTGGCGAAAAAGGGGATAAAATAATCCTCTTACATAGATCCTGGGAGGCGTTAAAATAACCCATGAGAAATCTACACATAGATATTGATAACTCGCTTAGTTCTATCTCCATTTTAGAACAAATCGACTATTTTCGGGGTTACTTACAAACATACTTCGGATTCCATAATGCCAATACTAAATATGAAAATTAGGCTGTACTACAAAATTGACTTAGTTCATGTTAAAATAATACAAGAAGTTATGAGATAGTATCGTCATTATTAATAATAAACAAAGTATGAGGTTTGTATTTGTTCATGTGTGAAGTTGTGCATGGGTCACTAACTTAGGGCGGATTCCTTATGAGTGCGAGAGTTCTATTTAGAAAGAATAAAGTGACACCTTAAGGTTGAAATTGAAATAGCAACGTTGCTATGAATGGAAAGTCGATGATTTTGTAGTATAATATTCTTTATTCTTTCTTCTACAAATGTGAAGAGGTATAAGACGTGAAAGTTTTACCAAACGAGTTGTATGTGGAATAAATTGACCTATAGTGAATGAACGTTTTACCCCAAACCCTGGGTAAAATGGCCCCATCTTTGGAGCATATGCATATTTCCTAGGAGCACGAGATGTGCTAGGCACGTGCCATTTAGGTGTCCCAGCTACTTTTTAGGTACCCGACACTTGGTACATATGGTATTCATGTACTAAGTATGTACTTCAGCTACCTTAAGTTTTAGGTGCTTGTTACACCTAATTGATATTTGCGACTCTGTACCATAAATGTAGCATTTATATACCTGGGTCAGTTTTGCACTGTGATAGTCATTTGTTTTTATGTCGTCACTTGGGACATATATCTTTCATGTTCGAGGTACTTTCTTTATGTGCATACCTTTCAAGATACTTATGACACATAATTGATATCTGCAACGAGGCACGAATGACAGTCAGCTGTTTGCATTTTGCTCATGCGCAGTAACATGCAACGGTTTCTCGCGCTTTCTGCTCCACTTTCTGTCCTTCTCATACACAATCGCTTAGAAAAAAAGAATAAACAAATCATCAAATTTGGGAGATGAATTTAGAAGAAAGAAATTACATAACTGATGAATAAAAATTAAGATGAATCTTTCATACGTATGTGAACAGCTAATTATTTAGTAAGGGATTAGCGTAGTTAAGGATAAAGGATTGTAATTTTTAGATTCAACTGTCGGCAATCATTCGAAAGTGACTATGGAAGAACCATAAAATAAAGTAAAGAGACGCGCGTCATTTTGTCATAAAATTACATTGCGAGCGGATTTTATCTTATCACAAACGGTTATCGTCGATTATACAGGGTTACAAGAGCACTCTGATTAGCCATATTAAGAAGACCTCAAAAATTTATATCTCTAGAAGCGACGTTTTCTTCATCACCTTCTGGTCAAGTCAGAAGAGCACGTACCTAGTAATCAAATGGTTGGTGGTTCGCGCCCACTCCAAGCTACTTTTTTTTACTCTTTTACATTTTTTTCTTTCTTAATGTAAACAAATTACGCATAACGATGATTTAACATATTTTGGGTGAGTAATGTTTGCTTACGGTATGGGGAAGAACTTACCTAGAACATGGTAGATAAGTTCCCCAGGTACTTGTCAGGCATGTGCCTAAAGGCGGACATAGACTATGACTATCACTTGCCATCTATGTGATTTCTCTATCATAGGTACATACGGGGCACATTCCCATATACCTGAGGGAACATGATAGGTATATGCCTGCTATGTAAAATGAAATGAAAATGAAATGAAATCTTTGAGTTTTACGTCCCACGGTTATGCCGGTTAGGCTAGAGGAGACGGTGATTATGAGAAATGAATGAAATGGTGGAATGAAGAAAGTGGGAGGAAACGGGAGAACCCCGAGAAAACCCACGCACACGGTGTTTGTTCACCACAAAGTTCACTTGGCGGGGGCTAGGATCGAACCCGGAACCCCAAGCACCAGAGGTGAACGCTCTACCACTGAGCCACCGCGGCCCCCTGCCTGCTATGTAATTGTGCTGTTAGGATTAACCAAAATTATTTTCTATTTCGGTAAGGAAATGCTAGTTTCCTTATTCATTGAAAATGTTAATGAAAGAATTAGTCTTACAACTATAAAACAATGAGCAGAAAACTATAAAAACGAAAATAATACTGAAACAAAACTAAGTGAAAAAGAAAATACAAAGTGGAATAGAGGGGCTATCATAAAAATTCGAGACTAGGTCTCTAACATGCCAACAGATGACAGAACAAGGACACACACTCGGTCGCAGGGAGCACTGACCTTCATGCGTCAGTACGTTGAGAGATAGCATACTGTGTGTATCGATAATTGTGTATTCCATGCTATTGTGATTGTATGCGTCACCCCTTTTCCGATTCCAACATGAACAACAAGCTTGAGTGGCATGCGCGTTTACAGATTGGAAGACCATTAATGGAAGATGAAGAAAGATCAGAAAGACATTTTGGTCCCCTGTTATAGGGATGGTACCGAGACCGAGACTAGTCTCGGTCTCGTCTCGGTCTCGTCTCGAATTATCGAGACGAGACCGAGACCGAGACGGACTTTTATATACCGAGACGAGACCGAGACCGAGACGGACTTTTAAATACCGAGACGAGACCGAGACCGAGACAGACCTCTATAATTCGAGACGAGACCGAGACGAGACTTAGGTCAGTCTCGAAAGTCTCGGTCTCGTCTCGAATATTGATATTGATATATACTAAAAGTGCCTTCACTCAAAATTTGTTTCGTTGCTGTGTAAGTTAATATGAGAACGGTTGCCTGATGTACAGTGGCGTATTTAAGGGGTGATTATCAGGCTCAAATCCCTCCCGAAATAAATTTGTGATCATTTTTTGCATTGCACGTACAACGCAAATGTTTCTTACTCGTTCCTCAAGCCTCTCCCGAAACAAAATCCACTGCTGATGCAAATAGAATTCTCTCTTTCTCTTTCTCTCTCTCTCTCTCTCTTTCTCTCTCTCTCTCTCTATCTATCTATCTATCTATCTATCTATCTATCTATCTATCTATATATTATATGGTCGCGGTGCCACCCAGGGCCTCCCTGCATAGATTCCCGGGGCCCAACTTTAATTTTAAATGGAAACAAGGGGTGGGGGTACCTCGTTCGATATATCTTTAAAAACTAAAAAGCGCTCTGGCAAAAGATGTTTCATATCGGGCACCGTATTCAAAATGGCCGCCAAGAGATGTTGCCTCTGCCAGATACAGTAAAACGTGCAGTACCATTAATATGAAAACGGTTGGACATAAATGAACCGATCAACAACTCAAATAGAAAATGTCATGTGGCACATCGATTGATATTGTCGCGGAGGTTCCCAGGGCTACCCTTCATGGGGGCCAAGGGCGCAACTACAAAATTGTAAATGGAAACAAGGGGTGAGTGATACCTCGTCTGACATATCTTTAAAAACTAAAGAGTGCTGTTACAAAAGATTGTTCATATGAGTCACCGTTTTCAAAATGACCACCAAGACATGGTACCTGCATCAGATAAAACGTCCAGTATCACTAATATGAAAACACCAGAAAAATATTCGAATATTCGAATCCACAGAGGGTATTTATCATTAGGGATGGTATCGAGACGAGACGAGACGAGACTTTGTACAGTCTCGGTCTCGTCTCGGTTGATAAATAACGATCTCGGTCTCGGTCTCGTCTCGACTAAAAAATCACCGTCTCGGTGTCGGTCTCGTCTCGGTCAACAGATGCTTGTCTCGATCTCGGTCTCGGTCTCGAGTACCAAGTCTCGGTCTCGTCTCGAAAGTCTCGAAAGTCTCGAAATAAATAGTGTAAAATTAAAATAGTGAAAGTATTATTCTCGTACAGTCTGTCGTTTCCGCTTATTTTTTCCTTTCATTTTTGACTTAGAATTATGGTATAGTGTACCTCTTCATAGCTAATTTGCTAGTGCTAATGTTTTCATACGTGTATTCCACGATCAATGATCAGTGGGTATATCACCCTAAAACCCTAATAGTAACCTATATTTCACTTTCAGCAATAGACTTTCTCTCATATAGCCTCAGTACTGCCTATACAATTAAACTCTATTAAATTAACTCCAGTACTATACAGTAGTTTATTTCCTTCCTTTGAATCAGAATTGTTCAATACCTTCTAACGGATAACGCAACACATACCAGCACGAATGTATTTAATCGTACCGAAGTTGAAACTTCACAATTTCTCATTTATTATTCAATACATTCTGCTTTGACTCATTTTCAAAACAGAATATAACGTTCATATCTTAACAAATAGGGAAAATTATTACTACAATACGTATACGTATTTTGTTTCAAATTGATGAAATGCTTTATTACCGTTTCACATCTCCGTGTTTAATTGACACTTTATAACACGAACGTCCTGAACCTTGTGGTGGGAGCTATTACACTCATCTTTGTTATGTGAGGTCTTGAGTTGGATCACAAACAAGTTAGATTCAAAGTCCGATGTTTCGCATAGTTTGCGTCTCATTTTTAGTGCATTCTGTTTCTTATACAAGTTCATAAAGTCGTAATGCAATACATAAGCACATATCCAGTGCCGTAACATAGATTAATCGTATTCCTGAGCTCTCAGCGGTGCATGCAATCTTTATTCGAGAAAACTAATTGTGTTCATTACGTTGAAATTTTATATTGATTGAAAATTACTTGCGAAACATGGGCATACATATTACATAACTATATAGGTAATTCGAGTTACCTGTATCTTTTTTTTCTCACTCGCCAAAACAAGTGATTCTTAATTTTCTAGTTTTATTTTGTAATAATTTTCGTGGTTTTGCTACAACATAATGGATTGAATAGTCAAAAATATATTTTCGCTCTACGACTTTCTTTAAATTTTGGATCCATTTTTACCCTACCTTACCTAGTAAAAGTTATATATATATATATATATATATATATATATATATATATATATATATATATATATATATATATATATATATATATGAACTTTAGAGGTAGACTATGCTGTCACTTTTTGGTCGAAATTGAGTTTGAGTTTTAGTGCTTTTTTAATAGACTATGTTCTTTCTAGTAGTGTAATAATGTAAGTCTGAAAGCATCCTACTACTTTGTAACTACTTAGTAAGTTTGAAAAACAGTACTATAGGTTTTAGTTGAGGAAACGGTTTTTCGCTTCAGTAAAATTACGAAATTATGACTTGATTTAGTTTACCTCCGACGTCCAGATGTAATAAAATCATCACCATCGTCATAATCAACCATTATCAATCCACTACTGGATGAAGGTATTTCAAAGTCTTTTCCACAACTATCTAACTTGGGCAATTCTTTTCCAGGTTACTCCTCAGTGGTTCGTGATTTCGTCACACCTTCTTGTATGCGGAGGTTTCCTAGGGTGTTTTTGTCTCGTGGTATCCAGTCTAGAATTGTTTTCGTCCGTCGGTCATAATTTCTTGTTGCAATACGTCCAGCACATTTTCCAGCTCATATTAAATTATTTCATTAGCAACATCAGTATTCATTTCTATATATTTGGGCTACAAATAGTTCGAATTCGCTACTTTCGGAGTACAGACACGCTACTTTTTAATCCTCGGATCTAGCAACATGACTAAATGATTTAAATTAACGCAATGTGAGGACCTCATTTGGTCAAGCGGATAGCACGCTTGATTTTGGTTCGCGTGGTCCCGTGTTCGATTTCCGGAAGGGGTAATGTTGAACGACCGAAGTGGTTCGGATTCCACTATAATCATTAGCTCCACGTCTCCTTTAGCCTCCCTAGCATAACTGTGGGACGTGAAACAAAACAAAACAAAAATGAACACTGTGTATTATTAACTATAAGTCCTTGAATAATTGCATATAGCTATATGGTATGGAACGAGTTTGAGGTGGTTGGTGGTCAAACTAAAGCAAGTGAAGTGTAATTAGGGTGTAATTAAAACTTTTAATTAAGCACGGTCTTAATCTGAAGTGTACATCAGGCCTAAAGCTTAGGGGGAACAACTAATGTTACTGAAAATGTATCAGTTACATTTAATTTCAGTTACAATTTGCATTTACATGTATTGCTGGAACGAAAACTTAAACATTAACATTATAAGTAGCCCAAAGACTATCAAAAACGTCGTCTCTTGAAAGCATTATTGCACCACAAAACAAATTAGAGTAATTTTAAAATATTTTACAGTTTATCTACGTTATTTGCACATATTTAGAATAATATTTAGCAATTTATTTAAGTGGACAACACTCCTTAAAATAATGTAACTGCGACTTGTTGTAATTAAAACCACCAAAAACTATTGTTGTAATGTTATAGAAGCAAAGGAAAGCAATAATCATTATAAAAATTTAATACAAATACGTCATTTTAAGCAGTATAACAATCACTATCAATGTGTTTGGTATCTCTGAAACGATTTGAAATAACAATTGTTGTAAATGGAGTTATAAGCATTTAAGTCTTTTGGAAGCATTTACATGATGAGACGTGATATGTCAGCGCGTTTTCGAAGTAAAGTCTTTAGAAACATTTAAATTTTCCATTTCTTATAAATTTGTTCCTTCATTCATTCGAAACATACTATACCATGATCATAGTATTTGACGCTAAGATAAGTTGATGCGCATTGCACCGTCCATGCCATTTGAGTTATTAGAGATCTCCAAAATGTTGATGTTAATGATACTATGTTGCACTTTGTTACACTAAATAATGTATGGGCTATTGTGGTTTTGTTAAATAACTAAATTAGAAATATGTAATACTTTACGTAGCGCAATTTGAGAAAATACAATAGCCTTCCTTAACGCTTAGGTATACACTGGATAAAGCAGTAAACCATGGTTTAGCCCCTCCCTTGATCATATACTGGATCCGTGGCTGTATATATACAGTGTATATATATATATATATATATATATATATATATATATATATATATATATATATATAGAGAGAGAGAGAGAGAGAGAGAGAGAGAGAGTGGCCCATTTTAATCTTTCCACGAAGATATCTCGAAAACGATTGAACATAAATGAACCGAACAAAAACTCAAATAGGAAATGCCATGGGGCACACCGAACGGTGTTGTCGCGGTGCCTCCCGGGGCTGCCCTTCATGGGATACCAGGACCAAACTTTAAAATTTTAAATAGAAATGTGGGGCGAGTAATACCTCGTACCATAGATCTTTAAAAAGTAAAAAAGCTTTATGGCAAAAGATTTTTCATATCGGTCACCGTATTCAAGATGGCTGCCAAGACATGGCGCCTGTAGCTGATAAAACGTCCAGTACCACTTATGAAAGCAGTTGAAGATAAACGAACAGTCAAAAAGTGAAACAGGAAAGCACGTGGTGCGTCTAGTAATGTTCTCGCAGTGCTCCCAGGGCTGCCTATCAAGGGGGCCAAACTTAGAAATTTGAAACCGAAATATGGGTCAAGTGATACGTCTTTGGATAAATCTTGAAACACTAAAGAGTGTTGTGGCAAAAGAGTTTTCATATGGGTCACCGTTTTCAAAATGGCCGCCAAGACATGGTGCCTATATCAGATAAAACGTCCAGTACCAATAAACCCCTAATATGAAAATAGTTGGAAAAAATTAACAGAATAAAACTCGTATAGGAAAGCACAGAGGGTATTTATCATTCCACGGCTGGAGTACAATGCAACGGAAAAAAGATTATTAAAGTATAATTGACATGATGCAAAAGAGCAAATGATAGAAAATTATCTTTCCGATCTCTGTCCGTAAGGAGGTGAAGCGGGAATGAATGGTAAAACCTCAAATGAGAACCTCACTTTTTTTTTGCAATAGATATGGTTTGTCTGAAACACTTGTGTGTACAAATGACTGGTACTATAATGAATAAAAATAAAGTGAAATAAAGTGAATAAAAGTAAGGTGAAATTCAAGTTTAACAACATTTTGCCCGCCCCTGATAATTTAACGCAATGCGTGCAAGATTTTTGGGACATATCTGCATCAGTATGTACCGTTTCGTTACTAAGGATCACAACTGAAATTACCAAGTTATTCGGAATGTAACTGTGGACATCTCAGTGAAACTCATATTCTATCACATGCAAGAAGACAGAAGCAAAAGAAGCGAACCAATATCATGCAGACGACTGTTGAACAAAACCAACGTTTGTAAATATTGTTCTAAAATTGCATTGTTCGGCAAATTTGTTTCGCATTTCAGTTTATTCATTTTTGCATCAAACCATTATCTGCAATCAAAATGGATGATACCATTTAACAAGAATTTTACATACTTTATCCCATTACAGAGACATTTATCTCTTATAATAACATATTTCAAATAACTTTGTTTCGTAGATACAATTTGCAAAATCTAAGGCTCCCATCTGCAATTCCACCGATCCTTCCCGCTTCACTCACTTACGGAGTGAGGTTGGAGCAATAATTTTCTAGGAGTTAGATTTCTTCCTTTCCATTATGGTACTTTCACTCTAATCATCTTTTTGACTGTTGCAACATTCCCGAGATATAGAATGATAAATACCCTCTGTGGATTCGAATATTCGAATATTTTTCTGGTGTTTTCATATTAGTGATACTGGACGTTTTATCTGATGCAGGTACCATGTCTTGGTGGTCATTTTGAAAACGGTGACTCATATGAACAATCTTTTGTAACAGCACTCTTTAGTTTTTAAAGATATGTCAGACGAGGTATCACTCACCCCATGTTTCCATTTACAATTTTGTAGTTGCGCCCTTGGCCCCCATGAAGGGTAGCCCTGGGAACCTCCGCGACAATATCAATCGATGTGCCACATGACATTTTCTATTTGAGTTGTTGATCGGTTCATTTATGTCCAACCGTTTTCATATTAATGGTACTGCACGTTTTACTGTATCTGGCAGAGGCAACATCTCTTGGCGGCCATTTTGAATACGGTGCCCGATATGAAACATCTTTTGCCAGAGCGCTTTTTAGTTTTTAAAGATATATCGAACGAGGTACCCCCACCCCTTGTTTCCATTTAAAATTAAAGTTGGGCCCCGGGAATCTATGCAGGGAGGCCCTGGGTGGCACCGCGACCATATAATATATAGATAGATAGATAGATAGATAGATAGATAGATAGATAGATAGAGAGAGAGAGAGAGAAAGAGAGAGAGAGAGAGAGAAGAGAAAAGAGAGAATTCTATTTGCATCAGCAGTGGATTTTGTTTCGGGAGAGGCTTGAGGAACGAGTAAGAAACATTTGCGTTGTACGTGCAATGCAAAAAATGATCACAATTTATTTCGGGAGGGATTTGAGCCTGATAATCACCCCTTAAATACGCCACTGTACATCAGGCAACCGTTCTCATATTAACTTACACAGCAACGAAACAAATTTTGAGTGAAGGCACTTTTAGTATATATCAATATCAATATTCGAGACGAGACCGAGACTTTCGAGACTGACCTAAGTCTCGTCTCGGTCTCGTCTCGAATTATAGAGGTCTGTCTCGGTCTCGGTCTCGTCTCGGTATTTAAAAGTCCGTCTCGGTCTCGGTCTCGTCTCGGTATATAAAGTCCGTCTCGGTCTCGGTCTCGTCTCGATAATTCGAGACGAGACCGAGACGAGACCGAGACTAGTCTCGGTCTCGGTACCATCCCTATTTATCATTCTATATCTCGGGAATGTTGCAACAGTCAAAAAGATGATTAGAGTGAAAGTACCATAATGGAAAGGAAGAAATCTAACTCCTAGAAAATTATTGCTCCAACCTCACTCCGTAAGTGAGTGAAGCGGAAGGATCGGTGGAATTGCAGATGGGAGCCTTAGATTTTGCAAATTGTATCTACGAAACAAAGTTATTTGAAATATGTTATTATAAGAGATAAATGTCTCTGTAATGGGATAAAGTATGTAAAATTCTTGTTAAATGGTATCATCCATTTTGATTGCAGACAATGGTTTGATGCAAAAATGAATAAACTGAAATGCGAAACAAATTTGCCGAACAATGCAATTTTAGAACAATATTTACAAACGTTGGTTTTGTTCAACAGTCGTCTGCATGATATTGGTTCGCTTCTTTTGCTTCTGTCTTCTTGCATGTGATAGAATATGAGTTTCACTGAGATGTCCACAGTTACATTCCGAATAACTTGGTAATTTCAGTTGTGATCCTTAGTAACGAAACGGTACATACTGATGCAGATATGTCCCAAAAATCTTGCACGCATTGCGTTAAATTATCAGAGGCGGGCAAAATGTTGTTAAACTTGAATTTCACCTTACTTTTATTCACTTTATTTCACTTTATTTTTATTCATTATAGTACCAGTCATTTGTACACACAAGTGTTTCAGACAAACCATATCTATTGCAAAAAAAAAGTGAGGTTCTCATTTGAGGTTTTACCATTCATTCCCGCTTCACCTCCTTACGGACAGAGATCGGAAAGATAATTTTCTATCATTTGCTCTTTTGCATCATGTCAATTATACTTTAATAATCTTTTTTCCGTTGCATTGTACTCCAGCCGTGGAATGATAAATACCCTCTGTGCTTTCCTATACGAGTTTTATTCTGTTAATTTTTTCCAACTATTTTCATATTAGGGGTTTATTGGTACTGGACGTTTTATCTGATATAGGCACCATGTCTTGGCGGCCATTTTGAAAACGGTGACCCATATGAAAACTCTTTTGCCACAACACTCTTTAGTGTTTCAAGATTTATCCAAAGACGTATCACTTGACCCATATTTCGGTTTTCAAATTTCTAAGTTTGGCCCCCTTGATAGGCAGCCCTGGGAGCACTGCGAGAACATTACTAGACGCACCACGTGCTTTCCTGTTTCACTTTTTGACTGTTCGTTTATCTTCAACTGCTTTCATAAGTGGTACTGGACGTTTTATCAGCTACAGGCGCCATGTCTTGGCAGCCATCTTGAATACGGTGACCGATATGAAAAATCTTTTGCCATAAAGCTTTTTTACTTTTTAAAGATCTATGGTACGAGGTATTTTACTCGCCCCACATTTCTATTTAAAATTTTAAAGTTTGGTCCTGGTATCCCATGAAGGGCAGCCCCGGGAGGCACCGCGACAACACCGTTCGGTGTGCCCCATGGCATTTCCTATTTGAGTTTTTGTTCGGTTCATTTATGTTCAATCGTTTTCGAGATATCTTCGTGGAAAGATTAAAATGGGCCACTCTCTCTCTCTCTCTCTCTCTATATATATATATATATATATATATATATATATATATATATATACACTGTATATATACAGCCACGGATCCAGTATATGATCAAGGGAGGGGCTAAACCATGGTTTACTGCTTTATCCAGTGTATACCTAAGCGTTAAGGAAGGCTATTGTATTTTCTCAAATTGCGCTACGTAAAGTATTACATATTTCTAATTTAGTTATTTAACAAAACCACAATAGCCCATACATTATTTAGTGTAACAAAGTGCAACATAGTATCATTAACATCAACATTTTGGAGATCTCTAATAACTCAAATGGCATGGACGGTGCAATGCGCATCAACTTATCTTAGCGTCAAATACTATGATCATGGTATAGTATGTTTCGAATGAATGAAGGAACAAATTTATAAGAAATGGAAAATTTAAATGTTTCTAAAGACTTTACTTCGAAAACGCGCTGACATATCACGTCTCATCATGTAAATGCTTCCAAAAGACTTAAATGCTTATAACTCCATTTACAACAATTGTTATTTCAAATCGTTTCAGAGATACCAAACACATTGATAGTGATTGTTATACTGCTTAAAATGACGTATTTGTATTAAATTTTTATAATGATTATTGCTTTCCTTTGCTTCTATAACATTACAACAATAGTTTTTGGTGGTTTTAATTACAACAAGTCGCAGTTACATTATTTTAAGGAGTGTTGTCCACTTAAATAAATTGCTAAATATTATTCTAAATATGTGCAAATAACGTAGATAAACTGTAAAATATTTTAAAATTACTCTAATTTGTTTTGTGGTGCAATAATGCTTTCAAGAGACGACGTTTTTGATAGTCTTTGGGCTACTTATAATGTTAATGTTTAAGTTTTCGTTCCAGCAATACATGTAAATGCAAATTGTAACTGAAATTAAATGTAACTGATACATTTTCAGTAACATTAGTTGTTCCCCCTAAGCTTTAGGCCTGATGTACACTTCAGATTAAGACCGTGCTTAATTAAAAGTTTTAATTACACCCTAATTACACTTCACTTGCTTTAGTTTGACCACCAACCACCTCAAACTCGTTCCATACCATATAGCTATATGCAATTATTCAAGGACTTATAGTTAATAATACACAGTGTTCATTTTTGTTTTGTTTTGTTTCACGTCCCACAGTTATGCTAGGGAGGCTAAAGGAGACGTGGAGCTAATGATTATAGTGGAATCCGAACCACTTCGGTCGTTCAACATTACCCCTTCCGGAAATCGAACACGGGACCACGCGAACCAAAATCAAGCGTGCTATCCGCTTGACCAAATGAGGTCCTCACATTGCGTTAATTTAAATCATTTAGTCATGTTGCTAGATCCGAGGATTAAAAAGTAGCGTGTCTGTACTCCGAAAGTAGCGAATTCGAACTATTTGTAGCCCAAATATATAGAAATGAATACTGATGTTGCTAATGAAATAATTTAATATGAGCTGGAAAATGTGCTGGACGTATTGCAACAAGAAATTATGACCGACGGACGAAAACAATTCTAGACTGGATACCACGAGACAAAAACACCCTAGGAAACCTCCGCATACAAGAAGGTGTGACGAAATCACGAACCACTGAGGAGTAACCTGGAAAAGAATTGCCCAAGTTAGATAGTTGTGGAAAAGACTTTGAAACACCTTCATCCAGTAGTGGATTGATAATGGTTGATTATGACGATGGTGATGATTTTATTACATCTGGACCTCGGAGGTAAACTAAATCAAGTCATAATTTCGTAATTTTACTGAAGCGAAAAACCGTTTCCTCAACTAAAACCTATAGTACTGTTTTTCAAACTTACTAAGTAGTTACAAAGTAGTAGGATGCTTTCAGACTTACATTATTACACTACTAGAAAGAACATAGTCTATTAAAAAAGCACTAAAACTCAAACTCAATTTCGACCAAAAAGTGACAGCATAGTCTACCTCTAAAGTTCATATATATATATATATATATATATATATATATATATATATATATATATATATATATATATATATATATATATATATATATATATATATATATATATATATATATATATATATATATATATATATATATATATATATATAACTTTTACTAGGTAAGGTAGGGTAAAAATGGATCCAAAATTTAAAGAAAGTCGTAGAGCGAAAATATATTTTTGACTATTCAATCCATTATGTTGTAGCAAAACCACGAAAATTATTACAAAATAAAACTAGAAAATTAAGAATCACTTGTTTTGGCGAGTGAGAAAAAAAAGATACAGGTAACTCGAATTACCTATATAGTTATGTAATATGTATGCCCATGTTTCGCAAGTAATTTTCAATCAATATAAAATTTCAACGTAATGAACACAATTAGTTTTCTCGAATAAAGATTGCATGCACCGCTGAGAGCTCAGGAATACGATTAATCTATGTTACGGCACTGGATATGTGCTTATGTATTGCATTACGACTTTATGAACTTGTATAAGAAACAGAATGCACTAAAAATGAGACGCAAACTATGCGAAACATCGGACTTTGAATCTAACTTGTTTGTGATCCAACTCAAGACCTCACATAACAAAGATGAGTGTAATAGCTCCCACCACAAGGTTCAGGACGTTCGTGTTATAAAGTGTCAATTAAACACGGAGATGTGAAACGGTAATAAAGCATTTCATCAATTTGAAACAAAATACGTATACGTATTGTAGTAATAATTTTCCCTATTTGTTAAGATATGAACGTTATATTCTGTTTTGAAAATGAGTCAAAGCAGAATGTATTGAATAATAAATGAGAAATTGTGAAGTTTCAACTTCGGTACGATTAAATACATTCGTGCTGGTATGTGTTGCGTTATCCGTTAGAAGGTATTGAACAATTCTGATTCAAAGGAAGGAAATAAACTACTGTATAGTACTGGAGTTAATTTAATAGAGTTTAATTGTATAGGCAGTACTGAGGCTATATGAGAGAAAGTCTATTGCTGAAAGTGAAATATAGGTTACTATTAGGGTTTTAGGGTGATATACCCACTGATCATTGATCGTGGAATACACGTATGAAAACATTAGCACTAGCAAATTAGCTATGAAGAGGTACACTATACCATAATTCTAAGTCAAAAATGAAAGGAAAAAATAAGCGGAAACGACAGACTGTACGAGAATAATACTTTCACTATTTTAATTTTACACTATTTATTTCGAGACTTTCGAGACTTTCGAGACGAGACCGAGACTTGGTACTCGAGACCGAGACCGAGATCGAGACAAGCATCTGTTGACCGAGACGAGACCGACACCGAGACGGTGATTTTTTAGTCGAGACGAGACCGAGACCGAGATCGTTATTTATCAACCGAGACGAGACCGAGACTGTACAAAGTCTCGTCTCGTCTCGTCTCGATACCATCCCTACCCCTGTACAATTTTAAGGGGACATTTTGCCCCAATCCCGATATAATTTTCAAAAACCCTTTATCTGCTATTCGCCATGTTCCACAAGGAAACCATGCCTAATTTTT
Source organism: Thermobia domestica (assembly GCF_964235325.1). Taxonomy (NCBI): domain Eukaryota; kingdom Metazoa; phylum Arthropoda; class Insecta; order Zygentoma; family Lepismatidae; genus Thermobia; species Thermobia domestica. The sequence continues at coordinate 167,661,303 of NC_137463.1, read as the reverse complement.
TAATGGCCAAATCTTTCTCACTATCTATGTGCGTAACATGTTTTATTCAAGTAATTGCTTTTTTCAGAAACAGGTACAATATTCACTATATATCTTACATCGACGTAGCATGAAAATAGTTTTCTCCGCTTATTTAACACGCTATTGAAGGTAGCGATATCCCCCTTTTTCAACACTTCGCGCCACGGCTTGTGCAGTAGTACCAGTTCTCTGTCATCAGAAGAACACCATTATATACCGGGTTAACCATATTGCCCCAGGGGGTCATTATGCCCCCACTTCCCCTACATACTCTTCTCATCTGAGGCATAATAGTTCAAGTAACCTGAATTGGGAGCATCCTTATATAGTCTACTACCTTGAAAAACAATAATACGAATCGTCTGAAAGGGAATCTTTTTAGTCCTTCATTCTGCGCGTCACATTAATTTCTAGTAGTAAAGTAATACCCAAATACGTGTCGCTACATGTTGCTTGCCTGCCTACCACCAAGAGGTGTCGCTAGTGTGCAGGCAATTTACCAATTTAAAATAATTGGGACAATTTAATTGGACCTTCAAAACTGCATTGTTTCAATTTAGTTATTTGAAAATGGGGTAAGGGTAAGAACCACATTTAAGTTTGAGCATTAGTTTTTGTGAACAAACGGCCCCGGATCCGATTCCTGATGGGGACATTCGGTCGAAAAGTTGTAAAAGTTTTTACATTCCGGCCATACGGAGTGCGCTTTATCTGGGTTTCTCTCATTCACGTCAGGCAAATGATGGGGTAGTACCTAACATATAGGTCCCAGGCCGCTACCTTCCTTCCCCAATCCTTTCTTCTTTCCCTTTCCTTGTATAATGTGATGGGCTAACATGGCCATAGATGCCGAAAAGCCAGAATCTGCTGAACGGGGCGTTAAACTCAAAATCAACTCAACTGAACATAAACGAGCGTAAGATAAGGGTCCCAACCATATATAGATTTGAGAATCAATATTTGTGTAATCGAAAGTTAGTTGATGACCGACCAAACAAACTTAAATGTAAACAATTCGAGATTTCAATTAAGCACACTTTAACCTATAGTATCCAGCAGTTTGAGGATTCGGGCTCAACGACTATAGCAGTACAAATAATGTAACCCTAAAATAAGATATATAAAAGAAGTTACGTAGAATGAAGGGAATGGAAATAAAAAATAATGGAAGGACTTTTAGAACGTATTTTTTATTTAGAACTTTCGTCTCATCTTAGTCCTGAAAATAAAATCTTTCTTGCCTTGATTCTTGGAAATCTTTCCTTGTCTCATTTTGTAAATCTATGTACAAAATTTATGTTGTATATTTTTCTTAATTTTATCTAGAACCTATCACAATCCTTCAATCTGACAAGCAATCCACGAAGTGTGTAATACAATAACATTTAAACTATATTTATTATTAGGGTACGTTGTGTAATGACTTACGTCTCGTTAAACGTTAATAAATGATCTTTACTATGTCCTACAACTCCTTGAGCAATTTATAGTTTTCATTTATGAATTACCCAACACTAAAACAGCGTTTAAGGTCTAGGTTTGAGTGACTGGTGTTGAACATGAGATACGAGATCTTTCTTGTCTTGAATTTCAAAAGGTACTGCTCGTCTTGTGGGCAAGATTAGTTCTTGGTAGGAGTTCATATGATTGGCATTCCATGTTGAGTTGTACGTCTACCTCTCATATACTTTCGTTGATGAATAGAGCGTTAAACTTCAAATGCACCAACATATTAACTGTTTCTCTCTGTGTTCTTCAATCTCTAGACTTGAGTGAGTACAAGGGAAATGTACAAAGTTTATTCGAGGGCTTTAATGTGTTTCTTCTCACATGGTCATATACACATACATTTACATATGTATCAGGAGCCCTCAACTGCGCCAAGGCCTGTGATACATTCCCACAAATACACACTCTAAAAACTAATGTCTACTTTTAAACTTTTTAAATACTTCTGATAACTAATGTTTAACCTTCTCAAAATATAGCTTTAATTAATATTTGCTTTTGCCAGTCAGCAGCAAAAACACTTATGCTGTTTTTAAAAACGATTGCACAGATGCAATCCAATTTACATCTAACATTTCCACTAACACACAGTTGGTGAGTGGATAGAGCACACCGAAACAGACTTTTGCTGTGGATTTTATGTACGAAGAAATTTCTCCATTTTGAGATTAATCTCAATTGTTTGGAGCGAGTTGTCTAATAAATGCCATTTGTCATCGACATTATAATTCGTTCTGTGAATAATATATTATTTTACTACATTCTGTATGTGAGAAGAAAGGAAAATACTGATCATACATGAGTTAGAAAATGCTTGAAATTAACTGAACATACCAAATCTGGAACGAAAGGAAATACGTTTGTAAATAATTGTCTGCATTTATGGACCTACTGCAGTTACCAGTCATTCGAACATCTCTTTTCTTTTTAACAGAAGAATTTGCATATCACAAGTAACGTGAAATCGTTATTGAAGTCTGCTAAAAATTCAAACCTACGGGGATTGAAACGAGGGTCGCCTTGGTAGGAAGCCTGCACCTACTACCTACGCAGACCACTTAATTGTTATTGTACAAAAACTATTAGATAGTTGAAAAGTTTTCATATAAGAATAGTGAAGATACTAAGGCCTACATGAAAAAATGATCATTAGTTGTGTTACTTATCATTCATTTCTTTCTTCAACTCAGAAACAGGTCAAATAGACTTTTCTCAATAAGAAATATGACTCGAAATGTTTCTTAAGTTGAGACTGACGTTTTAATGTTGGTTCCCCAACCTAGGAAGAAGAAAAGATGGCAGATGTTATCCTGTAATTATTTAACTTGTATAAGGACGTCCAGGAATACTAATTATGTTTCGAGATATTTTAGAGTAAAATATGCTTAGTAAATATATTACCTCCGTAACTAGTTCTTATCTTTGTCACGTTTACGAGAAGGACTTGTGTGTCAGGTGTGGCCTGAAAGTTTTTGTTCTTACATCTTCGTTCCATTGCTTATCTGATAGTCACCCAGCTGCTCTAAAATGAAAACTTTCGAAAATCAAGGTAATTAAAAATGGAGAAGGAAGGGTTGACTACATAAATTACAAAAGCTAAAAGCCATTTCGAAGTGGCCGAGGTATAACAATTATAACTCGGATGGAGCGAGCTGGTTGTGCAAAATGGAGGAAACGAGATAAGTGTGATGGAATAAAACTCATGTTGCTAGGGTACAGTTACTCATGAAAACTAGAGTATTGAATCTAGAGAGCCATGACAACGATTTATATGCCAATAAACATTGTCTTCCATTACACTAAATTTGCTCTCTCATGTGTGGTTTACTGCGAATAGGGCAAATAAACCGTGAATTTCAGAGTATCCACTTGATAATCACTGGATGTGAGGGGTATATAAATTATACCCTCATTCCATCTCATACATCGTTTCGTTATTCTGAGTGAAAAAATAGGTTTTATATGAAACAAACAAATTGTAGTTTTTTAACTTCCCACAATTCAATTAAGAAATGGAGTGAAAATTTAAGCGAGTAAGTTGAAATTTCAGTAAGTTGAAATTTAAACGAGTTCAAGAAAAATAAATACATGGTATGTTCCAGCGCATTAAATTCTCTCGCTCCTATTCCTTATCTAAATCGTATTGTTTGCAGTTATTAGAGAAACATTTTCTTGTGGAATAACTAACTAGATTATAAGACATTTTCAGGGAAATTGCGAAAGAAGTGCGAAAGAAATTCATCCTCAAAATTAAAACCATCCCTTTTGGATTTTTCGTAAGAGATGACTTATGCCACTTGTTAGGGTTATTATGGAAATATTTATTTATAGTATATCAATAAAATCGCAGAAGTCATGTTTCAGAAAACTGTTAGGAAAAAACACTCAACTCGAGGATTAAACTAACCATTGTGAATATTCTCGTAGGAAGCAATTTATTCACCACTCTCCTGGATTTTTCTACTTTAAATGAGTTATGTCGTTTTGTCAGAGTGTTAACCAAAGATAAATACGATTGCGAATAAAATTATCTAAGCCATTTTAAGCCAAAATATTCCGAACAAAACCACTATCCATCGTAGATTTGTTCAGAACAAATACGTTATACATTGACAGATGATTAATGAAAAATGTATTTATGAAAGTTAAACAAATAATCTGAATCTGTTTCGAGATAATCGACCGAAAATTACTTACCTTCAAGAATAAAATACAACCATAGATTTTCTCAAATAAATATTTATATCACAATATAGAGTTCTTAATGCAATATTGACATATTACATATAAAGGGAATCGTTAGAGCCGTTTTCGAGAAAATGACATATTTTATTTTCACCCTTCAGTAAGCTTCTTTTATTGTTTTCTTAGGGAAAAAAATCAAGAGACTCTCCTAGAGAAATTTTAGTTTTAAACTTTGGTGCGGACTCGCGTGGATAAGATTTCTAGGCGAGTAAACACGTTAAATTTTGACGGATGAACGGATATTCAAAATATTTTTTTTCGGTATACAGAGGCCATGAAACATTCATTTATTTATTTTCCAACACAACAGGCATATACTTAATTAACGTGTTCAAATATTATAATTCATTTTTACAAGTTTTTTTTTAGTGCTGTACAGGGCATTGTACATACTATATCAACTTCATCATGTTTTTGACTTAATTTTTTATAGAAAGGACATAGTCTCCAGATTGGATACTTACCTACTGGATACTTACCTTTTTCAAATGAACCTACCTTACCTGGAACCTACCGTCTGGAACTACAATTATCTTCTGTTTATATCTATCGCTATAAACTGTAACCTAACCTAACAAATCAATACTACCACTGTTAGGAATTATTAATACTTATCTGAAACTTCAAAAATATATATATTCTCTAAGATTAACCATAATTAAATGTGGAAAAATTCATTTATTGAGATGTAAAATATGCAAATTTGAAAATTTATTTGAATATTGAAATATTACTGTATAAAGTTTTGTAATATAATTCTTCAGTTGCATGTTTGTGATAGAATGGATAATACATTGTTTTGATAAAAGTACTGTTTGTATGTAAAATTCTGTTGATTTTATTATTACCGACTTTGTTAACAAATTCATTATATCATGTTTTTTCAGCATTTTTGCATGGCATTGCAAATATTTTGTGTCGTGTGATCTTACATCTTTTGAGACGAACCGACCTAATTTTTCTTGATTCTGCAAGTTGAGATGGCGACGTTTGACTGAGCCACATGTTCATCAGTTTCTTCGTGCATTTCACAATGGATTTCAGGAAAACTGCACCAAAGAACTTCGACATCGTTGTATGACGTTGGCATGATAAAATCTGGATTTATTCGTTATGTTATTACATTAAAACAATTAGAAGAAAAACAAGTAAATTTTGATAATATATATATATATATATATATATATATATATATATTATATATATATATATATATATATATATATATAAGAATATATGAACAAGTGTTTTAAGGAATTACTGTTGCAAGATGGAGCATTACAGGGCTATAAGGGCCACAGTCCCCCCCCCCCATGATGCTCAGGTATACACTGGATAAAAGGGCTTCAATTCTACTTTCTTTACACTGAAGTGGCAAACTATGGTTTTGCCCCTCCCTTCATGATATCCTTACTATGATTTATTTGTTTGTAACACTGAACTTACCCTTTGTTCTGTATAGTATAGTGTGCTCGTATGCTTTCTGCCCTAAAACAATCCGAAACCTAATGCTTTAGAATACTTGATCATGTCCCTTTTTTCCTGTTCAAGTTTAGATTTATCCTATCTTGACAGATAAGTTTAGTTTCACAGTATGAAATAACAATAGAATTTAAAACTATGTGACTACAATGCTAAAACCGGAAGTACTAGATCTATAAATCTCATTTTCAGTGGAGAGATTAAATCAGGTATTGAACCTATTCTTTGGACGCTAAACTCATATTGAAAACAGTTTCTAGTTATCACTTACAAATATTGCTATATAGAAATCAATATTGAAACCGTAGGTTGGGGGGTCTTGGTGACTCAGTGGTAGAGCGCTCACCTCTACTGCATGGGGTCCTTGGTTGGATCCCAGTTCCCGACAAGTGAGCTTTGAGGTGGGGCAACATATATCTACATAAATATCTTCAGCAGATTTCTGTCATCTACTTTCTCAGTCCACGTAGTTACGCTTAATTTCACGTATTCACCTTAAATTTCATTCTCTTGTGGTAAAGTTCAGGTAAAAGGCGTGAGTATAATGAAATACATATTGCAAAAAATTGAATGGTATGTGACGATATTTGCAATACCAATTAATCTAAGATTGTGTTATCAAATTATTGTCATACTGGGTAGTACACTTGCATACAAATTGGACGGAACGTATGCGTATTTGAGAACAGTCGGACACACTATCCGATTTCAACAAAACTAACAGTTCAAAATAGGTGAAATGTTGTTCATAGGTTGAAGCTCTCATCACATCGTTCATATGTAGGATAGGCTGATGGTAGCGTCTGTAGAGGGCATGCTGTCGGTGATCGAAGATTGTCATAAACACGATGAGTGTACTTGTGTGTGTGAATCCGTTGTATTTGGATCAGTCTGTCTGCAATGCCAGGAATATACAAGCGAAAGCCTATTATGAACTTAAGTGACTTCGAGTATGCCCGTATAATGGAAGCCGGATGAATGGTCATTTAGCAGAATTGTCGCCTCCGTGTCGTGACGTATTGCGGCTCATAATGGTGTATATGATGGGAAGGAGAGAGTTTTCACGTAAGAATTTGTCACACCACGTTACAAGGAACACCTGCACATATGGATCGTTCGGGAAGTTCTGACTGAAACGACGGTGAACTTTATATGAATGCACGAACGATAAACAATCAATTTATTGAAGGTATGTCTAAGTTTTCGCTTTTGTAGATGATTACTCGCCTATGAACGTCATACACCGCCTTGTGATGGGTACCTAACAATCCATGCAATTGAATTGTGCCCAATAAATGATCTCTTCCTGCGAGATACATTGCATGTGTACATAATCACCTCTCCTCTGTGATTATGCAACAACTCATAAGACTTAAAAACTCTCCTGTCATCTTGAATCCGATTGCAATATTAACTTACCGAGAACAAATTCCCGTTTCGTAGTGATATATATGCCCTTTCCTTCTTGCTTATTTCGACCCACGGGACATCAAGGGAATCCATTAAATCATTTAGAAAACCTGTTGCATACTCATTGCGCATGTTGCTTTCTGTGGCTCTGTACCAGATTAACACCGCCAACCGTGCGTTGATTGCTCCTCGAAGAAAACCAGTTTTAAAACTACTTTTCTCCCATTTTCGGCATCTTCTCCCTCGGAAGCGACGCAGTTCACGATATTATCGTCTTTTTTCATGTTTTGGTGTGAAATGTCAGCCCCTATATCTGTTACGAGATTCGTTAACACTATATAATATGCAATCCATTAATATTATATTGTATAAGAGACGGTAGAATAGGTCTATAATATTATGTTACAAATTATCTTGAAGAAACTTGTAAATCCCGGGAATCTCACCAATTCATTACTATTCCAGATTTTTGTTTATCCTGATTTGTTCCATTCAGACTGCTTCTACGATGAATTGGATTATGGTATACGGTTGCATCTTTTAATATGAAAAAATACCATTCGTTATTGATCATGACAGAATAACAGCAGAGACTTACGGTAACTATCTGGTTACTGTAATACTTACGGAATCCAGCCTTACCCGTTGGTCTAGTGCAGTGGTTCCCAGGGTCCACGACTTATTGTTGGGAAATTAGATTTTATCTTAAGCTAGCCTTCAGTAAACATTATTGTATTAATAAAAATAAATCGATATTCATTCTTAGGATGACAGTTTTATTTCGTGACCGGCCACCACATTACAAAATATCAGATTAAATTAATAAAAATATTTAGGTTTGGGTAAGTAAATAATGATATTCAATTCAGTAAGTGCTTATTATAATTTTAATTTATGATTTGAATTCGATTTGGGATTTTATGCAGTCCACGAGATGTTGGCGAAGATATGAAAGGGTCCTCAAGGAAAACTTATTGGAAACCACTGGTCTAGTGGCTACCGCGTGCGTCTTTGATGCAGTGGGTCCGGGGTTCGATTCTCGGTGACAGCCTCGAACTTTGAACGCACTACGGTGGTTCGAATTCCACTTTATACTGTAGATCTATGTTGCGTATAACCTCTATGATGAATAGTATATATTAGATAGCCATATAAGAACAACAATGGTTCCTCATTAGCTTTCAAAAACATAATCTAAATTGTAGCGAAAACTTATAGAATAAATCGGATTGCCAGTTCGAAGTAGTCCGACACATCTAACATTGCATGCCAAAATTGACTACCGTACTATATGAAGAATGGAGAAACATAGAAATTAAAAAAAGTCCTTTGCCAGCTCGTGTAGTTTCTCTGTCAGAGTGTTAACCATAATTACAATGAGTGGCAGTAGCGATGAAATTTTCAAGGTGTTGATCTACAATTCTGTATACTGGAACAATTCTGAGAACGTGGTTTGGAATATCACTCTGTATATAAGATAGTGTGTCTAGTCTAATATTAAGACAATCCGAAATCAAAGATATAAGATCCATAAAATATCCAAAACTTATTTTTAATATAAATTCTAGAAATGCAGCAGTATAAGAAAGTATTAAATAAATATTGTTTTCGTACAACGATATCAGACAACCCCAGGAATATGTCAGGATACGTTCACAGTTGCCTTTTGTGACTATATGTTTGCTATGAGTATATATTTAATGTTGCATTAATTAGACAACATTTTGTCAGAAATTATTTTGTCTTCCATGGCCCATGCGGCTAGCTTGGGAACAATATCAGCAGTAGTTAAGCTCTTCTATTTTGTCTCTCTTCGTTATTCCTGCTTTTAAAGCTTGCAAACTTTTTTTTTCGTTGTCTTTTCTCAGATTCCCATGTGCAAGCTCATTTTCAGAGTCTATTATTCTTTACATAGAAGTATACCTATTCTCCATTTCCTTTTTGTTCCCGTTTCCAAAATCTCTGACTGTCTCGTCCTAACGATCGCCAAGCTTTGACCGCATATGATTGCAGAGAATGTTAATTCCCTGATGAAAACTCTCGACGACATTGTTCTGCCTTCCTAAATATTTTTCCTGGAGCTATATGATACGTAGTATGCTACGCATTTTTTTGTGTTGTACATATAAAAAACTTTACAGTCGAGAACTTTACAAATACTGTGAATTGGAACTGAATACATAATTACAGTTCCATTAATAAAACATCTATGATTTATTGTTTCTGTTTTTCTCATATCTAAATAAAGTTCACACATCATATATCTACCTAGGTACAGTTGAGATATAATATATCTATCCAGATATTCAGTCTACTGGTAACATTCGCCCTAATAGATGTCGCTACTGCGCTGTCTGATTGATACTAACAGATGTCGCTAGCGTGCACACAATTTACAGATTTAAAACTATTCTGACAATACAGCGAGACGAAGACTCGGGCGCAGCAACTAGTTTTGTAAAGCGAGTTCTCCATGGCATAAAATACGTTGGTAGTTGGTCATCAAAATAAAAGCACTTTCTATGAAAAATTTATCTGTGGAAATTTTAAAAATGTAAAATCTTTACTAAAAATGGAAGAAGAAATGAAATCTTTGCCTTTTATGTCCCACAGATATGCCGGGTAGGTAAAGGGAACAGTGATGATGAGAAATGAATGAAATGGTGGAATGAAGAAAGTGGGAGGAAATGGGGAGAGTCCCGAGGAAATTCATACACGCGGTGTTTGTCTACCACAAAGTTCACTTAGCACGAGCTGGGATCGAACCAGGAATCCTGTGCACCAGAAGTGAACAATCTACCACTGAGCCACTACGGTCCCAAAAATGCAAGAAAGTTATGTGTTAATTTTCCTATTATACAATATTTTAAATAAATTTATTTTATAGTAACTCCATGATATTATTAACCCGTTGCCTCAACCAGTGAGTTCAAATTTCTTCTGGGGTCGACTTTTATTATGAAGTGAATGAAAGTGTTACTATGAAAATACTAATAACTCATTTTGAGCACGATCGGACGTATAGTGTGAAATTTCCTAGCTTCTGCTGGGAATTAAAACCACAACCACCCTTGAAATCATCACTGGTTCAATATTGTAGGATCCCCACCTGATACTTAACTCCTTCTATCACCAAATTGTTTTATTATCTAATAATGACATCAATTTATGAAGTAAGAACACCATTTTTAGTGTTATATTCAAGAATATTGTGTAAACAATCCTAATTTCTACAACTAAATTATCATTTCATGATTTTTCCTAGAAAAAAGGTTTGTTCTGCATTGTAGATATATAAATGACAAATTGATTAATCAAGGTTTGAAGAAATGTCTCTCTCTGAATATTTCAACAGCAAGAAAGGCACGTATGAGAAGAATGAAATAAATATTACTTAGATTCGTTACATCATCGTGCATAAATTATTACAAATTATACAGTCGCGTTAAAAAATATTGGGCATTCATATCTCTTTGAAAACTCATGTACTCTAATACATAGTTCAAATTAAATCAAACAAAAGTTGATTTTGTTTGGCCAATTGAGATCTTTATTTAGAATTAAAGTATTAGAATTTTCTTTTGTTCAGTTATCAAAATATTGCTTAAAATAAGGAAGGTGGCCAAGATTTTTTTGAACTCCTCTAAACTTAAAAAAATCATATGCTTTATTCTGAGCTTCTATATATTTTAGCATCGAGTCAAACAGGCATTTGATGTGTTTCTGAAGAATTGTCTGCTTGTATGCGGATTCTCCAGAGATTGATACTGTCTGTTACAGGACACTGAAAGCAATGTGGCATGTCAACCAACTGTATATTCACATATTTTGTAAGTGATGTGTTAAACACCTGCAAATCAAGTGATCCGCGATATCGTTCGTTCCTCGAAGAAGAATTGTTCTGCTTGAAGTAAGGGATCGAGATCGGCTTCTAAAACTTCCCTGATGAAGTTGTAATTGGCGAGTTCACTCAATGAATAGCAGCTGAGATCGTAAATTGTTCGAAATGGTGCTTCATAACATCATCGATGTCTGTGATGCTCAATATTGCAAGCTGGAAAGTAGTCCACAAAGGTAGACCAAAAGGTGCTCAAATGTTCGAAATTCACACGCATTCGATCTTAGCCTCAAGAAGTGAGCGTGAGGTTGAGTAAGTATGATGTCGAGAGGATGTGAGTCTGGAGACCGAGTGAGCGTTATGTCACCCTATTGAGGGGAGTAGTATGTTGAAAGGATATTGTAAGTGTGAGGTCAAGTGAATGAGTGTGATGTTAAATTAATGTTGTGAGCGTGAGGTTGAGTAAGTGTGATGTCGAAAGGATTTTGTGAGTCGATCATGGAGGTCGATCATGGAGGTAAGTATGAGGTCGATCATGGAGTCGGATTGATGGCATGAGTGTGAAATTGAATGGTTAGACCAAAGTGGACACCTCCTTCATTCACAACTATAGCGTCTAACACATATTAGTGCCGATTTTTTAAAGTAGTTTTCGGGATGGTGTTAGGGTATGTGTTCCTTTGACAGATGTCTGAACAAAGATGAAAAATCCAGCTTCTAGTAGGATACAGTAAAGTATGAGATAGAGGGTAATGAAATGTTGAAAATATCTAAAATTTTGGCACTCATATAGTATATATATATATATATATATATATATATATATATATATATATATATATATATAATGCACTTCCTCTAGACATGGTAACATGAAATTTACCGCAAGTGTAGGTTTTCTAATACAAATAAGGGAAGATTTTCAAAAACTTAAAATTTCTTCCTCGGGCGGGAGAAATTAGGGGGCAAGGTCAAACTTACATAACTAAAATCAGTCTATAGGATAATTCTGTAAACCTAGAGGCTTGAAATTTGGCATAAATACAGGATTTATGATAAAATGCAAAAATTGGAAATTTTCCTCATTCAAAGAGGAAAATTAGGAAGAAAGGGGGAAAATCAATCACTGGACTTAAAACCTTTGGGTTCACGTCCTGAACACATACAAACTTGAAATATGGCACAAATGTAGAGTTTGTAATACAAATAAACGGGGAGATCGGAAAACTGGATATTTCCCCTCAAAGGGAAAGGTCAAAATTACATCACTTGATTCAAAATCTTATACTTCTGCAAACATAGAAACTTGAAATTTAGCGCAAATGTAGGGTTTGTGATACAAGTATCGGGGAAAATCCCAAAACTGAAAATTTCTCCGAACAACGAGGAACATTATGGGGCAAAAGCAAAATCATGTTACTTAATTCAAAATCTATAGGGTAGGAATACTTCCAGTACATATAGAAAGTTGAAATTTCCCATAAATGTAGGACCTGTAATTTAAGTAAAGAGAAAACTGCGAAAAATGGAAATTTCCCTTTCCAAGGAGAGAAATCGGTGGTCAAGTAAAATTACATATAGTTACATTAATTAATTCAAAACCAACAGGGTGGTTCCTGTAGACATGGAAACTTGATATTTGGTACAAATATGTGATTTATGATACAAGTACAGAAAATGTCCGGAAACAGTAAATTTCCCTCTACAACGGGCAAAGTTACGAGGTAAATCCAAACTTGTATTAATAGATTGAATACCTATATGGTACTTCCTGTATATATAGAAACTTGAAATTTGGGACAAATGTAAGATATGTGATACAACTAAAGAAAAAACATGGAAACTGGAAATTTACCCCTTCAAGGGGTAACAAATGTAAGATATGTGATACAACTAAAGAAAAAACATGGAGACTGAGAATTTCCCTCTCCAAGGAGGAAAGTTCAGTAATAAGTCCAAAATTACGTCACTTGATTCAAAAACTATAGGGTACATTTTAGCCATGGACACTTGAAAATTGGTTCATTTCTGGTCAAAGAAAGTGGGACTGCCTTCCAGAGACCCAGAATCCGTACGAATTCCCTTTAGGTCTGACTCTTTTTTCTTCCATTTTTGCCGCAGTAAGGGGTGGAAGTTAAACGATAACATTGAGGATGTACAGATGGTGATCAGAAAAATGGAAACACCTGTAGTTGGCAACACGTCGGGTGTATGGGTTGGCAGTGGTGTCGTGGCGCCCGCAGCGCCGGACCGCTGGTGGTGGTGTGTTAGGTCGGTCTCCATACTACGTCAGGCGCAGTGGAACAGCAGTGTCCAGTGGCTGCAGCTGACGGAGGTAGTGTAAAATGGAAGACCTCTCAGATTTTCAAAGAGGGCAAATTGTTGGTGCGCGGTTATGTGGAGTGAGTGTGACGGCAGTGGCTACTGTGTTAGGTGTGTCGCGTGGGACAGTTTCGAAGGTGATGACGGCCTACACAACACACGGGAAAACCACATCGTGGAAGTGGAACAGTGGGCGGAAGAAAATCATGAGTAACAGGTCACGCCGGGTATTAAAGCGCATTGTCACGCAGAACCGTCGTGCCACTGCGGAACAAGTGACGGAGGAACTCAATCAGCACCTCCCCCACCCTGTTTCGACAATCACAGCCCGCCACGAATTACATGACATGAACTTACGGGGTCGTGTTGCACGGGCCAAACCGCTCATCAGGGACCATAACGGACGTAAATGGTGCCGCGACCATGCAACTTGGACCGTTGAGGACTGGAAACGTGTGATATGGTCGGATGAGTCATCCTTCACCCTGTTCCCAATCACGGGCCGTGTTTATGTGTGGAGAACGCCCAAAGAAGCTTATGATCTGCAGTGTCTGCGCCCAACTGTGAAACATGGCAGCTGCTCGGTGATGCTTTGGGCCGCCATATCATGGTTTTCATTGGGTCCTATGGTCACACTTAGCGGACGAATCACTGGCAACGATTATGTCGCAATTTTAGGAGACCACTTGCATCCTATGGTCCGGATATTGTTCCCGGACAATGACGCCATCTTCCAGGATGATAATGCACCCATTCACACAGCTGGCGTTGTTGCAGCGTGGTTTGAGGAACATCGGGATGAAGTTCAACACCTCACCCAGTTTCGGTGAAAACTTTTGGAAAACAGATAAAACTATTTCTGTGGAAACAGAATCGGTTTCCAGAGAACGAAACAGTGTCCTATAAACCGAAAATCGAAAAAACGGTTTTTGTGCTCACCACTAATAAGTAGAATAAATTTGCATTAAAATAATTTATCACAATATTATGCATTGGAGAAATTGAACGTAATTACTTGTTTATAGAAAATTAGAACCAAACTGTTACAAAAACGAACAAATAATTGTAGTCATCATACATGGCGCATGATAAATAGCGAAGTATTTTCTATTAAAAATTGTTGATATCCTGATTAAAATATTATTAAAGTTCTATTTTCTGCTTCTTTTTATAAACGTCTTGATAATTTTAACATTTTCAAAGACAAAACTTTGAATTATTTGCCAATATTCAAATTGACTAGCATGAAACGAATAATATTGATATACTTTTTTCTTTTTTGGAATAGAAGAGAGTTGTTTAATGAAATGTCACGAACAAGACTTTTTAAAAAAATAACAGTGTACGGGACTGGAACTAATGATCATCGAAAAAATATAACAACAATAGGTTGCTCCCTAACTACCTACTTCACAAAGGCAAGTTTGTTGGAATACGCATACAAAGAAATTGTGAAAGTAAGTGGGCTGATTGGTTCCCGTATTTTGTTTGTGTGTGTTTGTGTTATTTTTATGTAGTCCTTTGCTTATGTATAAAAGAATGAATACCCATGTACAATGAGACTCTGCCAGATATATAATAACTAACATTACGACATAATTACCCGTATTTCTAATAAAACACATAATTCTTTCTCTTTGGAAATTTCCCTGCACATTTGCCACGTTTACGAAAACAAAATAACTTAGAATTTGGCGATGAAAATTTGGGAGATTTCTTTTTTTCATTATATCTCCATTATTTTCTTTTTTAAATGGAAATACTTATGTGTGTTTCCTTCTTCTGCACACTTCTAACATCACACACGAAATTTTCTGTTATGTGAAAGAGAGTTATTTTATTTCTCTTTATGTAATTGGTGGACAACATCGTGTACGTGAGTTTTCTCGGAATACTCCCGTTTCCTCCCACTTTTTTTCATTTTACCAATTCTTCCATGATAACTCACTTGCCTAAATTATCTGTTTCCTTTATCCTAACAGGAAGAATTGTGAGAAGTTCAACTGATATACTTTTTAATGTAATTTCTAAAGACATGTGACAAATTTTGGGCACAAGTGTACATATTAGCTATTATTCATTTAATTAATACATTATTTTCTTTGACGTTGAATGTTCTACATATTTCTACAAAAAGTTACTTAAGGCATCCTAATTACTCATTTAAGCAGCGTCTTATACGTACAGATTAAATATATTTCACATGCTTTTAATCGGGTTCAATTTGATTTCTTTACTTACTGTGTTGCGCCATTTCATTCGTTTAAAAAGAACGTAATACAGACTGCAATTGTATTCAAGAGGCGCATACAACGTCTCGAATCCAACAATTCTACAACTTTAATTAGCATGCCACGAAGATCTTTCCCAATGGCAAAGGAGACTCATTCGCTGCTTGGTAATGAAAAGTTATTCCTTTTCATTCCCAATGGAGAGGATATTCAAAATGGGTGGTTTTGCTCCAAATTGGCTCAGAAGTTAAGAGCTCAATTAAATCTGAAAAATAAACATTACAACTTTAATTTCTATGACGCAACTGTATGTAAACGTTGATTTTAAGCTACAAAGTTCAACACAATTGTAAATGAGACATTTCATTGGAATGCTAACTAAACAAATCAATTTCGGTTCACAGTGTGAAGCTACGGCAGATTTGCAAATTATGTGGTTGCAATACTGAAACTGAAACTAGTACTTCTATATATTCTGGTTACAACAGATTAACATGATCAAAGATGGAACTTGTTCTTGGATGTTGAATCTATATATATTTAAAAAATATTTAAAATATTTTTATATTTTAAATATATAATATTTATATTATATTTTAAATATTTTTAAATATATAATATTTAAAAAACACCATTGCTGGCAATCTCTTAATGTTTTTCTTCTATGGGGAAACCTCAAGTGGAAGTTAATATTAAAACCGGAAGTGGGATTTAATGTATATCACTTCCAGTTTCAACAGCAAAATAAATGAGAAACCTATTTTTGCGATACCGAATACATATAAAAATGCTTGCTGTTGCTCTTTTTCACTATGATGATCAATGCTGAAACAGAAAATCGTAAATTTGTACCACTTTTCATTTCAATAAGGAGAGAAAATCTAAACGCCGCATTTGTGAGAAATCCTTTCTCGCTATTTGTTACAGTGTTTGCTCTTAGAAGGCCAAAATTGAAACCAGAAATGGAAAATTTTTACCACTTCACAAGTGGAATATATTGTTGGGATGTTGAATCGATCTCAAGAAACTGTCTGTTGTTATCGCTTATCGCCTTTGCTCTATAGATATTAATATTGAAATCTGAAATAGTGTTAACTTTCTACCAATTCTAGATTTAGTACAGAGATGTGTGTGTGAATGGTATCCTTTCTTCAGATTCTGAATCTATTAAAAAAAACACGTCTCTATCTCGTACCGTTTTTGTTTTGAGGCGAACAACGTTGAAACCGGAAATTGCTCGTTTCTACCATTTCCGGTTTGAATAGAGGGTTAACGGATGAAATGGGAACTATTCTTGGGCAGCAAAATCGTTCCAAAAGATCACTACTCGCTGTCACATAACCGGTTTTGCTCTTTCACGATCAACGTTGAAACCGGAAGTGGTTAATTTCTACTATTTCCATTTTAAGTAGAGAATTAGCGGAGTAGACACTGAATCCATTCTAAAGTCTACTTGTCGCTATTTTTTTTCAGTTTCTGCTGTTGTGGAGATCAATGCTGAAATCGAAGTAATAATACATTTCTCTTACTCCTAGATTTACCTAGGTAGTAGAGAGATGCGGATGAAACCACTTGTCGCTATCTGTTATCGTTTTTCAAATTAAATGGAATCTTTTGAGTTTAACGCCCCACAATTATGCTCATTCTCATTAGGCTAAGGAAGATGATGATTAAACCAAGTGAATGATGATGGAAAAATTGGTGAAATGATCAGGTGGAAGGAAACGGGAGTACTCCGAGAAAACCCACGGGCACGATGTTGTCCACTTTACTCACTTAGTCGGAGATTGAAGCAGGGATTCCACGCACCAGAAGTACTGAGCTACCGTGATGATCTATGGCAATCAAGTACTGTGAAGTGAAAGTTAAGCGAAGTTGGTAGAAAATTCTTACTTCCACTACAAATTCACTGGCATATCCATGTATTTGAAATTAATCTTATCATCCTCGCTTTTTTAAAAAAATAATAAAAATAAACTTCTTAACTAGTAAGACAAGGACACTCAATTCGTCCAAAATGTTTGAAAAAATCTCCAACAATATAAAGTGGAGATCAGATTATGGAATGGAAACGGTACCTTAAACATCTTAGATTTCCTTTTCGTTTCAAATCTCGAAGAATCATAAACTACAATAGAAGAATTGAGGGATGGAACTATCAAAAGTGAAACAAACGTTGAAAACGACATAAATTACATAAAGATCGAAACAGTGGATGAAAGATGGATAAGGAAATAACAAGAAGATTAATAATAGCACGGGGATAGTTTAGATATTTAAAACTAATTTGTATGGGTTTGAAATGGGAATCTTGAGTTTTCGAACAATCTAAAAAAAGTTAATGAAAAAATACGCAAATACCTTTGGGGAGATACAAGCTAACAATGAGATAGGAACACAAAATAATGGATTCGTCCTCAAAGGTATGATTAAAGCTCTGAAGAGGTAGAAGTGAAGATTCAATATGTTAAATACCTACAAACATAGTTGGAGGATATGCAACAACTGTTCTGCATTCTACAAGACTATCTAACGCAAAATAGATAGATGAAACCAAGTATTACATAGATTCAAGAAAGAGCTGCCAGAAACATTTGAGGAAAGAAATGTGAAGTCTTTATCCAGCAGTAATTAAATTGATAACGATTCAATATGATAATAACGAAGTTATTATGCACATAAACAGGAACTTTTGTTTTCGCCACTCTATTGTAAAATCTACTGCGTGTCCACTTCATTGTAGAAAAAATGTAACATAACATAGCTTTCATTATCATCTGCTCCAGAAATTTATTAAGAAAAGGTCATACATAACACCTCACACAATGAAGTTGGTCTTCACTTTCGAAAGTAACAATTGTCTGTTAATTTTCGCTCAGAATATCTATTTTTTCAGATTTTAACGACACATTTTACTTTGTGTTAGTGGAAATCAACTTTCATTGTCACTACTAAGAGAGCAGTGTTCGTATTATTTATTTTACAAAGAAATACATAAACCAGTTTTATAACCAATGTATTTGTTTAGAATGTTTTCCAGGAACAGGAAACTATTTTGTGAATGTATCTGCTCTCAAGGCCAAGCATTTCTGGTTTAAGTTGGTTAGTATAACTTTAGTGCTAATGTTCTTTTAGTATTCAACTGAACATCTCTGCAATAATGAAACAGAAACTTCTGTCCTCTTTTGGAGGTTAAGTTGCGTTAGGTCTCATTTTAGAAGGTTACTACATTACTATGAAACGCTATTCATGTAGAAATTTAGAGTTTTAAATTAAGTGTGAAATATAGAAAATATATTGATATTTTAACATAAAGCAGTGGAATCCAGAAAGCGAAATACAGTAGGAAACTCATGAACTTGTAAAATCACCAAGTAATAATTTTCAGGGATCAATATTTAACAAGAGGACAGAATGTGAAATTCGAATGACAAATTAATCTTATAAAACACAAAATACTATAAATAGACTTGTCATATAGGCTATCGGAACTCCAGGCTTTAGAAATTCCAAATTGATGTAATTATTCTTTAGTCACAATATTATGACTAGATTGCATTTCTTTATAAACAAGACAAGAACTAGCCCTTCTTTCTTATAGCACATCGGCCGTCCTTTAATTTCATTTATATATATATATATATATATATATATATATATATATATATGGAGATAGATAGATAGATAGATAGATTCGTGAGAATTTGCGGCGATTATAAAATACTTCTTTATCTCGAGCAATGTATGGAAAATATTGAGAGTTGATATTAATTTGATTGCAGCTCTTCATTTGACCTTTCTATTAGTATATATGCTAGGGGATCGATAAAACTAATTCGATTTTGACTGAACTTAACATGGTGGTAAAACTCGACTCGTCTTACGCAAAGTCGTTTTGGTGTATGAATAGCGTCATACTAAAGACCTCACTACTGCAAGAAATATATGTTAGTCGAACTTTTTAGTATGGCAGTAATTACGCGTCAAAACGACTCTACATAAGGTCTGAGGAGTTTAGTAAGCATATGAAATATTATTATGCGATGGGGTCTGGTTCCCGAATTATGAACAATCAAAGTTGGGGTTTGGTTTGAGTCATATTTTCAGGGGAGTGGAGGAGAAAAGTAGGCAATGGATGAACTATCAGTCGACCTTGACGAAACGTTGCATGCTGGTGTACTTTGACTACCTTAGTACGAATGTTAAATATTATTGTCAAATTTTCTCTAAAAATATCTCTAATTGTTACTTAGAACATGCAGTAAAGCTGTTATTAAACATAAGAAAGTAAATCAAGAAACAGTTCATTTTATGTTGTAAATATAGTGCGTACTTATAATAAAGATTTGCTAAGAAAATCAATAACTTTTTTCTCCGCAGATTTTTTTCCTCTGCAATAGTTAAACTTATAGTTTATACTTTACAATATTAAAATAATATTAGTGTTTTCAGTGGCAGAAGCACCATCTTAAAGTCAAAGAAATAGTGTCACCACTAGAAATCGTCTTTGACGTGCTGTGTCGCCTGTACGTATGTGAAGAGCTACTGCAATGCACGATAAATTCATCAGGATGCAATTCGCTAATATTAAGAAAGTAGACTCCTAACATATATCTCCAGAATATGTATTAATGCATATATTATCCAGCAAAAATAATGTTTTCTTTTCGTTTTAATATTTTATTATTTATTTTATTTTACTCTTATTTTTTAAAGATACTTTTTAGGATTAATAATCTATTTTCAAGAAACAGGGTACATGAAATATAGAAATAAATTTTAATATAAATGTTAAATAACTGTACACATCAGGAATCACACTTTGATTTTAAAAAATAGAATGCTAACAATTTAACCATTGGGAAGCCCATTTTTAAATTAAACGCCACTGATGGAAAATATCACAAGTATTATAGCAAAGTAAGCTGCATTTAGTGCCATTTTAAGGTCTAAAAGAGAGTGGAACTAAATTTAAACTACCATAAGTCCCCAGAATCATCTTTCTCTTCTTCCTTCTTTTCTTGATTGTAGTCTTTATTGAGTTTGGTATACGCATGAGCAGAGGTGTATTTTCATAGTCAAAATCATTGGCGTCGTTTCATAAATCCATGCGCGCATTGCGAGGTTAACATATATCTGCTTAACACTATTCTGCAACATGCTGACGAGGCAATACAGTCTCTCCGTAAACCTGTACCAGCTGTCGGTAAATTTCAGCCGCAGTTACATGTTTCGCCCACAGAAATTGAATAACTAGGCGGATTTCTTCGCGGGACCAGTTTTCCAAACGACTCGCCATTCGTGTTTGCTTACAACTATACCTTGGCCGGTGAACGATGGTTTCTGACAAGGCCACGGCGAGCAAGCAGAAAACAGCAGGTCAACCAACCTTAGAGGCCGTTTAGACGTTATGATAAATCATCAAGGGTAGAGATAAATTTCAGAAATCATCACATCTAAATTAGTTTATCTCATGATATCTCTCCTGCATATGATACGATGCGATAAGTTCGACATGTTCAACTTATCGCATGCAAGCCAGGTATAGCCCCCCGTAGAGAAACAAAGGAATGAATAGGTCACCGCTTCCAACCCTTCTTCGCTGCCAGCTTCTTGGAAGGAAAGAGGAAAAAACAGGTTTTGCTAAGAATTTGCTTATACCTGTCGTCCTGTGATCTGTTCTGTTGACAAAAAGGAAAGAAATATCTTTTCCCCATTTTCTGTTCATGAAATGCGAATAGTTTTCCAAACTACGAAAACTACAACAAATTAGCCGTTCGATTTGGTTTGCTTTGATTTATGAAATTTAACCTCGGCTAAAGCAAAGGTAGATCCATAGTTTAAAATGAGATAAAACCGACTAGCACCGAGAATTGAAACCTAGACCGCATACATCAGAAGCGGCACGTCCTTGATTGAAACCTTTGTCCATATCTTCGAAACAAGTCATTATAAACCTAAAATTAAATACAGTATTTGCAATAATTCTTCCACATAAATTTATTGGGGATCAGAGATGGACACATCAACCATGGTCTACTAGTCTACAAGTAATTGTGAGAGGTAGCCCACGTTGGTCTGTCTTACTGTTTGTATCAATCAAGCATACCAATCTCGATGGACTGATTGCTAGTTTCTGATAACAAATGAACGTTTCTGAGAAAATCAAAATGAATTAATTAGTTTTTTTTAAATATTTAAATAATCTTAATTTTATGAATCGTATTTCTTTTTTTTTTTTTTTTTTTTTTACTGTCCATTACGTCCTCATTATTAGTCTATATTTTAATCAGTAGATCGCTAGTGATTTCAGAAATGAAAAGTAGCGCTCAAACTTAAGAAAGGTTAGCCACCCTTGTTGTAGACCTATTCAATATTGTTTTATTTTTCAGTTCTTACTCTGGTTTGTCAATCAAGCGTTTTAGTGCTTACCTCCTGTTATTGCTGAACGGGACTTAAAACCCAAAATCAACTCAACTCAATTCCGAATTCAGAAATCGTATATAGATACTTCATAACTAGAATTTCGAATTTTGAATATATATATATATATATATATATATATATATATATATATATATATATATATATATATATATATATATATATGCTTCATACTTATTTCACTTCTATATAAATTGTATTTTAATTTACAATGTCAGATTAAATATTTTAACCAAAGGCGAGCTCTTTAACCAATAGTAACCATTAGGCTAGAAAGGTTTATCTTCTTCCAAGAACACTTAAGATTATTATAATATAAACTATGGGTGTTCTGAAAATGGTGTCTACGGACCACAGAGCACTCTTCTGCAGGTCACAATAAAGCGAAAATGTTGTATGATGAAATGCCCTCCGGGGCCTCCTTCAGGCTCTATGGGGAATCAAAATTTTACTATGTGGCAACGTCGCAGAGTAACTTGAAGCCATTAGCATTACTCTACGAATACAACAAAGCGTTAAATCGATTGCTTCACTAATAAGTGATGCCAGTATCAATCAATATCGACTTTAGTTGCCATCTGGAAAAGAATCGATATAACTATTTGATAGATTGATACATCTAAATCTATGGTTCTTTATTTGCGACGTTGCTACATAGTGCAATTTATGTCTCCAGACGACGACTCGAAAGGTATACAAATATATATATGATCCAGGATATGATCAAGGGAGGGGTTAAACCATAGTTTGTCGCTTTATCCTGTGTAAAGCAGGATTGAAGCCCTTTTATCCAGTGTATACCTGAGCGTCAAGAAGGGGGCTATAGCCCCTATAGCCCCCTCCTTGGATCCGCGCCTGTATATATATATATATAAGGTATGGGTCGCGGACATAAGCTCACCAGTAATAATATAATTGTATTATGAAATAATTAATGAAAGGAAAAAATACAATAATGATAACTAATTACACTTATACGTTAACTAATTTATACTAATTGCAAACGAAAATAAACATGAATAAAATAATAAAAGTAAGCAATGGAAAAATGGTAAACGGAAAATATGACTAAAATCCAAACTAGACTTTGAATATTAATAATCTGACTTTAGAAAATTGAAACAATAACTAGGTCATTCGTTTGTACTATGTTTGTTTTTGTCGATTACAGCGCCATCTATCACGTAACGAAAAAATGTTCAATACAGAAGTTACGTATTTTTTCACGGAGAGTCAGAATATGCGATAAAAATGGGGGTTCCTATTTAAGATTTCAAAGTTGCCCCTCCCTCCCCCGGGTGGTGGGGGCAGGGGGTCGCGTGTGGTATCTTTGGATGTTCCCCTTCGAGGCGAACAACTTTTGTTGCAACTTTTTTAAAATCCGATTTGCAGTTTTCAAGATATTCCCAAAAACAATTTTAAATGCTTCACCCGATATATATATATATATATATATATATATATATATATATATATATATATATATATATATATATATAGGGAGGATTGGACAAAAATCTAAAACGTTTACAAAAGTGTGAAAATCATACCTAGTATGGTGTGCGGCCTCTTTTTCCGTCCAAAACAGATTGGATCCGACGTGGAATGGACGTATAGAGCTCCTGAATCGTGGTGTGTGCAATTTTGTACCACCAGGGAACAATATTTGGGCAATGGGTAGAACCTGGTCCCCCAAAATGGCCTCATACTCCTTAGTATTCATCATTCCATGCAGGGCTATGATGGGACCTGCAGAAAACCACGATATCACTGTCCATACTGTAACAGAATCACCCCCATGCTTTACAGTTGGGAGCAGACAATCTGTATCCTAGGTCTGCGACGGTGTTCTCCATACGTAAACACGACTGGTTGTTGGAAACAAGGTGAAGGTCGATTCATCGGACCACATTACGTGTTTCCACTGCTCATAAGTCCACGCCTTGTGGTCCTTGCACCACTGGATACGCCTCTTCGCATTTACTGCTGTGACTAGGGGATTGGCGATAGCGGCCCTGCCATGAATTTTCATTTTATGAAGTTCCCGTCGGGCTCTGTTTTCGATGAAACCAGGTTCTATAGGCCGGAATTGAGTTCAGACGTAATTTTCATTGCAGTGGTATTCTTTTTTAGCTGCTACAATCCTTTTTAATGCTCTCCGGTCCCTATCTGACAGTAGCTCCAACCAGACGGGCACCAACGATCATGCCTCTTTGGAAGTCTGTCAGGTCGCCCATTTCACCGCACCACTTTCACACCACGACTCTCACAGGTGAACTTGTTACTGCTAACGGAAGAGGAAGGTCCACATGACACATTGAAAACAAAAGAACGATCGGCAACCGGAACACGTGTTGTACAGTGGAGGGCCAAACTTACGTGTCCTGTATGAAGTGTTTTTAGATTGTTTGTCCACCTCTGGCCCGGATATATATAGGGCCCGATCCAGGAATCTCTGAGGGGGGTACACTAATAACTACCAGTACATTTGAATTAAATTTGAGTTTTTTAAATGCCTTTAGGCATCTGTGATGTGAATGAGGAATTCCTTTGGAAATGCTAAGTGTCTGGTCTCGAATTCTTTTCCTTCAACCTTCAGAAAATTGACTTAAACTATTGATTTTGCAAAACTCTCTGCTAGCTTCTCACTTTAGGTAGTGTATATTTACAACGGAAGGGGGTGCACGTTTACCCTTGCACCCCCTAAATCCGGCCCTGTATATATATATATAGTAGGTGACTTGTGTATCTTATTCCGTAGCTCATTGGGTCCCACTTTTTTTTATTTTTATTTTATCATTGATCAGACAGGACTCCATTAAACAGGAAAATATAGTTACAGTTTAAGATGTGATTCGATATTCTGCAAGTATTTATATATTTATTGTCAAGCGAACAAAATGAAGTAGAATTTTACAAGCGTAAAACTGTTCTAGATTTTAGTATTAATAAAAACTACGAATATGTTTACAGCTCAAAAATAAATTGAATGCTCTTCAATTGTAGTCCTTAATTAGCTATGGTCAAGAAGATGGATTTAAGTTGTTTTGTGTGTGGTCAGCTCATTGGTTTCCATCATCTTTAATTCTGGAACTAAATATAACTAATTTTATTTTTCGTTTAGAAATAAAATAGTCACCTTTAGCTCGTAACGAAACAGAGAGCATAGTGCAAAATGTCACTATGGCATTACATTTCGTTATATAAAGAAATGAAAAAAAAAATACATTTATAGTTGAAAATGTCGGAGGTAATTTGACAAATATTATGAACAATTCTATAATATGTAGAATTAAGTAATGGTTTATAATAAAATAAACTGCAATGAAATGCAGGTATATGAAGTTAGCAAAAATATTTGCCTCTCTGGGCTGAAATACAAGTTTATTTATTGATCAAATACAAGTGTCTGATTTCGATGAATTCTTTTCCTTCAACCTTCAGAAAATTGACTTAAACTATTTATTTTGCAAAGCTCTCTGCTAGCTTCTTACTTTAGGTAGTGTACATTTACAACGAAATGAAATGAATTTTTTTAGTTTTCAGCTCCACGGTTATAACGGTTAGGCTAAAGGAGACGGTGAGAATGAGAAATGAATGAAATGGTGGAATGAAGAAAGTGGAAGGAAACCCACGTACACGGTGTTTGTCCACCACAAAGTTCACTTGGCGGGAGCAGGGTTTGAACCAGGAATCCATGCACCAGAGGTGAACGCTCTACCACTGAGCCACCGCGGCCGATATATTTACAACAACGCGGGGGTGCACGTGCACTTTTGCACCTCCCTAAATCATGCCCTGCCTAGGACCCCAGTTTTTTGAGTCAAAAAATAATTTATTATTTATATATTTTTGAAAGTTTATAGTAAAGTCATGATATACCTATCATAGTCTGGGGTCTGGCTGGCTCCCCGATTTTTTACCTTCTACATCCGACACTGACTCTGGCCCGGCCCTGGATTCACGTAGGGATCTGAAAATTTCTTGAAAATACGTATTACGTACACAATGCGTGTGCTAAATTTCAATCTTGTATCTTGAAAACAAAGGGATGAAAATTTTTTTGAAAGTCTGAATTTAGGCCACACACGCACGTATAACTAACCGGTTAGCGCACGCGCCTTTGGCGTGGGAGGCCCGGGTTCGATTTCCAGTGGGAGCTCATGTGGTTTGGATTCCACGTTAGGTCCACGTCTCACATAGTATCACTGCTGAACAGGACATTAAACTCAAAATCAACTCAATCATATTATAAAAATTTACTGCGTCGTTACTATTTGGCCTAGAGTCATGGTTCAAACACAATTTTCTTCAATATAACAAGCCCTTTCCAACGGTATGACTCACATGTGCGTATCGTACACCTAAAGCGGAAAAATTGGTAAAAATCAGAATTTTTTCTGAAAAAATCGCCCCCTCGGAATAGTTGCGACCCTCAGCCTCGGGCCCGAGTACACATGGATCTAAAGAATTGAGAAATAGGCCTACTCAAAGGTGCACACAATCCGTGTGCAAAGTTTCAATCTGGTATGTTAGAAACTAAAGGCTTGAAAAAGTTTTGAAATTTCCTCAACGATAAGTCGCTTCCCTCTGTCCCCACTTGGCGCCCCCAAGATGACCATCTGATTCCAAAATGCATCCTTTTTTGACCAATAAAAAAAGCCGGCCTAAATACCTGTTATAGAACCTAAATAAGCGGTCAAAGACAACACTTAGATCCTAAAAGATTTAACGAGAAGTTGCGTAGTTACGGATTAGTATACAAGGTATATATATATATATATATATATATATATATATATATATATATATATGTGTGGGGGGGGGGTGTTGTATGTTTAAATACTTGGGACAAGAATGTATATTTTATCTTTTAATTTAGATATATTCTGTGGACACAAATACAAAAAAATGAATTAAAAACCCCAGCAATAAAATGACACTCGTCTTTCAGCTTACTATTAACGATTCTTAAGTGTAAATAGGCAACACCGTTCTATATTTCTTTTCTTTTTTAAACATAAACACAATTATATCATTGCTACGGACATGATAATTGTAAAAGCCGCATAATAGTTCTTTTCCATTTCAAGCTCTTTATTTTACTACGGCGGGAACACAAATTACCAAGAAACAGGAATTGTCCTTTCACAAGTGGCAGGTAGAAACGCACACACACACACCACAAGCAAACATCGTGGCCCTGTATTTTTCTGAAATAGTTCACATAACCTCCGAAAGATGTCAGACTCTATTGACCTCTGTGAGGAATATCTCCGAGCGATATCGCCGTGTGTGAATAGAAAATATCTCTCTTGCATATGATAAAAAAATCTCCACCCTTGATGATTTATCATAACGTCTAAAAAGGGCCTTAGGCTCAGAACCTGTAGCGTTTCCATGGTAACCACCGCACATTGCCAAACTTTAACTCACTCTCTCTCACCTTCAACGAGGAAGCAGACGATTCTCTGTTTGCGCGAGAAGCACATTGCAACACCACACTCCTCAGTCGTCCTCGCGAGCTGAGCTGTCAGAAATCATCGTTCGCCGGTCAGAGTATAGCGCCGTAAATGGCAGGGTGGCTTAAACTCTGCACAGTTGCCAAGTCCATGTATTAAAATTACCGCACACTCCTCATTCTTCTATAACAGACAAACTCCAGAAATATCGTCCTTGTAACCTTAGTTTCTGATCCTCCCTCGTATATTGAATAACTAGGCATCATCTTTATTTTCATATGTAAATTTAGTAATACTTAAATACGGTTATTAAAACTATGAGTAACAAAATTTTATTTTTGACAAAGTAAGTGACATTTAAATAATCTGGGAGAATAAGTCAGTAAAATGAATAAACTAAAATTCCAATTGATTTCAAAGAAAATAGAAAAAAAGTCCCAGTTAAATCAGAGTGTTTAAAACCAAGGAGAGTGCAGAAATTCAATACCGTTAGGTAATTGATTTTGAAATCAAAGTAAAGTACGCGAGATGGAATTTTCCACAGGAAACGAGGAGATCGTTTCCAAGAGTTTCTACTTTTTTTCTGCTCCGTGTTTATTTCTTGTTCCCAAAGAAGTATCAAGTTTCTTGGATCACTTGGAGGAATTTATACTGTCCTTCAGACGATCTAGTTGCTACTATTCAACTGATACTTTCTTGGCCCTAATTTGTTCTGAGGTTATGGGGAAGGTTCTCGCGGTGAAGGCAATTATCTCAGTCTTTCATCAATTCGAGATCAAGTGGCAATTAGTTCTATTTGTTTCAACTGTCTTATTCTGATTCATGTTACATATATCACCACATGTTTTCGTGCAGTTAGCCTCTCGCTTTGAGAAAATGCCGTAGTTGGTTTTAACATAAAACAAAAGTCAACTTTTTAAAAATGAAATAAACTAAAATAAGACGTGATTGTTGTCCGTAAAAGAGATGTGTGCATTACAGAATGGATACTCAATTGTAGATTACTCACAGCTTGTGTGGTAATTTTATGCAAGTATACGCTAAATACATCAGTTATAGAAATAAATATAGGATAATATTGAAATACAGTTTTCGAATTTCTGAGGCAATGAGAGGGACACAATAGTATCGCTGGGCATGTGCTTCTATGGGTGTGCACGGCAAAATATAACCCTTATCTGATAAATTTCTTCTCAAAAATCTCTATGAGTCCTTTAATTCGTGCCGCCTAATCCTGTATGCACTTGATTCTGATCTAGATTTGCTCGTAAGTGCTGGATCAGTTGAAGGGATCAATTGAAGTTTTATTTTCAAATTAGAGAAAATATTTTCTGTACTAAATATAGGCTATATGAGCTGAAAATAATTTCCCTGTCAATACGAAGAGGTTCCTAAAATGTTGGGGGTAAAAGAAGGCTGGCTGTGTCTGTATCTGAGATTGTGCGTGAGAGAGAGGGTTCTCTCCCAGAACACATAATTTGCTGAAACAAAATTTTTGACAGGTGTCTGTTAAGGAAGATTTCACTGTGAAAATACAGTAACCGCACTCATAACGTTTCCACTTGATCAGTTTTGATAGGACTAGCTCGGGAGAGTAATATTCCCGGAAGTAAGAACTAAATACACTGTTCTAATTAGTTGACGTTATCCGTCTCTCGCCACGCAGCATACATACAGAGTGGCCGAAAAGTAGGTATACAGTCCTGCACGTTTTATATATGCAGATCTGTATACCTAATTTTGGACCACTCTGTATAGCAGATATCAAACGCTTGGTACTATCGGTCCTCGTGGCCGAGCGTGGTAGCGGTATGGGCTAGTGAGGGAAATCGCTTTTGGCGTGGGTTCAAATCCGGTCCGAGGAAAGTTTTTTTAATTTTCATAACACTTTTTTCATTAAAATAAGATAAAAATAATACTCAAAAATTGATTTACTTACTTTTGTGCAGATAATTAGTAGTATAGTACTTGTAGTAGTAATAGGAACGGGTTAGAAGCCCCGCAGTGCTAATTTTGTTCCACCTTGACCCCCATGATATAAAGTTTGTGACGAACTTAAAACAGCTGACTAGGGTAGTGCGTAAAACAGCTGGCAAGGGTAGCGCGCAAAAAAGTTAATTCCTGACTCTCCCGAACAGGTCATGTTTTGATATATATATATATATATATATATATATATATATATATATATATATATATATATATATTGCAAGTGATGTGTATTGTATTTACAACTGCATATACTCTTTAATTAAAACTATTAGTGCATTAATTTGTATTACAGGTAAACCATTACAACTCTGAAAATACTAATTGAAAGATATTTAAAATTAAATTGTAAGGGTTGATGAGAAGCATGAAGCATGATAGGGTATGTACTATCATCTAGTTAGTATCATAATGAAAACTTAATATAGCATATTTTTGGAACAGTTTTACTAATAGGTCACTGTGTTATTGTGACCAGAATGATATAGTTTTAGAGCTATAACAACTAATTTTTTATCAATTACTTCGAAAACTCGTATGAATACATGTCGTTTCGATCAGTTTAACGAGATTTATCGATTGATATATGTTTCATCTGTGCACAATGCTCTCGTTATATGTTAACATTATCGTAGAATTTTTAATTATTAAAACATTTATTGAACTTTTATATTATTACATTTGCAAATTACTTCATGGCAACACAGAAACAACTGATTTTACTTCATGGCTATAGATGCAATTCTCTCCTTTTGTTTGGGAGGGAAGAGTTCGATCCTTAGTGAGTAATCTATATGGAGCCAACACTCCTGAAGAATGGAGATTTCTATGAACTCTTCTAAAAATATATGCCTCAACGAACTATATTTATATAACGGTAGTACTAAAACGTCAATACTATTTAATTTTGGGAGAATAACATATTTGTATTTTAAATATGAATCATTATTACGAGTACTGCAGTTATTTTATTTTATTTTTTTAGATTTAAAGGTCTTTTATACAGAACTAGGATTACAGGAATAATTTATAAAATACTTTGCTTTTGGAACTTTAAAGTAATTGAATTACACCATAATGTTTATAATACTTTGTGTATTAGCTGTAAATTGTGATTTAGTACTACTACAGGCATTATAAGAATATTAATTATCAGGTTTTTAAAAAAATTATAAAATACGATTTTTCAAGTATTTTGGCTTAAAGCATTAAAAAATTGAAACATTGATAAGAATTGAAATTTAGATTAACATTTCAAATTTTATTTAATATATTAAGAGAAATTCAAGTAATTGTCGAAAATAGAATTTTTTCACTCGTATTCAAGTCACCAACATTAGTTTATTACCTATCTGCAAAATAAATATATTTCCTCAATAGATTCCGTAGTTAAATAAATATATAAGTGACAAAATCAAAATAGTAATGTACACAAAATTAATTAATTTGTAGTTTTCGGAGAATTCAACTCGCTTTCGTAACATTACGTGTTAGGAACTTTTCATTGCCATTTTCCAGGAAGATCGTTTTATTTGAAACTACCTACTTTCGTCTATATGGAAGACAAAAGATTTACATTTGTTCACTAATGTCATTAACCAATGAAGTCTTCTTCGTAAAGAATAAGAGGATTTACATTTAATAACTTAAACAGTATATTTTAGAAAATAAAGATCTGCCGAACTGGTTCTAAATTCATAGAAAAGGTGCTCATTTGTTGGGCTAAGGAGTTTCATATCTCCACACCTCTCTATTGATGGCCGTGTTGACAAGTCTGTCAACTACAAAACTCTCATATCTGGAGTAACATGATTTTTGAAAATATATTAATAAAAAAATCTCTCTGCACCATAATTCGATAGGTAGTTACAAGCTCTCTCTCTTATATTTTCACTCTCTATAGATAAACATATATAAAATCCACTATTAATTATTATGTGTTTCCCTCATAAGTTAGGAGCTAATAGTGCATACGTAGTGAAAGTCTGTAATAAGTACATATTAAAAGGAGAAATTTTATCATCTATTTTGCAACAACTCCGGAAGAAAAGTGTTGCTAAAATTTATTATCTACATTAATGATGGCAGGATCCCAAGTCATCTTATCACTTGGGTTATGACTTTTGTCCGAATCATCCGGACCTGGGTCTCGCTTCTCAGACCCGGTCTGACCCAGTGACCCGGCCACATTCAATCTCACGGAACCTGGTGCAACAGTAGTTACGAGTATTAAACAAACATAAATGCTTTTATAACAATATTATGGAAAACCGAATGTACTTTCATCATTTATTGAATTTTCTCTGAAAAATCGAGAACACTATATGTCGTACAATTTCCATCGACTTAGCATGATGGTAAGATATTGATCTTCTACACAAGCGTATAGCTTTTGGTTTCCAAATTATAGAACAAAAATTTAGCGAGTTTCTACTTAGTTCCCTGTCCCCCCCTTCCAAGAGAAATTGAACTAATCCCATCTGTATCACAGTTTGTACGGTTATAAATCTTTAAACATTGTACAAACGTGAACAATATTGTGGTGCGAAACCTTTTGGCTCCCCAATTATGTGCCATAAAGTATGGGAAAACAATTTAAATAAATATTTGGTTTTATATTAATAAATAACGTCTTTCTCCCGCAAATTGGGAAGCTTACACTATCCTATTAAAATTATTCGATGAGCAAAAGAATACGTTTATTGTAAAAGTTAATAACGTGTAACAGTTTCGCCAATTATCCACTTGGCTTCATCAGACACAATCTTAGTCTGATGATAGTGTCTGATGAAGCCAAGTGGATAGTTGGCGAAACTGTTACACGTTATTAACTTTTACAATAAACGTATTGTTTTCCTCAGCGAGTAGGTTTCATCGGATTTACGTCTACTAAAGCAAAGCCTCTACAATGAAAATTGTTAAACTTGTTATGTATATAAACTACTTAATTTTCAAAATAGAGGCCATGATGGCTCGATGGAGCCTATGGGTGTAGCCAAGTGGTCTGAGGCGTTTAGGTTAACGACTGTGTGGTGAAATTCATTGGGGGTTCGAGCCTCTTTGTACCAGAGGCAGGCTTAGCCCGGGGCCTTCGGACTAGGCCCCCAAGCTTTTGGAGTGACAAAAACAATTTAAGCTATTACTTATATATTTTTGGAGGTTTTATAATGATAAACTCATGATATACCTCTCACAGTCTGGGTTCTGGCTGCACCCCATTTTTCACCTTGTAGATCCACCCCTGCTCTGTACTAGCATTTGTGGAATTATAACTGTCCTCAATGTTTATGTGTTTGTTCCTCTGTAGAATCTACAGTAATAGTTCTGAACAGCGTAGAAAGAGAAAATAAGAATCATTAAAGATTTCCTCCAGCTGATCTGGTCGTTAACACGTGCACCTTTAGCTTGTCATGGGTTTCGTCTCCCGATGGGGGAGCCTTTTGGAATGTTAACTGTCCTTGAAATTCGTATTTTTGTCGAGTTCGGTAGTCTTGAACAATTGAAGAAGAGAAAATAAGTCTTAGGTTATTTGAGAAAGCGTTACCCCCTGTAGCGAACGCGGCCAAAGTGGCTATTCAGTAATTTTACTTTCACCAGATGTGTAAATCATACTGTGAGCCAGTCAGGGTTTCCAGGTCTTTTTGCCAGGTCCAAGTGTGTAATAGCAAAGTTCCAATACTCTGCACAAACCATCTTCCAAGCAGCTGTTTCTTGCTACAATCCCTTTGCCTGGCAACACGTCTTTCCTTTTTTCCCTTCCTTTTGAAATCTTTTAAACGGCAGGCGGTCTATTGTTCCGACCCGCACCAAATACGCTCGAGCTGACGTTTTCTCAGTAATTTTATTGCTTTCGCGTTTATGATTAGCCATCTACATTTAAATACATGGTCAGCGTATTCCAAGAGTACGCATGAGCAAAAAATACGCTATGCGATCGCCTCAAATAGCCGGGTACTAAGACTCAGAAAGTAAAAAGAAAAAACTGGTAGAACGTTTAACTGTATTGTGTGGGGCCCATCCTGGTTCGACTCAATCTCCCGCAAGTGCGCTTTGTAGTGGACAAACAAGTTTTCTCGGGGTTGCTCCATTTCCACCCATTTTTCTTTCCACTATTTTTATCCATTATCCTAATCACTGTCTTTTTAAGACTACACGCATAACGTGGGACATAAAATCGGAAGATTTCATTTTTCTATTCCCGAATAATACTTACTTGTTAGCCTTTACTACTTCTTTATTGCCCGCGAGGTGTGAGTATTAAAAGAGTTCTGAGCATCGTTAGGTGGACTAGATAGACTCAATCTCTATAAAAATTGAAATTCTTTGAGTTGAAGAGTTTGGTTCTTGTTTTGCCTACCTAATATCACGTGTACTTTCTTCTGATTAGTTTCAATTGTTAGTGTTACTTTTACTGTTGTTTAAAATATATTAATCTCCTTTTAAAGGAAAGGAAATTATATTGAAAAATTAAACTACACCATGAAAATGAAAAATTAATTACGAATACCATTGTGCGTAAAAGCTGAATAGTTTCATATTGCTTTCGAAATATTATCTGTTTAAATAGTAGAAACTTTTTTCGGGAGGGGGAGTTACCTATGAAATGTATAATTACAGAGGTCTGCAACAAAAAAGCTGTTTGCATAAGTTTAGCTGATTTTTACGCTTCTGGGTGCACCGAAGTCGAAAATGACTCGCCGTTTTTTCCTGGAACGTCAAGTTTTTCCACAATCGAAATGTAACGTGGTCAAACAGGTAGTTGGAAATCGCTAAATTGCAAATGCATCACACGAAAATAAAAATGAACATGGAAGATTAAATGTATTTGTGCTCCCCGAAACACGAAAATACATGTATATTGGTCCGATGGGGATCACTGACACATATCGCAATGTGTCATGAGTGAGAGTGCGAGATTACAAAGAAAACCCAAAAACAATATATCTGTTCATAAAACGAATTTAGTAAGATTACATCTCAGATTTCTAAACCGTTGGTAAGTAGTTCTCGCTACACTTTTTGTTGCTCAAATACTACGAGTACGCGAATACGCGGGGTGTTGTTGGCCCTGATATTAGAAAACTCATATCCGACAAAGACTTCATCAGTTCAATGACTGCAACTCAAAAAGAGGCTTGGGTTGCCTTTACTTTGGTCATCAAAAAGTTTTTGGGAAACCGAAAGGACCCAGAGTACGAGGATATGGTGGAAAAAAATGTTGCATGCGTTCCGAAAGCTTGGTTGCTCCATGAGCTTAAAAGTCCATTTTCTCAACTTCCACCTTGACTACTTTCCTGACAATGTAGGAGTAGTGAGTGAAGAGCAGTGGGAGCATTTCCATCAAGATCTGAAAGAAATGGAACAACGGCATCAGGGGAACTGGAGTGTTACGATGATGGCAGACTACTGCTGGATGTTGTTTAAGGATCTTCCGGCAGCCACCTACAAAAGGACATGCTCCAAATGAAGTTTGACCTTTAAAGAAATACGATTTCACAAGCAATCCGATTGAGGGTGGTATTACTCTTTTGCCTTCGTGTGTGTGCGTGTTTCTGTAGATTAATTTGTGTTACGCTGTTAATGATGTTTCTGTAAATCACATATTTCTGTTCATATTTTTGTTCAACAATGACTACCCGTTTGTTCGAAACCCAGACGTTCCAGGTCAAAGCGGTTGTCATTCCTGGATTCACGCACCCCAACACATACGAATCAGTTAACTAAACGGAAACAGCTTAGCAATGTTTTATTTCTGCAGACCTGTGTTATTTGTCAGGAATGCTGACACGGAAGTTATTTTCTCTCTATATTTCATTTTAATTAGGACAACAAATAAAATATATTGGGATTATGTGGATCTGTATTTTGTTATAATCACATACCTTTTGAGCTGATCATTCATAATTCATGGCTCACAGAACTCCGTGCTTTACGTTTATTATGTTAGATGAATAATTAAAACTCGTTAATTTTTAAATTATGCTTACACGCTCGTGCGTATATGGATCAAATGTTATTAACTGAACATTAATTGGCTTATAGGGGTAATCAATCCTATTTACTATTGAATTAATTAGAAAAAAATATATAATTTGGATTAAAATATACGGAATTTAACACTTGATGGAAATTTCTCAAAAATTGATTAATTAATGTAGATTTATAATATTTACCATATTGACTAACTTATGTAGCATTTTGAACTGCGGAATTTACGACGTATTGAGTGTATTTATGTTTAGACCATAAATGTAATGCAATTATAATCTGGAAATTGGTGTCTCTGAATAAGAAAAAAATATTTATTGATTCTTTGGGAGTATTTGTACATGACGCAAAATGTTATATAGAGGAAACTTGTTCACTACAATTTCCCTTTTCCTAAAATACACCCTCTCCCAAAGTTTGCTAAATATTTTATGTATATCTACATTAAATTGATTCCCGACCCTGGATTTGAACTGGAGTTTTTCTACACTGATATTGATTTTGTGGATAGTTGGTCTGAAAGGTGTAACAGCTTTTTTCAGGACAGACATTCTTTGTGAGTTTCTCCTGAGTTCTTCTCATTCTTACCAGGGTAAATGCCGGGATGGTATAGTGATCAGGTCATTTCTCACTCCCAGGTCACTTCCTTCCTTCCCCATTCCTTTTTTCCCCGGGGGGCGCGGTGGCTCCATGGTAGAGCGTTCACCTCTGGTGCTTGGGGTCCCGGGTTCGATCCCAGCCCCCGCCAAGTGAACTTTGTGGTGGACAAACACCGTGCTCGTGGGTTTTCTCGGGGTTCTCCCGTTTCCTCCCACTTTCTTCATTCCACCATTTCACTCATCTCTCATAATCACCGTCTCCTTTAGCCTAACCGGCATAACCGTGGGACGTAAAACTCAAAGATTTCATTTCATTTTTTCCTTTTTTCCCCGAGCAGTGTGATGACCGAGGACGTCATTCCTTATACAGGGTATTTCAAAACAACACCAACAACGTTTGGGAGATGATTTCTCACACCAAGATAAGACGAAAAGTATAGACCAACCTTGGTTCACAAATGCTTCCTTTCGGAGTTACAGGCTGCCGAAAATATATATAAAAAAAAGAACTTCAAGGGTACATAACTCGAAAACTATGGGATTTAACGTAGTCGGATCAAGACTTCACTTAGGAAGTGATATGTGCGCTATCTAAAAATACATGTTTCAGAATCCTAAGGTACTCACGCAACAATTTTTATGGAAGCAATTTTTCTACGGGCTTATAATTTGAAGTACTCGCCAATTACCTTTATAAAATTTTTTGCGGAAGTACTGCAGGATTCTGAAACATGAATATTTGTATAGGGCACATACTAGTTCCTAAATGAAGTCTTGACCCGACTACGGTATGTTCCATAATTTTGGAGTTATGGACCCTTAAAGTTCATTTTTTTCAACTTTTCGGCAGCCTATAGCTCCGAAAGGAATCATTTGTGCACCCAGGTTGGTCTATACTTTTCGTCTTATCTTCGTCTGAGGAATCACCTCCCAAACGTTGTCGGTGTTGGTTGAAACACCCTCTATATTATGACGGGCTAACATGCCCGTAGATGCAGAAAGCCTAGAAATATTATCCTAATCCTGATTTTCTCGACACCGACACTGCTGCTAGTGGATTTCTGTTCCAATTTCAAGTTTTTTTTTTTTTTTTTTTTTTTTTTTGAAGTCGTACTAGCCTATGTAGTAAAGACAATTTGAGAATAATTTTACTGTTGTAGGTAATGTGAATCAAAATTTGAAAGGAAGTTAGAAAACTTAACGTTATTGAGTACTCTCGCCATTTTCACTTTCGAGCGGTGAAATGAGAGAAGAAAGTATAGTAATCGTGAAAACAATCGCATGGAAGATTTTAAAGAGTTTACACGTTTTATGACCCATAGATACCGAAAAAGTAATTTTTCGACATCTGTCAGTCTGTTCGTCCTGGTTGAATTCAGTTGATTATGAGTTTAACGTCCCTCTCAACATCGAAGCTATATGAGACGGGACCTACTGACTAACGTGGAATCCGAACCACATGAGCTCCGGCCAGGAATCAAACGCGAGTTGTTCGTCCTGGCGCAAACTCGTCTAGAGGTCATACCGTTCAATATATCTCAACCCAATTTTAAACTTAAGATTTTAATTTGGTTCTCCAGGGGGAATTCGAATTTTCTTCCTAGCTCCAAAATTAAGGATAGTTTACTGAAGGGTACTTTACAAGGACTCACTTGTCCTGAAAAGATATATGAGGAGTTTATTCTTTGGAGGTGAGATATTTTAAAGGTGACTGTGTAAAAAAATGACTTAAGCATTTTTTCATTGCGTAAATGTTTCATTATTAACAACAAAATTGCATTACTGATTTGTCTTGAAGAAATGTACGATGAATCGTTTATTCTCGTGGGTGATTTTTTTTTTTTTTTTTTTTTTTGTATTTTTGAAAACGACAGGTAATTTTGTTCATACTTCATAAACGAATATTTCATTTATAACCTGACAATATGGTATGACTCATTTGCTCTGAAAAAAGTGTACGAGGGATAGTTTTTCGAACGATTGTCTCAAAAAATACTCAGGCAAATTTGTTCGTAATACATAAATAAATATTTTATCAATAACTTGACAGTTTGGGATAACTCATTTGTCTTGAAAACTCTGCGAGGAATACTTTCTTCATGGGGTTGAGGATTTTTGGGTCGATTTTCATAAAAACCACTCAGTTGATTTTGGTTCCTATTTCGTTAATAACTCTATAATGTTACATAAATTACTCCTTACGAAAAAAATCAAATGTGGTAGTTTACTCTTGGAGGTGAGTTTCTTTTCGGACTACCTCTTAAAGAACGACTCGGACGATTTTGTTCATATACCATAAATAAATATTTAATTAATATTAATATAAAGTTGCATAAATCACCTCCAATATGGATATGAACAAGGGAAGGGTGAGTTTTTTTTTTTTTTTTGTAAAACTTGACTCGTGAGATGTTGAAGCTACTTTATAAACAAATATTTCATTAGTAACTCTACCATATAGCATATAATTTCTTACAAAAACATCTACAAGGGATAGTTTACATTTGAGAATGAGTTTTTTTTAGGTAATTTTTTCCTAAGACACCTTATTACTTTGTTTGCATTTTACAAGAAAATGTTTCATTAACAACTGCAACACGATTTAGTTTAAGGAATTGGAACAAGAAGGCTTAGTGCAGTGGTCCGTACATTTTGTTTTTAGCCCATTTATTCAATGGGGAAATATATATTTTTTTGTTTTGTTAGAGATAAACTGGAATTTTATTGATGCCATCTGACTGATCTGCTTTTTTTAGATATAGTTAATTTCCCTTGACTTTGCAAAATAAATTTGCATATTACGTACATCAATTTAATATTACTTACATTTGGTTATTTAATATTATAATTATATGTAACAAATTTAATTTTGACGAAGTAAGGGTCATTAAGGTACATAAGTTTGAAGGAGAAATCAGTAAAGTGAAGTCATTAAATTATCAGTTCATATCAAAGAAAGAAAAAAAAAATAAGTCCCCACATAAATCAGTAGGTGGGTCAGGTATTCAACAACGTTAAGAAAAATCTATAAAATGTTATAGAACGAAAGAGTCTTTGAAAGACAAAAGTAATGTGGAAAAACTATAGGAAATGTATAAACTGAAGAAGGTTGAGAGGAGAAATATGTAAGGAGACTGTTATTAGGCAGGGATTACTTATTATTAGTGGAAAACTGAATTGTGAACATGAAAAACAATGTATAGGAATGTCAATAGAAACATTTAGGAAGAAAAATATGTTTTATTGATAATTTAAATCTAGGTTTATTTAATTATTTATTTATTGGTAGGAGTGGGTTAAAATTCCATTTTATGCACTGAGGATAAGGGAGACGTTGATCATGAGTTGGATAACAAAGGTAGAATTACAGAATTGAGGGGGAAACGGGAAAATTACGAGATGAGCCACGCACATAGTGTTTGTCCATTACAAAGTCCACTTTGCGGGAGCTGGTATCGTACCAGGGACCTCATGCACCAGAAGTGAACGCTCTACCACTGAACCACAGTGGCCCCGAATGAAGGTTTTGTGTGGAATGTTGATGTATACAGAACATAGTTAAATATAGATATACCAGGAAAAGCGATATGTTAGAATATAACAATGTTAATTAATGCAGCTTTGCGATAGGGTTTAATTCCAATGTTTGGAAGAACAAAAAGAAGCAAGCATTTCTATGATAAAAATTACACGATTTTATCATTGGCAGTACACATTTGTTTGAGTTTAAAAAGCAACATCGAGGAAACAGCTTATTGAGAGTATTAGCGGGATTTGTGGATAATGTATAACTCTTGACTTTGTATATGTAATATTATAATACAATATAGAGCACTTAGCTAATCTCATATAATTCTCCTCTGTTTCCTTGTTTACTTGGAAATACATATACAGGGTGTTAATGAACTAGTCAGACAAAC
This sequence comes from Thermobia domestica, assembly GCF_964235325.1. Taxonomy (NCBI): domain Eukaryota; kingdom Metazoa; phylum Arthropoda; class Insecta; order Zygentoma; family Lepismatidae; genus Thermobia; species Thermobia domestica. Next base: position 167,621,343 of record NC_137463.1, on the reverse strand, counting down.
TGTAAGGGCTGATTACTTACATCAAAATAAGATAAAAAGTTTATATGGACCTGTGGGGAAAAGTGCACAGTTTCAGAGCTAGGGCTATCCAAAATCGCGAAAAAGCCAAATTTCAAGAGACCCTATTTCGAATTCGAGAATCAGTGGATGGTGATTCTTATCAGCGTAAAAGAAGTCACGTATACGCAATCCAAAAATGCATATTTCATTAATGTTCAATGGGTGTACAAAGTATTCCATGCAAGGTGAAATTCCCAGACATGCCATCAACCGAATTTTGAGGTATGCTCTGACTTTATGATTGGTCCAAAGTAGGCAAACGATAAGCCTTGATAGCAGTGAACACGGGACTCCTTAGTGCGATGTCGGAAGTGTTAAGGATCGTTAGCAGCATGGTATCTCATGCTCGGGAAAATGCATGCTGCAATGTTTTCTTTCACGCTTACAAATGAAGAAAACCTGAAATATACCGTGATGAAATACATCTCATCAACGTTATTCCGAACACACACACACACACACACACAAAGAAAAAAAACTTGGGGCTGTCGGTTCCTAATATTTCCGACTTCCTTCCTAAACATTGGATGTCCATTGTTGTCAAGGCTTACCTCTTGCCTACTTTGACCCTCCTTAAAGTCAGGGTATATCTGACGACTATATTGAGAGCATATCTGAGAATTATACACTGTAAGGAATACCCTGTACACCTATTGAAAATTGACGAAATATGCACTTTTGGATTGTGTATGCGTGGCTTCCTTTATGCTGATAAGGACCACCATCTACAGTTTCTGGAATTCGAAATAGGGCCTGTTGAAATTTGGCTTTTTCGTGATTTTGGACAGCCCTAGCTCTGAAACTATGTACTTTCCCTCACAGGTCCATATGAACTTTTCTCTTATTTTGATGTGAGGAATCACCTCTTACAATTTGTCCGTATAGTTCGTTAACACCCTGTATATCTATTTTTGAATAGCTGCTGGATTTAATTTTAACACCATGAAAAACGATTTGAATTGTTCTGACGTGAACGATATCCTGTCTTGCTTTCCGTTTTCGAGAATCGGTCTAACATGCACTATTACGATACTGCAACATTACAAATATTTATATTTATTGTACTTATACACTTTTATAAGTCATTAATATCCATTCAGAAGCATTCTAGAAGTGAAATAGGAATGAAATGAAATACTTAGCTTTACAACAATGAACTATACCCACAAACTATTTTTATATAAAATATTAAATAATAAAATTGACTGTTCAGAGCTACTCACGAAAGTATATCTGAGCGTGCCAACAGGCAGAACAAGACCAGGGAATACTGGTATATTTTCCTGTGAAAGGGCACGAACAAATATTCTCAGTAAATCTCTGCTGTGGAGAATGTGTGACTCCTACAATGAATTAAGTCATAAAACTGATGTTTTAGATATATTCAGTATGTCAGAATATGTATTTAGAAACAGGATTATTACCGAGTACTTGATACTCGAAGTGAATTGATTAATTGTACGGATAAATGTATATGTGTCTACCTATGTATTATACGACACTATAATTAGGCATTAAGCCTGTTGTGTTGTTTTCTAAATAAATAAATAAATAAAATAAAGAGGTGATTCCTCATATCAAAATAAGAGAAAAAGTTCACATTGAGCTATAGCGAAAAGTGCATAGTTTCAGAGCTAGGGCTGTCCAAAATCGCGAAAAAGTCAAATTTCAAGAGGCTCTATTTCAAATTCCAGAAACTTTAGATGGTGGTCCTTATCAGTGTAAAAGAAGCCACGCATACACAATCCAGAAGTGTTTATTTCGTCAATTTTCAATAGGTATACAGGGCATTTCCTACAGGGTGTAATTCTAAGATATGCTCTAAGATATAAGATATGCTTCAACAGAGTTTTCAGAAGAGATGCAAAAAAGCCGGCTTTTTTGAATCGATGGTTTTTTCACATAAAAAGCCGGCTTTTTTGGGAAAAAAACGAGAATTTTGGAAATTTTGGCTTTTTTCAACTTCATGATTTTTCTATCTAAATAGCTTTCTTATAGTATATTCTATAGTTAGATAAGAATTCCATGACCTGAATGTGATATTTCGCTCTGAAATTCACCATCAAGATGGATGGAGCACATGTTTTACGAATTAAAGCTAACATGAAGAATGTAGTATTTGAGGGTAATTTTAGAGGCTATTTAACTTTATTTTAACTTTTGAGTTATCGATAGTGTTGTAAATAGAAAAAAAAACCGTTCGTATTTTTTCAGAAATGTACATTTTTTTTAGAAAAAAAACATTGCCTCTCGTTTTTTTCTAAATTTCGTTTTTTTTTCAAATAGTCATTTGTAATTTATCTTACGTCATTTAAGTCTGAAGTATTTTTATGTAGGTGTAATTACCATAAAATGCAACATAAATTAAACACTATATACTGATACGGTACAAATATTTTACAATTTATATGAGTAGCGTACCTACTAATAATCCGGGTTTCTGTACTGTTTCACCAATATCAACCAAGAAATAAAGGTATAAATGAACATTTGTTTTTTTCGTGAAAGTAGGCCTTTAATAAGTACAAAAATAATATCACGAACAGTATAAAATGCAAATAACTTGTCTTAACGTAAAAACTAATACTAATTTGCCTACTAGTATTTTTCTGAATATCATATATAAATAATTTGTCGACTAGATATATGATATGCATTGCTGGCTTTACCATATGTGCAACACGTGCATTTGCACGGTGCTGCATTATCTGTTATGAGTATCTTATTTAAAATAAATATTTCTTGTAGGAGACAGATTTCATGATCATGGTAGCTAAATTTCCTAAGCTGATCTTCTATTTGAATACTACATTCATAAATTATGTTTAGGTCGCATTAGTTTAAGTCACATGATCAGTGCTAAAGCAAATGGTAAAATAAATCCCAGAATAAATTTCTTGATTGTTGTCAAATACAGGAACTCAATTCTCGGATGCCTGTCCCCTTTGGTTAGTTATCAGAGTTCTGATATGAAAGCTTCTCTTGTCTTTGTCGCGAATAAGATCGTTATCATTGAAGGTGGAAACACTTTAAAAAAAATAACAGATGTAGAAGGAAAATCAAGAAATAAAGGTAAAAGAGCTAGTTGCACTATAATTGCAAACTGATAGGTTGAGATTGAAACTCGATATTTAATTCTATAAAAAGGATTACCATCTTTCAGATGTATTTCCTTTATCTTTCACTAACATAATAGATTAATATTTAAAGAAAAAACAGACACAACAATATTGTATTTGTAGTAAATATTTAAGCCTTTCTGAGTGCGAGTGTAGTTTTCCTCCCTTTCGTTGTTCATGCTGGAGTAGCATACTTAACCCTAGAATGGCAAGCATTCGTAAATTTTACGAAGCGCGTTAAAGTTTTGGCGGGTACTTATTAATTGTTGCTTTGGGAGCTCTGACAGTCCGGCTATTCCCGCCCCGTGCTGTCTCAAGGTCAGTGTGGTGGCGGCTTCCGCTGGAGTCCGTTCCTTATCCCTGATCTGAGAGCGTAGTCGTGAAAATTACGAATGCTTGCCAGTAGTGTTACTTTTTTTTTAACTAACTTTTTAATTTTGTTTTGGTGGTTGTGCGGTGAAAACGTTTTAAATATCCCATATTTTTAGGCAGGATATGGCGTTAAGTTAATCTGAAAGAGCCAAATTGTTAGACTATGAGTCTCCAATAACATCTAGTGATAAATCCGAGGAAAGTGTCAGTGAATTACATGATAACATTTTATCTTATTCTGGGTCACATGATTACGAACCGTCGTCAGATGAACTGATATCTGACGATGAGTTTGAAGACACTTGGCCAAAAAGGAAAAAAGAAAAAGACCAGCAAAAGTGCATGATCAAACATGTGTGCTGTTGAAAAAATCTATTTCTGATTTACTACATGTTATGGATGACCAGCAGCCAGTAAATTCAAAGTCATCACAAGAGCCATTCTCGTCATCATGTTTTCAGCAGCAAAGCACTTCAGTTTCGTCCGTGCAGTTACAACGTTCATCTACAATTCAACAGCCAAGCTCTTCAATTTTGCCACAGCAGTTACAGCCTTCATCTTCAGATCAGCACCTTCAGATTGGGACAATGATAACCAACGTTCTGCGCCTTCCAGAAGAGGTCCCTGCTATTCCCAGGCAAGAAAACAAAAGGACAATATGCAAGATTTGTCCTTATCACAAAGACGCATGACTGCAAAATATCATGATCAATGCCGACAGCCGTTTTGCGCCGAGCAACGATGTATGGTGTGTGTCGCATGCACGGAAGAAAGTTAAATTTCAAATGTAGACTTTCCGTACTCTGTTTCCAAGTTATATCAAAAACTTATGTCTAAGGCTTAGTATTATTACTCTATTTAGTAATTTTGAGCAAATTACGCAAAATTTGTCAAGTTAAACATATATTTAGTTTGTACATACTTTCATTTAAATTTTTCTTTATCATTATGTAATACTTTTTTATATTGAAATATATACATAATGTATTCTTTTACTTAGGTCATATAGCAACGATATCTTATTGAGTACTAAATAAACTTTCAGAATATGTATAAAATATTTAGTTTTCTTTCAAAGCCTTACCCAAATTTGACTTTATAATATAGTCGTAATATTTACTAATGCTTGCCAATAGTGCTTCTCTTAACATGCTTGCCATTCTAGGGTTAAAATCGTGACTTTTAAGATTTGTTCTTTCTGGAGAAAGAGGGAGGCGGCAAATTACGTCATTGCGCGGGCGAAAAATTGCCTTGGGACGGCCCGATGATATGTACATTCATGTCCAAAATGATTGTCGCATATCTATAACTGTCTTCTTGTAAGAATATAATTTGATAATGATTTTTTAGGGTAATTTTAATACTGATGCTGTGTGTATAATCGGAAAATGTATATTTGTGGTAAATTTCAAAGGAAAAGAATTATAAATACGAAAATGAGAAAGAGTAAAAGAAAATGTTGCTAAATGGACCAGAAAGTTTTATTTTCGTTTTATTGTTCTTATTTACTGCTCTTTTGACATGAAATTTGCCACATACATGTCTTTGCCAATTATACACATACTAACATTCTAAGAAATACCAGGCGGATTCGTTATCAAATTATATTCCTACAACAACATATTTATAGACATGCGACAATAATTTTGGACATGAGTGTACATACAAGACATGAATATAGGATGACATGATTTGAAATAATGCAGGGTGTTTCAAAATGAATATTAGGGTTTTGAAACTGTAGTATCTATTACAATTAACTTAAAGACCCGGGTTCGATTCCCTGCGGGAGCTCATGTGGTTCGGATTCCACGTTAATCAGTAGGTCCACGTCTCATATAGCCTCGCTGCTGAACGGGACGTAAAACTCAAAATCAATCCATCAATCAATTAACTTACAATTATAAGTGTTATCAAATGAAAGAGCGACTCAAACAGTTTTGTACACACGCATGCTATGCATTGTTTTCCTCTGTCTACCGTTAGAAAGAGCAAGTAGCAAAGATGAAGACAAGAGACCAGAAAGCTTTGTGTGTTTTAATTTTGCAAAGACTGAATCTGTAGTTACAGTGCAACCGTCTGTGTGAATTGAATGTTTTGTGCCATATGGCGGAAAGTTTATGGGCCTTTCTTACCTATTGACTCAATGTGTGCTATGTGATGAATGAAGCTCCCATCGAACACTTGAAGCAAAAACTGTTTGAGGTGTTCTTTTATATGATGTATTGTTTATAATTGTGCGTAAAATGTAATTAGTACTACGAAGACTTAATTCCCCGATATTCATTTTGAAACACCCTACATTTCCCAACATCAGTATTGGAACTAAGATGTAAAAAGGAGAGATTGTGATTGTTTACAACAACGAAATTATTTAGGATTTAGGATTTGGATTTCTGGGCTTTCGGCATCTAAGGCCATTTAGCCCTTCACGATTTGAGGGATGACGTCCCTCGGCGAGCACACAATCCGGGGAAAGGGAAGGAAGAAAGGATGGGGGAAGGAAGGAAGCGGCCTGGGACCTATAAGTTAGGTACCACCCCGGCATTTGCCTGGTGTGAATGAGGAAAACCCAGGAAAACCTCATTCAGGGTGGCTGGCCTGAAAAAGCTGTTACACTTTTTCGACCGAGTGCCCCCACCGGGAATCGAACCCGGGACCGCTCGCACCGAAGGCGAGAGCGTTAGCGACTACGCTACGCGGGGCCACAACGAAATTATTATTAGGCAAGACTATAATTACTACAACAACACAAGTTAGTAGTCAAAAAATGTAATTAAATGTACACTCGTAACCCTTTCGGACCCAGGTGGCCAAAGTGGCACACACGGGTGTATCACTTTTTTAATCCGCTCCTGTATGGTCACTAATTAAGATATCGGTATATATCTTTTTGCCAAATATGGTTGGTCCATAGTTTATCATTTTAGTTTCTTTTTCTTCTGTGAGTCGAATTTCCTTCTCAAATTTCACCCCAGTCAAAAATTCGAGAATTTTCGAATTTTCTTTATTACTTTGCCCCTGTAGCTTCATTCGTTGTAGAGAGACCTCCTTAAGACTTGAGGTAGATACGTCGGATGGATACCTAATTGTTGACATCAATTGGACGGGCTTGCGCGCAGTGTTGCCAACTACGAAAATTAAAATCTCCTTAAATTTGGGCAAAAAATTCGAAATTTTTGTTACAAACCGTACCTATACGTCCGAATGCAAGTCAACTTACGCCAGTCGAACATTTGTCGTTACTGAACAAACTCGGGTACATATCGTTACAGTGGGGTAATTAGGGGACGCACGAAAAATTCGGATTTAGGTTCTAACTCTTGATTTTCCCCTACTTTTCTGTTTATCGAAATATATTTTTGGTAATTAAAAGCATTGTTTCTTAAATATCGCCATTATACTTGTAGGATATATTAGTAATGTACCAGTGTTTATTTCAAGATAGTTTGAGTCTGTCTGGTAGCAGTGTTGCCAGCTACGGAAAATTTTAATTCAAGATGTTAGGGGAAGATTACAATACGTGTTTTGTCTATTATATCCCTCTTGTTGGCTACATAGGAAAAAAGTACCAATACCTGAAAGTCTTGTCTTTGCCCTTCACAACGCACTATAGAAAGTTTCAATAGAATAGTTAGGGGAAGTACAGTTGAGGTTTACAGTAGACCTTGTTCTCTAAGTGGAAAGATAACTGTAATTTTTTTAGGTAGACTGAAATATTTCTTAATGACCTACTTACTTTATTAGATATCGTCACAATACTTGTAGGGTATATTATAGGGATACCAATGCTTCTTTTAAGATAGTTTGTGTATGTCTGCTAGCACTGTTGCCAGCTACAGAAAATTTTAATTTCCGATTTTAGGGGGAAATTTTGGAAAAATTCCCGTTTTGTCTCTATTATTTCCCTCTTGTTAGCTACATTCAAACAAACGTACCACTGTCCGAAAGCCTCATCCTTAGCCTACACAGCGCACCATAAAATGTTTCGGTAGAATAATTAGGGGAAGTACAGTTGAGGCTTATAATAAACCATGTTCTGTAAATGGTAAGAAAATTGTGCATTTCTGAGTTAGAATGAGATTTTTTTTTTTTAATTTCATGCTTACTTTGTTAGATAATGCTATGATACTTGTAGGATATATTGTTAGGGTGCCGAGGTTTACTTTCAGATAGTGTACGTCTGTTTTATGGCAGTGTTTCCAGCCAAAACAATTAATTCCCGATTTTAAGTGAAAAATTCTGCAAATTTCCATTTCCCTCTATTATTTCCCTCTTGCTCGCTATGTTGGAACAAATGTACCACTACCTGAAAGCCTTCTCTTTAGCCTACAGTACACACCATAAAAAGTTTCAATAGGATAATTAGAGAAGCTGTAGCCCCGGCATATCTGTTGATTTTTGCTTCTGAGTCGTAAAAAGTGTCAAAATTTTATGTATATGGAAAGAGATCATTTTTTCTTTCTCTCTTTGAATGGAAGCCAGCGACTGCAGGTTTTCACTGTACCTTGTCAACGCACCAAAGATTTTTTTAGGTGACTTAGACCCATATGTCAACAGTGGTGCTAGATACAAAAAATCTTGAAATTCGGTTAGGGATTTTTTGTAAATTTTCACCCCTACATTTCCCTCAGTAATTTCCCACCCGCTCGCAACACTGCAATGTAACGTACACCAAAAAATAGCCACATTCCTTTTCTAAAAAACAAGGTCTTAACCATATCAATAGGGTATATGGTTTTTGAGAAATAAGTCACTAACTGACAAAGTAGGAAAACACCAAAATGATCTGGGTCCGAAAGGAATAATCACACAATTTTGCTCGTATAGATACAAGGAAACAAACGATTTGTAAGTTACGAGGGCTTCGACTCAAGTTCTATTGATTATTTCAATAATCTTCAACATAAATCAATAAATAATAGCTGCCAGAAAAAAAAAACAGATATTTGAAAAAAACATGAAAAAGAACGATGTTTTTTATTGCAAAAAAAAACTTCACAGAAAAAAAACCGTTTTTTTTACAACACTAGTTAACGACATATTTTTTCTTCTTTAGTTTGTCATCCGTGTTTCATTTCTAAGAGCTTTTAGTACTCTAGCTTCTAGCGCAAAAGTTAAACTTGCCCATTTTTCTATTTATCGGTCAAAGCGTACGTTTTTCAATATATCCGTCAAACCGTACTTCCACATTTCTGTTATACTGTAGCTATGAAGTGATTTAGCAATAATTTTCCAGACACAGCCTTGAATACCACTTTATACAAATAATCAGTAGCGGATTTAGAAAAGTACTTTAGGAGGGGTTTTTCTGATTGTTTCGTTTTCTAAAAAGTCCTAATTTTATTTGGGAGGTGCTTGAAGTTTATGGGTACAGGCATATCTAATATTTCGTTTCGTTTATATGTTTAGCAATAATCTTCCGGATACAGCTTTAAAAATCATTTTATACTGAGAATCAGTGGCAGATTTAGAAAGTATTTTGGGAAGGGTTTTTCTTATTAATGTTTACTTTTTAAAACATTCGTAATTTTTATTGGACGGGAGCTTAAAGTTTATGAGTAAAGGCATAAATAATAGATATTTCGTTTGTTGCATATATTCCGTAACTTTGGGGAACGGGCTTCAGTCCGAAAGACCGCTCCCCTAACCTTCGCAAAACCGTCACTGCTGGTAATTAGTAATAATAGCGATTTAAAAACAATAAGAAAGGAAGTCGCCCAACTCACAGTATACGCACTATTTCTACATTCACAGATGGAATAAAGAAAAGCTTTGTCAGAATGGTTGAATCCCGGACTTCCCGATAGAAGCGCAAAAGCTAATCACTCAGTCATGTTTGTTGTGCAGTTGTATTTAGCTTAACTTAAATATATTCCGTAGTCCTTTTTTTTGGGGGGGGGGGAGTTCCGTAATGATATGTTGAATCCCTCTTGTTAAAAATTCAGAAAACTTGAGGATTGGGTAAACTGTGATGGTGGTTCTATAAAACTTAACTGTAGAATTTCAAGAATATACAGAACCAAAAGCTCTAGATGTGCAGCCTTTAAGTGTATCATATAAATCTAAATATTTCTCTTATGTTTTATTTTAATTTTATTTTGTTTCAAAAAGAGGGTATGGAATATTTTGAAGTACAAATACTACATACTATTTTGCTAGTTATTTGTGTATTCTTTTAAAAGAAGTGTTTACTTTTAGGGTTGGCTGGTTTACACCAACTTTTTTTTAATAACTGGTTTAAACCACAAAAATAAAAAGAATGAAAAATGCGAATCGTGTGAAATTCATGGTGACGTTTCCAGATATCAAACCACCTGCAATAGTTTTATTTCCCTTTCACCTTTTAATCAAGGTGTCCCATGTTCAATTCTCGGTCGAACCACAAATCTTCTTTCATGCGTAACCCAAGTAGCGGTTCGTATGTCAGTTTAAGCAAAAGTCTTCTCCTTGATAACCTCGGTATTTCGTAAGGATGTTAAGCCTAAATATACGAAACAAACCAAATTGTATATTTCTGCATGCCTAAATGCGTGTTGTTTTATAAAGAAGCCAAGATTGCTTAAATATATTGATAGAAATTGGCAAAATTTATCGATTGCCTACGTAGCTTCCAACATTAGCTTGGATTGGACTTTCAATGATATCTACGTACTAAATTTGTAATTTAATACCTCAGTTTTAGCGTACTGATTATGGTACGTTGACCTTTAAATTTTACATGCAAAGCAATAACAGGATTTTCCCGTTATTGTCTTACATTTCAAGTAATGGCGGGATTTTCCCAATGGCTAGGGCGGAAGATTCTCAATTTAAAAAATTTACTGACTGGACTTCTTTAAGCTTATGGGAGTTCTTCCGGCATAACCCCGCTGTTGCATAATAACACCAAGGCGAACCAAACTTATTTCTGTGAATGTGTAATATAAATACATAAAGCAAAAAATCTAAATCAAAAAAGCCTAGTTTAAACCAAAAAAGCCTGGTTTAAACATCCTCCCAAAAACGGATTTTTGGCATTTTCAAAAACAACCAAGGTTCTTGCCAACTCTGCTTACTTTTTTGTACATAGGAGGTTAAAAAAATTCTTATTATATACATTGGTTAATCCTGTGGAATTCATAATGTAAATATGTTGAAGAAAAATTGTTTGAAATATCTTTTTGAAATTCATAGTTTATTTTCGATGTTTTATATTATTATCAGCATCAACCACTAATTAAATGATTTTTTGTGTTACAGAGAAGCGATACAAAGTCTGTTTTATCAATTTAAAGCAGTATTTTGAAAAAAGCCCAAAATTTCCCAAGCAAATAGCGAATCAGAAAAAACCGAGTTTTTTTCCAAAAAAGCCGTTTTTTTTCCGAGCCCTTGCATCTCTAGTTTTCAGACCCTGATTTCAAAGAGGTCCAAAGTAGGCAGAAGGTAAGCCTTGACAACAATGGACATCCAATGCTTCGGAGGGAAGTCGAAAGTGTTAGGAACTGGCAGCTCCATGTTTTTTTTTTTTTTTTTTTGTGTGTGTGTGTGTGTGTGTGTGTGTGTGTGTGTGTGTGTGTGTGTGTGTGTGTGTGTGTGTGTGTGTGTGTGTGTTAGGAATAATGTGTAATGCAATGTATTTCGTCACGGTATATTTCACGATTTCTTCACTTATAAACGTAAAAGAAAACATTGCAACATGCGTTTTCCCGAGTACGAGCAACCGTGCTGTTGACGATACTTAACATTTCCGACATCGCGCCAAAGCATTCTGTGTTCACTTCTATCAAGGCTTATCGTTTGCCTACTTTGGACAACCATAAAGTCAGAGCATATCTCAAAACTCGGTTGATGGCACAACTGTTAATTTCACCCTGTATAGAATACTCTGTACACCTACTGAAAATTAATGAAATATGCATTTTTGGATTGCGTATGCGTTTCTTTCTTTACGCTGATAAGAACCACCATCCACAGTTTCTGGAATTCGAAATAAGACTTGTTGAAATTTGGCTTTTTTGTATTTTTGACAGCCCTAGCTCTGAAAATATGCACTTTTCCCCATATGTCCATATGAACTTTTTGTCTTATTTTGATGTAAGGAATCACCTCTTACAGTTTGTCGGTATAGTTTATTAACACCCTGTATATAACTGCAAACCCTAAGCACTTGTGAGCTCTCTACCACTTTTTTTGTTAATCCCCCCCCCCCGAAAAAATCAGGACACTTCTCTCAATGGTTTTCTAGTCAATATTGTAGTTAATTCATTATGACAGGGACACTAACAAAGAAGCTGTGAAGAAAGAACCACTTTCTTCACAGAAACTCGAATCCTAGTGGATTTCGATTGATGATTGTCAGCCTGACGCCTCAAACCGCTCGGCCACACCACACCGAAAATATTACTGAGCCACTATGTCCCCTGATTCAAGAAATGAATAGTGAATAAAAATTAGCTAAGTAGAATAACAAAATTAATGAGGAAGTGTCGGCAAGAGTCTAGTAGACCAAGTGAAAATAGATAAAAGCAGGGAAATAAATTCCTTAAAACGTTATACTATATCTCACGTAGTTTTTGTGGAGACTCTACCATTTTGGATTTTCCATCCGCGTTTAGTTTAGTTTTCGTAAAATGTTCGCCTTATTGTTTCAACAAAAGTAAACTAAACTTGAATGGAACACTAAAAATTTCTGACAGTTAATGATATCCCAAAGGTGTTTAATTGGGTTAAGATTGGGTTCAGTTGGAGACAATTGCAGCAATTAAAATTCACCATTATGTACCTAGAACTATTACAGCACAACATTGTCCTTGCAACAAGGAGTGTTGTCCTGTTGAAAGGTACCATTTCCAGCTGGAAATATGGCCGAGAAGAATGGGTGTACATGATCAGCAATGACCTACAATGGCTAAGAGCTGTCATGGTGCCCTCCACACGCACTATCGAGCTCATGTATGACCATGTGATTTAGCTCAAATAACAATACAACCACCAGGGTCTGTCGTCTTTCTACTGCTACTGTGCAGGTTTCCGCAGCTGACGTTTCCTGGAAGACGACTGACTCTGACCCGGCCTTGGATGGATGAACGTAGTATTGTGATTTATTGGATTGTGCAACGTTGTTTCATTGTCCTGCGGTCCATTGACGGCGCACACGTTTTCCATTTAGTCGTAATTGCCGTCGTGAAGGTCCGTAACTAATAGTGTACGGTGAACTATGTGCTCAGACATACACCTTACTTTGCCCACTATTAATTGTGTCACTGTTTACGCTCTATCCCTTATCCTTTTTCCAACTTTGAAAGACACTAATCATGGTAGCTCGCAAACATCCGACAAGTCGCGTTGTTTCTGAGATGCTTTCTTAGCCGTCTAGTCATCGCAATGTGGACGCTATCAAACTTTCATATAGCCTACATTCTCCATTAGACGCACAGGCATCACAATGAGACTAATCGAGTGAGACCTCTGTCGTACCTAAAATGTTGCATTACCCAAACCAATTACGTATTTAGCATAAAAGTATGTATCATAAGCAATGTGGTTTACTGTATACGCATATTCTCTGGCCATATAGCTATATGATGGTTTCCTTTTATTTAATAAAACAGTACTTAAATTTAATGTAAATAAGTCATAGCCTATTTCAAATTATGGGTACATGTTTCGAAGTACAGTTAGGGAAAGACAGGTGCAGAAAGATACTGACGTATAATAAAGAACTGCATTTACGATCACATGACAAACGTAAGGATAATGGTACAAGTTTCACACACACACAAAGATAGAGAAAGAAAAAGATTGGTTTCGAGTTTAACACGCTTTCCGACATCGAGGATACATGAGACATGTTCCTAGAGATTAATGCGGAAGCCGAATATCGAACCATATTTTACAAGAGAAGGTACATATGCTAACCATATGTTCACGTAATAACTATTGTCATAAAGAATAATGACACTACGTACAGAAAAGTAGAATGAATTTAAGTTGATTTTGAGCTTAATGTCCGTTTCAGCAGCGAGGCTATATGAGACGGGGCCTACTGATTAACGTGGATTCCAAATCACATGAGCTCCCGCCGGGAATCAAACCCCGGGTCTCCCACGCCAAAGGGGCGCACGCTAACTGCTCAGCCACGAAGGAGGTCTAGAATGAGTTTATACGTTAAATCTTACGTTACTTGAGTCGTTACACTTCATTTAATAACATTACTTGCATATTTCAGTAGTTCAGCGTCAGCCTACAAAAAGTAATCGTTAAGCGTGCAAAAATCAAATAAATAAAATAATATTAATTGGGCCATCCCCATAAAAGAGACAAAACGAACCACAAGAGTATACCTGGTTCTAGATACACCTGAAATCGAATAAGCTATTCCTCCAGTACTCGAAAACAATAACCATCCATCCATCATATAGGACAAATAATGTCACAAACCTTGGCAGTTTGAATTTTTGACATTTTTTTTAACAATCTAAGAAAAAAGCTAGGACACCAAAACTTTCAGAGGTACATATTTAACACCAATGCCCCTTCCAAAGTTTTAGTTTCCAGAAATTTCCAAATTTGAGGAGGCTAGACCAATGCATCCCTTCCACATTTTGGGATGTAGGAGTATGTACCCATCACAAAATACAGAAGTTAATGATCTATGACGTCATATCACGTGACTGGGAAGAATGAGCAAGTCACTAGACTTCCAATAGTCAATCAGAGCGATTAGTTTCATACGAGGCTCTTACTACTTTCGCTCTCAAATACATTGACACCTCCGTATCAAGAAAAAATCAAATAAATAAAATAAAATTAAATAAATTGGACACATATTATTTCAGGTACTGGCAAAAGCGTTATAAGTTAACAAGTTTCGTTACTCCCCCTCGATAACATCTCTTCTTGATAAGGAGGTGTCAACAAAATTTTCTGAATGCATTCTTTCCAAACAAATGGATCGACGGAGAAGGACCAGTGTCTTGGCCACCTCTCTCACCACACCTTAACCTCTTACATTTCTTTTTCTGGGACCACACGAAACAACTAGTCTATGCGACGCCTGTACAATCAGAGAAGGATTTGGTTGCTCGAATTTTTGTGCTGCCTGGAGCATTAGGGAAACACCAGGAGTGTATCAACGCGTCCGCCGGTCCCTTCGCCGCTGCTGTAACCTTTGTATTGAAGTGGCGGGTCGAAACTTTGAACACCTTTTGTAATGACAGTTCTGACAACCATCCTCTTTTAATTTAAACAAAGACTCTTCTCTGTATCTTGCTCCTTACAACTCTCTTCCGTATGCAGTCCCGTTATATGTAGGATGGGCACGAGCCGAGCTAAAACTCGACTCAACTCGAAACTCGAAGCGAATTCTAGTCGAGTTTCGAGTCGAGTCAAAGGTAATTTTCTTAAGTCGAGTTCCGAGCCGAGTCACCGTTTCGAGGTCGATATTCGAATCGAGTCGAGTTTGATAAATGGCTCGCTCGTTTAGCTCGTTTTAACTCGTTTTCAAATCATGGTCTGATTAAAATGGAAAGCGAATCCATGACCATGAGAAATGTAAGCAGTAATGTGGAATACTTTCAATGTTGCTCACGAGATGGAACATTGCTCGCATCTTGTGTCGTCTCAGTTAACAAAACGACAAGGTTTTTCATAACGGAACAGCCTCAAATGTCTTGAGCACCAACATAATAAGTATATACTGTAGTTCTTACCACCAAGGCTAAGACTTGCACGGTCGAAGTTTTCAGCCGAAGCAGAAGCCCAACCCGGGTAGTGAATCTAACCGGCTCAGCTCGGTTCAACTGAGCAAACAGTTCGAGCCGGTTTGATTGTGTGAGCTGTTGGCTCAGCTCGATAGTGAATGAGCTTGTGAGCCGAGCCGCTCGAGCCATTGAGAACCCGAAACCCGGGCCAAGCAGATTTGAACATGTTTGGCCGGCGCCCTCTCACTTTTAACGATTTTCGGTTCGAGCCCAGATACTTGCTCCTCCGAACCCAAACCCAGAACCTCGTGAACGATGTTCTTGCCTCCTAGACTTAACAACTACCGAGGTCAGAAGTCAACTAGTTTTTAGTAGTCAGATACAAACTACCTATCTTTCATGTTTATATATGGTTTTGTTATACTACTGCTACTGCTACTACTACTACTACTACTACTACTACTACTACTACTACTACTACTACTAATAATAATAATAATAATAATAATAATAAGTTGTAGTAGTAGTAGTAGTATCATTGATAATAATTATATTGTCTATGTAGGATACTTGAAGAAAGTACTTGAAACTACACACATTTGGCTCGTTTTTTCTCGACTCGACTCGAAACTCCAGTCAAATTCGAGTCGAGTTGGAGGAAATTTTTCGAGCCGAGTTGTCAAGTCGAGCTCAATTATGTATGTGTTGAGTAGAGTTGAGTTTCAATGAAAACTCGCTTATGCCCATCCCTAGTTATACGATTTGGGACCAGTGCCGGATTTCCCAATAGGCCTGGTAGACCCGGGCCTATGGGCGCAAGCTCCCAGCGGGCGCATGGCCAAGAGAAAAAATAAGAAATATCTAGAAATAAGAATAAATAGCCATAACTTAACATATTTTTTGAACTGATTAAAAAAATCAGGCTAATTAAGCATTCTGATTTTGAAGTTCATTGGAACAAATAATTGTTGGTAAAGTTCACCAATCTTTTTTTAATACATTAACGGTATTTTGTTAAGCCCAGAACCAAGTAAATTCCTCAAAAAACTTGGAATGATAAAATTGCATCGTGGAGTGGTGTTTAAGCAATTAACATATAGGCCTGATATAATTTTTTAATAAAGGTTTTTAGGAAAGTAACTTTAACCAGACTAGGGAGCGGAAAAAATTATTGGGCCTAGGGGCGCCAAAATGTTAAATCCGGCCCTGTTTGGGACCAGAAGCATCAGCCTCTGTTACAACAAATATCGCAAGTGGAACAAATGTTTTGTTTCACGTCCGTCAGTTTAGAACATTGATTGAAAAAAAATAATAACTTATGGTAGTCTCATTTATTTGATATACTGATCACAAAGAATGTGTTCAAACAGTTATGGGTATTATTGTTATCATTATTATTATTATTATTATTATTATTATTATTATTATTATTATTATTATTACTATTATTATTATTATTATTATTATTATTATTATTATTATTATTATTATTATTATTATTATTATGCGTTCTTTAGTTGTTTTTTTAATAGTAGTTCTTATTCAATTCATGTAGTAGTAAAACTGGAAGCGTATTCAAAAGCGTTGCGGTATCATGAATATGAGCAGATCACCAATCGGAAATTCTTTATTTTCTGTTACCTTTGGTTTGTGTTGTACGTATTTTTCACATTGTACTGACGTGACGTTTCCAGTGAATTCTTGTAGAACGTTTTTACTAGTACTTTTTGAGGAGGTATGCAACTGCGCGCAGTGATATTACCTCATCCGCGATCTTTTAATCTGCATGTATGAGTACTGATCTGCCACGTAGTATTATTTCTAGGCAATGAGACGTCTTTTACATGCTCTTGTCCACTAAATTTACGTCATAAAATGTCCGGGAATCCCTAACGTCCTTTGCGGAATCCCTTGCGCTGCCATTGCACAAATCTGTAAACTGCACATTTGGATAGAGCAGGTTAGGATCCTTTGACAATATCATGCCGCATCACGTCTACGCTCAATAATTTGTGAAATATTTAACTCTGAAGTTTGTTTTCCCACGCTTTCGGCAGCCTATAACACGTAAACGACGCAGTTTTTGCCCTACGTTTATTGGAACTTTTTTTTTTTTGTTTGTTTTACTCTCAGGAATCACTCCTCTGTTTTTGTATAACGAATTTAGAGCCATATTGTATATGAGCACCTTACTCACTGTTATGAACATTTAGGACAAATTCCGGTTCAATTCCGATACAGGACCACACACACGCACACTAAAAAGACAAATAGCTCTGATTGACTGTCAGTAGTTACATGACCACGGTAACGTGGTGATCATGCATTCTTGTGTTCTAAGATCGGTGCTTACGGTTCTATGACTATACCTGTGGATCACACCCTATGAGCATGAATTTTGTTCTCTTCGGTGGGTACATAGAACCACATACATACTCTCGTGGTTCCCTTGGATATCTGTAGAAGTGGACCAATTTTGCATTTCTTATATTTTAAGATTCAGTGGTATAGTCCTACGGCCAAGCATTTCCCGTTTTTTAGAGCTTTAAGGATCGAATTACATCCCCCTGTGCTCTCTTTGGCAAGAAGACGTATGCTAATTGTCGTATGCTACTCCATGCCACGTGACAACAATGTTATAACGTGTAGTCTGAGGGTGAGGTTATGTGTTGAAAAGTAGCGAATCAGAGATGATGCTTGTTTTTCAGTCACGTGACATCATGCTTAATCAGTAATATTGCAGTTGAAGTAGAAGTTTTGATTTGAAAGAAAGTAGTTGCTTTCCGACAAAGCGTTGTAATTTGATATGTCAAAATATTGATAAAAGAAAATTTTCTCATTCGAGTGGAAGTGATGTTATATCATGGTTTATATTCCCATGAATGTCTACCTTATTGGTAGGCTATCTAGAGCTCTGAATTTAGAGATGAGGTGTTATGATCCTATGGATGAATCGTTTACTTCCTTTTAGTAGTGAATCGAGTTGCAATTAAAATCACTGTACATATCTTCGAGTTTGGTCCACCCTGTGCACCAGTTATCATCTTCAGTTACCACTTGACACCAACTAAACAGCGTGACAAACATCTTGGCATTTGAAGGCAGCGCTCGAAGTTCCCTTTAAATGCTGCTAGCAAATGTGAGGCCAGCGGTATTGCCATGTTTATTTTGTACACATCTACGTCTATCCTCTGCCACCTGATCCCGTTGTAGTTTGTCTGCTTAGCTATAGTCACACCCCTTAGCATTCGGCAACCTCGCGTCAGAGCTTGCGTTTTATTCGTTTAGCTGAAATACCAAGATGTTTGTCACAGGCTTTAGCTGAACACTATACACACATACATATCGTACATCACATTCATCACGTCAGTCACTTCTCATTCGCTATTTTCATCACGTATCCTCCTCCCTCTTTATCACGTGATATGTTATCCTATTGCTGAGTACCTTATGGAAGTTAAAACTAATAGAATGTTCACGCTAACACATACACTTACACATTTATCATATTACATCTTTATTAGGTAGGTGCAATCATAACAGATACTTAAGCAAGTACAAATATCTTGTTACAAGTAAAACAGGATGATCTTTTAGTAAAGAAATTTTATTAATTTGGAAATAAACATTTTGTTCATCACAAATTCTAATTGAAATTTTTTGCTATCATTTTTAAATTTCAAAATTTTTGTTTACTAAAAATATTTTAACACATTTTTTATTTGTTTGTTTAAGTTTTTGCACACTCAAACTTTTACACACAAAATGAAGATTTTTAGACAGAAAATCACTCCGTAGGAGCATAAACATTCATCATACAGACAAATAACATCGAAAATCATAAAATTTTCTATGTTTGGTAGTTTTTCATCCAGCCGATGGAACGAGTTAGTATCCCCAAAATTTCAGATCCTGTAGGAACTTTCCAAATGTTTAGTTCCGGTAACTTTGTAAACCAATGGCGAAGCTCAATGCCCCCCTCCCAAATTTCGATGGTAGCGATACGCATTCCCTCTCTCAAAATCTAGAGGCCAACGATCAATGACGACATACTACTGAGGTCAATGACCTAGTCACGTGACTCTCAATATCCTATCAAAGCGATTTGCATGAAATGAATCCCTTGCTACTGTGAGTAGGCAGTCTCGTAGGACTACTTCATCACCCATAATCTATGTGATGGTCTGTACTTGCTCGAATGTCATCGAGTTCAAGTCCTGGAGTAGTTCTGAACCCAAGTATCATAAATACGTAATAGGATTCCATCCTTTGTAATAACGATGTTGTCCAATAACATTATGCAAAAATCAATTAATTTAATTTATCCTAACAAATGGCATAATTAGGCTTTAAACAAAAACAACCTACCTTCAAGAATTTTACAATAATTCTTTAGAAAAAAAAAACATGGGTACAACTTATCGAAGCTTGTAATTTATTCTTATACGTATATTATACCAATAGATTAGGTACCAATGATCCAAGGCTTTCATTTGAAACATTAAACTCTTGTGACTTGTATATCTGTTTTCCGAAAAGAGTATAGGTAGAATATAAGTAAATTATTTGTTAGAAAATGATTTATCTACCCGAAATACAAATGTTGAAATGCTTAAACATTGCATGAAAGAAGAAGGCAGAGCGAAAACCGATAAGCAGAAAACCAATTGCTAGTAAGTGACAAAACCCTTGGTTCATAACAAACTTGTTGCATGAGCGATAAACGCTAATAGGCGTTCAAGGACGTTCAACAAACATAATTAACAGACCGTACGTCGTTATACAAGTAGCAAGTTCTAGGGAAGTACCAATGCAGTTTTTAATTCTTAACAGCTAAAACTTTCATCACCTTATTTGGCAATATTTCGTTCCTAGAATTCCGTTTCAGTAAAAAAGGAAAAAGAAACTTATCGAAACACTTATTTTTAGAATGACAGTGTTACTAATTCTAGGTAAGTACACTACACAAATTGCCGAAGGAAAACATATACGTATATTTGCAATATACATAAGATTTGAACGTAAGTCACGGATAGCCCTGCGTAGCGTGGTCGCTTACGCTCTTGCCTTTAGTGCGAACGGTCTCGGGTTCGATTCTCAGTGGTCGAAATAGTGTGACAGCATTGTCAGGCTAGCTATCCTCAGTGAGGTTTTCCTAATTTACATCAGGCAAATGCCGGGGTGGTACCTAACATAAAAATCCCAGGACGTTTCCTTCCTTTACGATTCCTTTCTTCCTCTCTAATTCCTCGTGCAGTGTGATCGCGAAGAGACGTCATCTCTCATATGTGTGTGAGGCGCTAACATCGGCATAGATGGCGAAAGCCCAAAAATCTCATTCCTAAGTCGTAATAACTATTAGTAACAATGGATGTTTAGAAATTAGATGTGATAGGAAATGAAATGAACGCTTTAAGTTTTACGTCGCATGGTTACGCTGGCTAGGCTAAAGGAGACAGTGATGATGAGAAATGAATTATATGGTGGAATGAAGAAAGTGGGAGAAAACGGGAGAACCCAGTGAAAACCCACACACGCGGTGTTTGTCCATCGTAGAGGCCAATTGGCGCGAGCTGGGATCGAATCAGGAACCCCACGCACCAAACGTGAACGCTCTACTACTAAGCCACCCCGGCACTTCGATATGAAATGATAATGTGGGTAACGGTTATTATGTTGAGACTACCTTATGCCAAAGTCCCTTAGACACATGAAATTTGAAACCTCAACTATTTATTTAAAATAATTTTACGTTTATTTCTCTATTCTACCAGAATCCAAGGAAAAGGGATAGTGTGGTTCACTAAAATGCCCACACGATACAACTCCCAGATTTACAGATAAAATAACCGGGGAACTATGAAAATTTACACTAAAAACAGCGACACCTTATGAAAATATCCAGTATAATCATAATTATGCGTTTGCGTTTTGCTAAAATGTCGGGATTAATTAAATAATAGGTCGACACTTACCAAACGTGAGTAGATTATTCCTAAACACTTGAGTAGGAATGACCAACAGAAGCAGTAATTTTTAAGTATTGCACGAATTATATGAACCTACATTTGTAGAAAAATCGGGACATTTGCAATTCGGAACAGCTTTTCTTTTTTTGTGGGGGTGGGGGGATAATAGTATAGATTCGTACCTTTTTCGATTAACCGAAAGGTCTGAAAGCCCTACCATACGAGGCGTTCGAATTCCATGCTACACTTGGTGTTCGGACGAATTCCATAGCTATACATAAAAAAAATGTTGCAGAAGCGAGAACGTAAAATATTGCCCACAGAAACACATGACGATATTTGCTAAGAAACTCATTAACGGTTGGAAACATGTAAAGAATACAATGGCTTACTAGTTACAACGCGTTATTCAACGTTATTCTGTTCAAAATAACAATAATTTTATGACAATACATTTGTCAGTGATTCACTGTGAAGAACTAACGATAATGCTCCTGATACAAAATACTCAAGCTTATATAAATTACTAATTTTATGTTTTATACCGATATGAGGTCGTTGAAGAAATAAAATTACTTTTAACCATGATGTCACGATAAAAATGACATGAAATTCGGGACATTTATATTTATTTTCTCGTGATACCATGAACGAATATGGTTAAAAATCGTTCCATTGATATTAGCATTCTCAAATTAGTATTAAAAGAGCAGTTAGAAATGTATTCAATGATAGGCGCTTTTCATCAGTAGCAAGAGCGTTCTCTCTTTATCGAAAAGTCTTGTTGCGTGTTTTGATCCAAAGCGTTGTGAATTTGTGGACAAAATCGTATTATGAGTCTTCTGTGAGACTATTGATGCATTATTTTTATTTTTTAGTTCATTTTATCATCGAGTTCTCTGATCACTATGTGCTTATCATATGCGCTTTTAGCAAGGGAGATACGAATTCAATTCCTGGTCAGAGATCATGTAGTTCGGACCTCAAATTAAATTGTAGATTTATATCTCGTACAACCTTAGTAATGAAAAGAATCCAATATTTTACGAAGACACTTGCATTTAGGCCTATCATCTATCATTGCTGGTGTGTGTATTTTATTAAGGGCTCATAATGTTAAGAATGTTTACCTAATGCTAGTAATATTTTACTAAATTTATATCTATAAAATAATAATTCTAAAATATTATAAAATTAGCTGAACGCCGTTTCTCACATGAGGAGAATACGTTTATGGAAAGTATTGGAACCATTTTTCTCTTTAAAATACGCATGGAGAGTAAATTTGGACTCAAACGGCATCGGGCTGTCTCTATTCATCTGAGCGACCTCGAAAACTATGGAGTATTATCGATTGTTTCGATTTTTTATGTCAACCTCTTTTCGCCCTCATCTCCATGATGTAGCGGGACCGCAATGGCTCAGTGGTGGAGCGTTCACCTCTGGTGCATGGGGTTCTTAGTTCGATCCGCGTTCAAGTGAGCTTTGTGCTGGACAAACTCCGTGTGCGTGGGTTTTCTCGGGGTTCTCCCGTTTCCTCCCACTTTCTTCATTCCATTATTTCATTCATTTCTCATCATCACCGTCTCCTTTAATGTAACCGGCATATCCGTGGGACAGTGGATTTCATTTTATTCTCGTGATGGTGGGATTGACTTTGGACTTAAACAGGATCCGGAACATCACTATTCATCCCAGCGACCGAACAATATGGATTGGACACTTATATCGACCGTTTCTGATTATTTTACATGTTAACTCCTCTCACCTCCTTCTTTCACCTTGTGGAAAAATGTGCTGAAAAACCTTAGATAGGCCAGGGCCCACTTATGTACCAAGAATCATCAATATCAGCGCATCAGTCTAGGACGAGTAAGCGGTCAAACATATATTTAGATGTCACTCAATCATCCTTTTCTTCCCACCATGCCGAAAATGTGCTGAAAACTTAATTTCGGCCACCATGCACTCATGTACCAAAAATTATCAAAATTGAAGTGGCACGCTAGGAGGAGTTAGCGGGCAAACATTGTTACATTAATTTTTATTTGATCTCCTACCGCCTTATGCAGAGTCCTTTTGACGTGTGTTTAGCGTAATACTAAAGGCCTGGCTATTGCAGGAAACGTATGTTAGTAGAACTCTTTAGTGAGGCACTAATCAAGCGTCAGAATGACTTTGCATAATGCCCTTAAAGTTTTGGTATTTTTGACACTAATATGATAAAAAAAATGAAATTTTTGAAAAGATTCTGACTGTTGAGCAATAGGTAGACTGGTCAAATAAAACTGAAGTTTCGTGTTAAATGAAAACCCATATAGTTGCTTATTTCCACGTGACACAATCACAGTTTTTAATATTGATGTAATTAATCTACATTTGGTTATGTTTATCTAAACTACTAACATTGCCCATACAACTCTATTATGCTGTGTATGTTCGGAGGTAATAAAATAATTGCAGAGAGAAAATGTTCCGTTCGCTTTTCATTCGATATACGTGTAATTTGTAGACATTAGATGAAAACTGTTGGCAATACACATGGAGCACCTGTGATAACAATCTTACAAAAAAGAGAAACTGAATATCCTGTTTAGAAAATAAACATAGGTATATAAATCGTGTTACTCTTTAAGGCATTCCTGTCAAAGCATTCGTTTTTTGTGTGTTTTGCTTAGATATTTGAATAATGTAATGTTTGTAATGTTCGATCTTTGAAGTGAGTAACGGAAATTCGTTGTGGGTTTTGTGATACTTCTTTCCTCGAAATACTTCCACAAGAACTACTTTTTATTTATGAAATTGTATCAGTAATTAAATGTATAGTAATTCTTCAGCAGATGATGTACACGATGAATCAATAACTTTCAGATCACCCAAAAGTAAAATTTGCGCGGGAGGCCTGTTTCGATTCCCAGCAGCAGCTAATGTGCTTTAGAACCCATGTTAAGTTGTAGGTCCACGTCCCAAGTAGCTTCGCTGTTGAAAGGGACGTTAGACTTAAATCAAATAAAACTCAAAAGTAGAGCTTCATGATTTTCTTCCAGCTCTTTGTAAAATAAAGGTATGTGTACTACTTTTGGCTTACTCACTACATTTATTGTATTTATGCATTTTTTAATTTGCAGTTTCAGTTAACCTAAGAGGTTCTGTAGATAGTGTAGGGTGTATATTGTTCTTCTTGGAATTATTTTTAGCATATGCATATACAGGCCCGTATTTATATATTGTGCGCCCCTGTGCTCTAAATAATTTGCCGCCCCTCCCTTCACCCGAAAACGACCAATATTAGAGTTGAATTCATACTTTTTGAGGTCGCTGAAATCGACCGTTTTGATCCAATTCAAGAGAGAGAGGGCGAGACCTAAAATTTTGCCGCTCCCTTAATTCTGCCGCCCTGTGCTCGAGCACAGAATAGCATTTACCTAAATACGGGCCTGTGTGTGTATAAATAACATATGAGAAGAAACTGAATTGGTTTTTCAACGGTTTACGTGTATGACAAAGACTTACCAGCACTTCTTGGTAAAGATAACTTGATTTACTGTTACCATGACGTAAATCCAAGATACTATTGTAAATGTTCTGACATACCATAAATTTTCTTACTATAAGTTTTTTACGAAGTGACAGACATTGTAATTGTTAAATGCAATTAAGTAATATAGTTTGCACAACACAGATATTGATTTTCTACTTGGAACGTTCACTTTATCTCTGTCACTATTACAGTAATACAGAACAACTAAATTTTTGAAATATATATAATTTGCAATTATGTGTACTCAGATATCGCACATCATATGACTAAAGGAAACTACAGTGAGATTTAATCGCAAGGTTAATAATTAAACCAGTACCTTTTATCTTCTAACAAAAAATCCGATCATTGCTATGAACTAGTTGTCTGGTTGATGGGCTAATTGAAATTTAGTGTCCGTATTCATCAACTAGATCATATCTACGGGGCATGTAGACGGTATTTACTGCTTAAACTGAAATGCGAGCTACTAGTCGGGTTTGTAGCCGAGGGAAGTATCCAACTGAAGGTTGAACCCGAGACCATGCTCACAGAAAACCAGAATGTTTACCGTTCGGCTACAAACGAGCATTTACAAACTACTTGTTGTTTAACATAATTTGTAATATCTATTTATTGTAATGCCTGTTATAAGACTTTAATTTTCAATAATATTTCCACATTTACCCCTTCTTGTCTTTTGCTGCCAATCCGTTAGTCAGTGTTCATCCATTTATTGATCTATCTTTACATATATCCTTACTGCAGACTGTCTGACATCTAACAGTCTTCCATATATTACATACGTATACGTATGTTAAATATGTAAACTATATGTTATATACACCCATTTGTATATTAGATCCTATCCGTCTATATACAGTTCTTTCCTTTGTATGGAAAAGTACGTATAAATGGAATCCTTATCCGGAAAATATTATAAGAGATAAGTTTTCAGTTATACGTTTGGTGCAGGATGTTACCTATAGGCCTAGGTATAGTTGCACATTAAGTCCAAAAACTACAGGATTTACTCATTTAACCTACATTCGTTTTTCTTTGCGTACTTCCTTTGGATTATTCACATTGTTAATATTTTCTGTCAAAATTATAGGCCTATAGTTTTACTTTTCACACACAGATGTATTTCTTCAGTGTTAGTCAAATATGATAGTTTCGTATACCACTATAATAAGAATAATAAATCATATTAAAATTTATACAGTAAACAGCGAAGTTTGAATTGACACATTTTTGTGAAACAGGAATATTGTTTCTTGCAAGTTTCTAATATATATATCAAACTTTGCATAGATCGACATCTTAGTAGTGTGAAATTAAAAGGAAAAAGTTAATGAGTTATTCAATAAATTAACCGCAATCAAGATAACAAACATTAGAACTAAAGGTCATTAATAATTCATAAGATACTTTTGCATATCAAATTTTTAAGTTTCTTTTTCTTTAGTATATCGATGTCCTGATCTTAACCATAGCAGTATCACATGTGCTTATGATTTATTTCCCCTTTTAAATTATTTCAACAATAGCTACATCATCTGTTCCTTCAGGTTAAGTTTATAGGCACAGTCAGTAGAATGATTTTTTTTTTAATAACAGCTTACTAACATTGATGTATTGATAGAATTTTCGGTAGGTATACGCTCGACCGTTTTAAGAAATAAAGCGTAGACCTATATCTATCCTTATACCCTCCATTATATCCCTGATTTAATCCACAAATCCCCAGTGTATCACAGATGTCACGTTGATTTTCTGTTGACTGGCATTGTACTTTATAAGTCACACAGAAACCTTTGTAGCAAGCTTTGTTTCGTTCCTTTTCTTCAGGTTTTAGCCATTTTATTCAACTTTTTTTTTTTTGTCTGTAGCTACACGTGGCTCATGGAGTTCTCGAGCACCTTTCAGCTTCCAGATATATTTTCTTTATTCCTATGATACGTAAGTATTTAAATCCCTAATAATTTATTTTTCCTGTATCTAAAAGGATTAGTAATTACTCTGGTAAAATAGTAATTGTTCATGCACTAAGTTAAAGTTGTAAACTGCATCTGTTTCTCGCTGAGTCACAGGTGTTACATTGTTTTTCCAGTTCATTCAAAAACATTTTTTGGACATTTCTATTATCTAAGGCTCTCATTTAGTGAACCATGAAAGTTTTGTTCAAAAATTCTTACTTGAACTATGTTTGTGTTTTAGTGTTTTTTTTTTTTTTTTTTTTTTTGCTAGCTTGATGGCTAGCTCCCCCAAAGGATTATGCCCTTTATATGGGAAGAGAAGGAAGAGGATTGTGGGTAGAAGGTATATAGTGCTGGTCTATGAGTGCATTCTTTATTAATTAGCTTTAATAACAAACAAAAAAAATAATATACAACAGGTATATTACGAAGATAAATAGATGTGAATGTATGATACAACTGCAGACATTATAGCATTATGCTATAATCATAAGGATGGGGAGTAGGTACTAGTTCTAGCGATGGCATTGCCTTTATTTGGTTATGAGATCATATGAAGGACATTATAGCTTTAATGCTATAATCATAAATGAGGGGAATATATGAGATGGAAATGAAGTGCATCGGACATCACAACACGTGGGATATGTTAGTGGACGAATGAGCTTATCTTCCGGTCCTGGGGTGGCTCAGGACCATGATGGAGACAGTGGGAACCCTGTTAGAACAAAAGGACTACTGTGCAACATAGGATGGAAAGATGAGAGGTGAATAATATTCGGTTTTATAAGCAGCAACGGCATGAAGATCGGGATGATCAGGGGGTAAAGTGTAATGATATAATGAAAATAGAAGGGAAAGTGAAGTATGATGAAGAGGGTGAGAAGGGGTATAAGCTATATCAAATTTCATAGTATCTAAGAGGAGGGCATGTCGTTCCTCGAACCGTTTAGTAATATACTTCAGTCGAAGGGTTTCGAGGTGGTATAAAATATGGGGAAAAGTTAGGCGCTCATAAAGTTCATGTGTAGGGCTGGGTAATTTAATGCGGAATGCAATGCGTAAGGCATGGCGTTCAAGAATTTTTAGTTTCTCATAATAAAAGGGAGAGGCGTTAATCCAAGCCACGAACCCATACGTTAGTATTGGCCGGAGAAAAACCTTGTATGTGTTTAGGACGACAGATGATTTGAGGCCCCAAGTCGTTCCAGTTAAGCGTCGTAATAGATTCAATCTATTATAAGCTTTAGCGACAACCGTCTTTAAATGAGGACGCCAGGTAAGGTGTTTGTCGATGGTGAGACCAAGATATTTAACGTAATTGGCGGGTTTCAGGCGAGTGTCGTCCACGGTTAAATTGAGATAAGATGGATTTTTCTGAATTTTACTACGTTTTCTGGGAGGAAAAAGAAATAATGTTTGTGTTTTATCTGGATTTATCTTGAGCCTCCAATGGTTGCACCAGCTGACGAAGGAGTTGATAGCAGACTGCATAGCGGTATTAATTTGCTGTACTGTGTTCCCTAAGGCTAGGAAGGCTGTATCGTCTGCGTATTGAAAAAGTTGGATGTTGTCTGGAAGTGGCGGTAAGTCTGCAACATATAGAAGATATAATAAAGGAGAAAGTGCTGAACCCTGAGGCACGCCGGAATGTAGAAAGATGGGATGTGAAAGAGCACTGTTGATTGAGATATAGGCCAATCTGCAAGAGAGAAAATTATAAATAAAACGGACGTAGGCGAGAGGTAGTTTGAAATTCAACAATTTAGCAATGAGACCTTGGTGCCAAACTTTATCAAATGCTTTCTCAAGATCAAATAATACTAAGCAGGATGGTTTGATGGTATTGTAATGATCAGTTATGATAGTGAGCATTCGTAAAAGCTGGTCGTTGATACAGTAATTTGGACGAAAGCCTGCTTGATGATTCGGGAGAAGGTTTTTAACAGAGAGGTGTTGGTGGAGCCTGTAAACGAGAATACGTTCAAGAATTTTGCTGTAGATGGATGTTAATTGAATTGGTCTGTAAGAAGCAACGCTATTAGCAGGTTTGTCCGGCTTTTGAAACATTAAAACTTTCGAGGTTTTCCAGTGAGACGGTATGTAACCTGTTCTGAGTATAAATGTAAAAATGAGAGCTAAGAGGTGTAGGAGAATATACGGTCCTTCTTTGATATGGCGATATGTGATCTCATCTAGTCCAGGGGCAGTATTGCGTTTTCGTGCTATGGTGTCTTGAATTTCGACTGTGGTGATAGGAGCTGTAAGTGGATGGTTAGCGGGAAGAGAGTGGGATGGATTTGGTTGAAGGTGAGGGGACTGAAAATTAACTTTTTCGACTGGATGAGTTTTTGACTGATTAGTAGGTGGTAGGGGAGTGAAAATGGTTTGTAGGTAATCGGCAAAAGCGTCCGCTTTATCTTTATCGGTATGAAGAGCTTTGTCATGGTGAATTAATGGATATGGCGTATGTGTCTTTTTACCTGTTAGGATGTTGAATCTTTTCCAAAATTTCGTGGGGTGAGCAGTATCTGAAAGTTTATTGCAAGTGTCTATCCAACGCCGTTGTTTATATGCCCGTATGTAATTTCGGACTGTCCGTTGAAATTGTCTATGAAGCCTTAAGGATTCGACATTGCCGGTGCGTTGATAATCTCTATAGAGTTCTCTAGAACGACGGATAAGTGGAAGGTAATGGGGTGGGAGTTGAGGATGATGAGGAGAAATAGCTGACTTGGGAATATGGGAGTTTGCGGATGCCTGAATAGATGATGTGATAACGTCAAGCACATGATATAAACCTTCTTCTGTAGTAGGGGCTTCTAAGTGCTCAAGACTGCGTGCAAGAGAAATGCGGTATGCTTCCCAGTCTGCTTTATCAAAACGTGGGACTTCACGTGATGGAATAGAATTGGATAGGTTGGAGACTCGGCGTGTGATAGAAAGTTTAATGGGAAGGTGATCACTGCCCATCGGATCGAGTACGTGCACAGTGCATCGGTCTATGAGATTATGCGAAACTATGACTACATCTGGTGTAGTGTTGGAAACATGTCGAGTTGGTTTGGGTAGTTGCAGAATAGTGCCGGTAGTGTGAGTGGTGATGAAGTCCTGGAAGTGGCGTTTCTGACGATCGGTACGGCTGTGAAAATTAATGTCAGCCATGATTACAAACATTCTGAAGTTATTGGAAATATATTGAAAAAACCCATAAGAAAGCTCATGACCAGGGCGAATGTAGATTGTGGCAATGGTTACATAAAGGTTTGAAAAATAGAGCGTAACAACCAAGTTTTCAGACAGATTTGGTATTGGAGGATGAAAGATGCGATATGGTAAGCTTCGAGGGAAACCAATAGCTACCCCACCATTTGCTCTGCGGGCTGGTATGGTGTTGTCATGGCGAAGAACATGATAATTTGAAACTTTGCTAGAGCGTGCAGCTGTAAGGTGAGTTTCGTTTAGTAAGAATGCATGAATGGTTTCCTCCAAAAGAAGTTGTTCAAACAAAGTCCTGTGTTCCTGTAAGGAGCTGATATTCAGAAACAATAAACTAATATGAGAGTCCATGTCTGAAAACTCAATGTGTATCAGTTGTAAGGTCAGTGTTGAGAATAGAGGAGTGAAAATATACATTTTGACCAGAGTAAGTAGCTTGGAAGTTAACATTGAGGATTCTTTTGGCTGCCAGTTGAATTTGTTGGAAGACGTGTTGCCGTTGAAAGGGAAGAATATTTTGAAGTGCTGTGGTGAGAAAAGAAAGAAACTGGTTGATTTGAATTGGTTGAAAAACAGAAGTTGGCGTATCCATAGGATGGTCAGTAGGTGCCGTAACCTTTAAGGGCACGACTAGTTCTGGCTTGTTTGGTTCAGGACGGGGCCGTGCTTTGCACCTGTAGCTAAAAGTGGGATGAGCATCTCCACAAGTACTACATGCTGGTGGATTTTGGAGGTTTGGACAGGTTTTCGTGTTATGAAGTTGCGAGCAGTATCCGCATTTCGCAGGATTGTGACATTCCGCTGTGCTATGCGAGTTATAAATTTGACATTTCTCGCAACGCAATGGAAGGGGAGCTGGAGTGTGTGATGGCTCCACTTTGTGGCGTTTTTTATAAATGAAAGCTCCATTGCAAAGTAAATCGTCAATGGTCTCTTGAGAGCTAGTCAAAACGCGGACCATGTAAGTTGCGCCATGTACGCTTTTGATGCGTAAACACTTGAGAATGGAGTGCCCTTCAGCTTTTAGTTCCTCGCTGACTTCATCGTCGCTTATACTTGGTTCGACTCCACGTATGACTACTGATAAAGCAGGTTGTCGGCGTGGAGGAGGTTGCTGTTTTATATGTTTATCTGTTAGTTTCTGCAGGTTAGCGTTTTTCCCAAAAATTTCAAATGAGTATTTATTTCGAATAGTCGTTGCAAAGTTAGGATCTGGTGATTTAATTATGATCCCGTTGCGAGTTTTAGT
Source organism: Thermobia domestica (assembly GCF_964235325.1). Classification (NCBI taxonomy): domain Eukaryota; kingdom Metazoa; phylum Arthropoda; class Insecta; order Zygentoma; family Lepismatidae; genus Thermobia; species Thermobia domestica. The sequence continues at coordinate 167,590,172 of NC_137463.1, read as the reverse complement.
GATCTGAGTGACTTGTGCTCGAGTGAAATACTTTGTTAGTTGAAGGAAAATTTGCTTCTCGTTTTGGAACTTCGGATCGTAATTAGTAAGCAGATAAGAATAGAACGTCGGCTTTGAGATATCTTCTAGAGAAGGAAATTGCTGCCTATCGTCTGGAGATGGTACGTCCATCTCGGTAGAGTGAGGTTGCACAGGTTGCGAAGAGTGGTGCTTTTTTGGCGGTGGCGATTTTTGCTGACTGCGAGTGGTTCGCACTGGGGCTGGGGATCGCGACCGAGATCGGACACCTGCCCGCGAACCCTTGCTGTTTTTGCGTTTATCAGTCTTGCTGATGGCACCAGTTGAAGCAGAAGGTGAGGGTGTTGTTTGTCCGGTGTCGATATCCATGGTCGTCTAAGTCGATGTGATGAATCAACAAAGTACGTAACTCAGATGAAGGTAGCCTGAATGAGAAAAATGAAATGATGCAATAGCCAAAAATAGCTGGCCTCTCTCGGGTGAAACCCTCTATCTCGCCGCACCACTACGCCCGCAGCAATGATTGCCTGGTTGCGTCCACAACTCAGGATCGATCAAAGCCTAGACTCGATACCTAGGTACCTCGGCCGGAGAGTTGAGAGCCAAGTGGAAGTATCGATAATATGCGTGTTTTAGTGGGTTAAAGTTCAGTAAATATACGCTGAACTATAATATCTTTAAGGGGGTGTAAGCCGTGTACTCCCGTATATCTTTTATTAGAAACTTGTTTAGCAGTGTACATGATTTTGCAAATTATTCATTCTATAATACTATTACTTAAAGAAGAATTCACAGTATAAAACTATTATATGAGTGCGTTTTCAAATTATAGAAATCTAGTATTGAAGTGCGAAGTGATAAGGGATAAGGACGGACATGGAGATTATTCTTGAAAGTGAATTCACATAATAAAACATATTATACATTTTCCTACATTATATCTCTTACCATTTCTCATCTGTAAGCAGCGGCGCCGACTTTCCAAAATTTATGTAGGTGTATATCAATGGTGTTATATGTTTTTATGTTTAAAAAAATCTAAATTTTTTATTGATTTCCTTTTAGTTAACATTTTATGAACACTGTCATTAAGAGCTGTGGGGGAGTGTATTGCTTGGTTGCCTTTGCGCAAACACATTTGAAACAATTAAATCGCTTCCTGTTAAAAGGGTGTAGGCCCCTATATGCAATGAACAAAATTTTCGGGAAATGACAAAAAAAACTGTTTTCTCACGAGTACGTTCGGTTCATGAAAAAAGAAAAATATGTGTAAATGTACACTCATGTCCAAAATTATTGTCGCATGTCTATAAATATTTTGTTGTAGGAATATAATTTGATAACGAATTCGCCCTGTATTTCTTATAATGTTAGTATGTGTATAATCGGCAAAGACATGTATGTGTCAAATTACATGTCAAAAGAACAGTAAATAAGAATAATAAAACGAAAATAAAACTTTCTTGTCCATTTACCAACATTTTGTTTTACCAATTCTAATTTTCGTATTTATAATTCTTTTCGTATGAAATTTACCACAAATATACATTTCCCGATTATACCCTAGTATCAGTATTAAAAGTACCCTGCAAAATTATTATGAAATCATATTCTTACAAGAAAACAGTTATAGATATGCGATAATCATTTTGGACATGGTTACTGATTGTTTATTAGCTATATAGGATGTACCTGGGAATTATTGTTTAATCTACAGAAAACATTAAACTTGGGACACGTACGCCCTTTTAACAGAAAACATGGTGACATAAAATGTAAAACCAGGATGTTCCTTATTTTATCTAAAATTTTAGACATTGGAAATATATTGATGAAAGACAGAGATACTATTAATAGTAATTGATAATAATAATAATAATTTGAAAGCAAACATTTTGTCTCCCAAAAATTATGTTTAAAAATATCTGTCATGATAAGTTCTGAATTAACACTTGTCGTCACTGTTTGCCTTACTCCGAGTTGTAAAGTACTTTGACTTCCATGTTTACCGATATCGGGAAATGCTGAGAATGCTGGAATATATCTTGACCACCTACATGCTAAATAAAAATCCTGCAAACCTTAATATTGTGCCAGTATAAAAGGTGAAATTTGCTCACCGTAACTGTGACGATAAAGCAGAGACTGATCTTCAGCTGGTCTAACGCCGAAGCAGGCAATTATAAATTGGAGTGGTTTTTATTTTTGTTGTGGACCGAGACATAATTGGGAATTCAAGTAATTAGCATTGCATAAGAAAATATTATTTTAATGGTAGGATTTTTATTTTTAAGTTTTCTTTAAGTTTTATTCCCCAAATTCTTGAGCGTGTGTTCATATTTCAGTACAGCTGATAGACCGACCAACAGGACATATTAATATAATAGAATATAATATTATAATAATATAATCATTACAGTACTGTGCTTTTCAGAATAATGTAGTACTAGTACAAACCAGCAGAATACAATATTTCAGGACGAACAAACAATGCAGTATTCTGAAAGTGCCAACATCTTATAACATAATATACTTTTTATGAGTTACTCTCTTTAATGTCACTGATTAGACGGCAGAATGGCTTAATTGAGCGATATAAATTTTTGTTCATCAAATACCTTTTGAATGGATAGTCCGATTTTAATTTTTTTTTTTATTTTAAAGCTCTTTTTAAGGCAAAACTTTTTTGTTGTAACAAAGATTTCTCTAAACTTTAAGATTTCAGCACAATTTTTAAAAATCTAAAGATTTTTCGATGAAAATTGGTTTCTTCATTCTATAACTTTTACATGGTTCACAAAATCACTTTTGATCTCTGAATAAAAGAAAATGATAATTTCTTGATCTTTCCATTGATATATGTTAACCTATAACTTGAGCAATAGTTTCCATAGAAATCATTGACCAAAACCAACATGTCATTAAGAAAATTTATTCTGCCTCTGATTTTAAATTTAATATATGGTTGTTTCTACCAGCACTTGTAATTTTTTCTTTATTATCATAAGTTTACTTCTACAGAACGAATTAAAAATAGAAGAATATTTAGGTAGGCCTATTATACTCTATTACACTATAATTACTCTATTATAATTACCCTATTATAAAATGAACATAAAAAGAGATGTGCATTACTTTTCTTGAATGCAGAATAACACTTTTACATGTGAACATAAAAAGTATGAAAATAATTATAGAATTGCTTAATTTTGTCAATCTTCTACGTGCATATTCAAATATAGAATTGCTGAACAAACTCCGTGTGCGTGAGTTCTCTCATTCCCTCCCACTTTATTCATTCCACCATTTCATTCATTACTCATCATCACCATCTTCTTTAGCCTACCCGGCATAACCGTGGGACGTAAATATCAAAGATTTCATTTCATTTCAAATCCCTAGTAGAGGTGTAAAATGCACTTGATATCTTCTTCGCTTCACGGTTCACCACGTTCTACGGCAATGAAATCCATGGCTTTCCACAGAGCCCGAAGTACACGGTATGGCATAAAAATATATGTCAAACCTGTCCGTAATAGGACCCACACACATGTTGTAATGATACTAAACACACTACCAACAACGTGAATAATACTGTCACTAAACACACAGCAACAAGACGCTAGAAATATTGATTTTAGTGGAAATAGTGCTAGTTTAGTCACTAGACAACCCGGTGATAAAATTTCTATTATAACAATATAAATGAACCCATTGTTTTTGATAAAAATATCCTTAAATATTTCTAGATCAAGCGACAAAGTACTATATTGGTAACACTGATAACAAGAGACAAACGATAACCGCCTCACACTTCCACGTTTGTATATAAATTTTTGACGTACAGTTATATCATCTCAAAAATTGCCCCAGTGATCAAAACATAACATACTAATCCGTCAAAACTAATGACAACAAGGCAGTAGATAATTTTGACATGCTATAGTTGCTCACATTTTTTATGTTCATGGTGGACATATCCGTAATGTGAAAAAAAAAAAACGACATATTTTCTTATATCTATCATTAGAAGGCAATTCATTTGTACAGATTAAAGTATGTCCAAATTTGAAGACATGCGTTTTTATGTCGTTTGAGTCGTTTCGGGCTGTGTGCAGAACGTTGGAAGAAGGTCGTCGTCGATGCTGATGGAGACTATTTTTGATCTTTCAGTTACATTTTAGGTGACATATCGGTGTTTGAATTTGGTGGCTGAGAAAACGACAGAACTTTCTTGGTTTTCTTTATAAATAACGTTATGCATTAATATATAAAGCCAGATGTGGGTCAATGAAAACTTGAACCACCACTCACCCTGATTCACTCTGATCACGACGCACCACCCACATGATCCACTCCGATCCACGACCCAACAATCACCATGAACCACTCAGACCCACTGTGATCCACTCCGGCCCACCAAAGCCATCGTCATCAACTCTGACCCATGATCCACTGACTGAAAGGCATTACATTTGTAATAAAACAAGGCCGTGAAATTATGGCTAATCAGAGTTTGAATTTCTACGGTGAATCGCTCAAATACCGCTGTTACACCACCAGAGAATCTGACTTTACGATATAAAATGGTAAAGTGTTTATCATGCGCCAAATTAAGATGACTTTCAATTTTATTATAATATATAATTATTTCCTTGTTGAATTAGCCCTACAGATGGAAAATAGAATGCAATTTGAAAGTCTCAAATCAAGGTAAATTACACCAACGTAAAGGGAAAGAAAGGTGTAAAATTTTCCATATAATTAAGCATACCGTAGAAACTTAAAATTTCCATGAAATTATGTTTACAACACAAATTTTATGTTAATATTCCTAATAACTTTATGGCTTGATTCATTTGTGCTCTCTATATAATAACACTCTATATAATAAACACAAGCTTCAGCAATTATTATACTAGAGAGTCGTGGATATAAAATGCGAAGCACTTTAGTTTTTGTTTCTAACTTATAATTATTTCTCAATTTGTTTCTCAACTAATATCGATCGTTTTCAATTACTTTTACAAATCAATTCACTGCCAATTTCACTTATATAGAAAGTGCCCTCCCCATAAAAGAGAATCTTAAAAATGTTAGGACTCGTTCTATTTACTTTTAATAAAGATTTATTATACTGAATTTCAGCTCCCGAAGTTGAACGGCTCGTGAGATACTAAATTTTTCGCAAAAATTCGGACCCCACCTCCTTTAGAATATGTAATATAATGAAAGCAATACGCGTATGATAACTTCTTAGTTGGGATTGGGGCCTAAGTATAAACCAAAAATCATTTCAGTTGACTTTTTGATTTGGCCGTGATGATCACACACACATAGTTACATTCAATTACAGGTGATTGAAAAATATATTTTTCCTAGTAGTTAGCTCCTCTAAAATCTCACAGATTGTGTCTCGAAAGCCATGTAGTAAGTCCTATTGCTAGTATTACAATACAAATATCAGTATCCAAAAGTGCCTGATGTTCTTTTCTCACTTAGATATACTCATCTCACGTAAGTAAATAGAAACAAATAAAAACGAATAAAAATTGAAAAACGTAGAGAAATTCACCAGTGTTCAGAATATGCTGCTTACAATGCACTGAGTCGTAGTGGGTCATAGGAGGTCAGTGGGTCTCAGTAAGTCACGGTCGGAGGTGAGTTGCAGTTCATTTCGTTCTGTTGACCCATTGACCCACTCATAAATTTTACTCACTCCATCTCTAATACTGTTCAGGCACAAAAATACTAAGGAGTGAGTATGTCGCTATCAGCTTCGGTGGCAAATTCTTTACTAGTTTCTCAAGATCAAAGTAGCTTTGCATTCGTTGAAGAATTGTATTCTCAAGGTTAATGTTACGGATGTAGTTTTGCATTTGTTAAACAATTCGATTCCCAGGATCAAAGGTCACGCTTGTGGCTTTGGATTTGTTGAAGAATTGTATTCTCAATGTCAAATTTACGGTTGTAGCTAAGCATTCGTTCAAAAGTGGTATTCTCAAGGTCAAAGCTACGGTCATAGCTTTACATCTGCTGAAGAATTGTGTATCCAAGATCAAACGTGACGGTTGTGGTTTTGCATTTGTTGAAGAATTGGATTCTCAAGGTCAAACATTAGATTTGTAACTTGGCATTTGTTGAAGAATTGGATTCTCAAGGTCAAACATTAGGTTTGTAACTTTGCATTTGTTGAAGAATTGGATTGTCATGGTCAAATATTATGGTTATAGCTTTGCACTTACTGCAAAATTGGGTTCTCAAGGTCAAAGTTACGGTAGCAGCTAAGCATTCGTTCAAGAATTGGATACTCAAGGTCAAAGTTACGGTTGTAGCTAAGCATTTGTTGAAGAATTGGATTCTCAAGGTCAAAGTTACGGTTGTAGCTTTGCATTTGTTGAAGAATTGGATTCTCAAGATCAAATGTTATGGTTGCTGCTTTGCATTTACTGAAAAATTGGGTTCTCAAGGTCAAAGTTACGGTAGCAGCTAAACATTTGTTCAAGAATTGGATTCTCAAGGTCAAAGTTACGGTTGCAGCTAAGCATTTGTTGAAGAATTGGATTCTCAAGGTCAAAGTTACGGTTGTGGCTTTGCATTTGTTGAAGAATTGGATTCTCAAGGTAAAAGTTACAGTTGTAGCTAAGCATTTGTTGAAGAATTGGATTCTCAAGGTCAAAGTTACGGTTGTGGCTTTGCATTTGTTGAAGAATTGAATTCTCAAGGTCAAACGTGACGGTTGTTGCTTTGCATTTGTTGAAGAATTGGATTCTCAAGGTCAAAGTTACGGTTGTACCTTTGCATTTGCTGAAGAATTGGATTGCCAAGGTCAAATGTTATGGTTGCTGCTTTGTATTTGCTTAAGAATTGGGTTCTTATGGTCAAAGTTACGATTGTAACTAAGCATTCGTTGAAAAATTGTATTCTCAAGGTCAAAGCTACGGTTCCACCTTTGCATTTGCTTAAGGATTGGACTCCCAAGGTCACACATGACGTTTGTGGCTTTGCATTTGTTGAAGAATTGGATTCTCAAGATCAAATGTTATGATTGCAGCTTTGCATTCGTTCAAGAATTGGATTATCAAGGTCAAAGTTACGGTTGTAGCTAAGCATTTGTTTAAGATTTGGATCGCCAAGTCAATGAAGTCAATAGTTACTTTTTAATCTGACAAGGAAGGGCCACGCAGTGGCTCCGCTGAGATCCGAACGAGACAATTGTGTTTGCATCTGATATGTTATAACTAGATGAATCGCAAAGTTATACGTGGGTTACAACACCGGGGGGCCACCGGGTGGAATATCGTGAGTTAGAACATATTTTGTAATGTAAGAACTACAAAATATTACCTGGCAGAATAGTTTGAACCGAGTCATTTGTTCGGAAACGGTTGGGTAAGTGGAAAACTCGGACAATGCGTATCCCATCATTTCCAAGGACACACTTTTATGGATAAAAAAGTTTGCCCTAGGGTCCTCGCAGAGTCCCAGACGGGGTCCAACTCAAAATTTTCAAATGGCAAGGGGGGTTAAGTAGCACATCGTTTGAAAGCTGTTGTAAAATGAAAGAAAATTTAGCACGTCTCGACTCTCTGCGACAACCCTGTGCAAAATGGCGATGGGTCAAATGTAAACAAAAACAATTGAAAAGTCCATGGTCACCCCTATAAATCGGAAACGGTGAGACAAATGTGAAAACAGGAAAGGAAGTGTGGCATTATTTTCAAAGTACAACGATTTAAGTGAAAACGTCTTGTCTCAGGGTCCCCACATGGTCCCAGGTGGGGTCCAACTAAAAAGTTTCAAATGGCAAGAGAGGTAGCACATCGTTTGAAAGCTCTTGTAAGTGAAAGAAGATGGAGCACGTATCGACTTTCTACGACAACCGTGTCCAAAATTGCGGTGGGTCAAAATGTAAACAAAAGCTTAATTGAAAAACTATGGTCACCTTGATGGCCACTTAAAACCTATGTCATTCATAACAGTACAAGTCTGAATCTCTATTTTCTCTATTATGTATTTAGAAACAATAGGAAGAGTAAAGAACAATTGAATTTCGATTCACTTCAACTATTATTCATTCGGTAACAACACATATGTTTTGCTCTTAATGCACGTTCGTCACGGTTCTCTCTACATCATTTACTTGAATGTAACGAATATGCATTAACGAACACACAACTCTGACTTCCTACTCATACTGCTAAACAAAAGTTGAATACCTTCGAGTATTTTTTTTTTAATTTTTTCATATGTAGTTCATACATAAAGGACTTGCTGGACCAGTAGGTTGGGGGCTCTATTGCAACGTATTTGTGATGCTTACATTTGTATGGCATTCGTTGGTTTGATCGCAATACTTCAAGCAATACCAAATATACAAAAAAAAAAAAAAAAAAAAGATTCATTTGCAATATTGGCGAGTAGTACCAAGCCATGTGTAAGTCATTTTAGTACATCGAGTTGCGTCAAACTATGTTGGTTTGGTCACAGTATTCCAAAAAATAACATATTTATATACGAACTCACTTTTTACGCTGACAGCCATATTGGATTACAGATTATGCTCTTTGATATTTTGTGGATACCTACTATTAACCATAAACGCAAATACCACATTTCGCTTCTCCAACACCAGTGGTGTGAGCTGGACATGTGTTCGATACATAGTGCGGCATTTTGAACTCAATATGTCACGTTTTTGAACATTTCGCATATTTTCGGTCACCTGCTAATCAACATTAATGCCAAATTTGGTTTTCCTAGCTTCAGCAGTTTGGTATGCTTATCCTTTCGATATAGGTTTTAAGCAACCATCTTGGATTCAAGGTGGCCATAGATTTTCAATTAAGCTTTTGTTTACATTTTGACCCGCCGCAATTTTGGACACGGTTGTCGTAGAAAGTCGAGATGTCCTCCATCTTCTTTCACTTAACAAAAGCTTTCAAACGATGTGCTACCTCTTTTGCCGTTTGAGACTTTTTAATCGGATCCCACGTGGGACCATGTGGGGACCCAGGAACAAGACGTTTTCACTTAAATCTTTGTACTTTGAAAATAATGAAACACTTCTTTTCCTGTTTTCACATTTGTCTCACCGTTTCCGATTTATAGGGGTGACCATGGACTTTTCAATTAAGTTTTTGTTTACACTTTGACCCATCGCCATTTTGCACAGGGTTGTCGTAGAGAGTCGAGACGTGCTGCATTTTCTTTCATTTAACAACAGCTTTCAAACGATGTGCTACTTAACCCCCCTTGCCATTTGAAAATTTTGAGTTGGACCCCGTCTGGGACCCTGCGAGGACCCTGGGGCAAACTGTTTATCCGAAAAAGTGTGTCCTTGGAAATGATGGGATACGTATTGTCCGAGTTTTCCACTTACCCAACCGTTCCCGAATAAATGACTCGGTTCAAACTATTCTGAAAGGTATTTTTTTGTTGTTCTTACATTACAAAATATGTTGTAACTCACGATATTCCGCCCGGTGGCACGTATAACTTTGGGATTTATCTAGTTATAACATATCAAATGCAAACACAATTGTCTCGTTCGGATCTCAGCGGAGCCACTGCGTGACCCTTCCTTGTGCGATGGTGTGGGTCAATGAAAACTTGATCCACCACCCACACTGACCCACGATTCGCCGTGACCCACCATGAACCACTTGGTTTCACTCCGAACCATCAAAGCCAATAGACATCAACTCTGACCCATAATCCACGCCCCGCCTCCACATACTGAAGGATATTTCACTTGTAATGAAACAAGGCTGTGACATTATCACTAATCTGAGTTTGAATTACTGCGGTCAATCGCCAAAGTATAGCTGCGTTGCAATACCGGTCGACCTGGCCTTTACGTTATAAAATAGTAAAGTGTTTGTCATCGGCCAAACTACGAAAAATTTCAGTTTAATTATCATATATAATAATTTCCTTGTTAAATTATAGATACTTAGGAAAAAAGGTGTAAAATTTTCCATATAATTAAGCATACAGTTCAAACATAAATTTCTATGAAATTAATCTTACTGTACAAATTTTGTCTAATTTCCTAATGGCTTCATTGCCTTGTGCTCTGAAGACTCCAAATAATAGACACAGGTTTCAGCAATTATTGTAACAGAAAGCAGTGGATATGAAACGCAAAACCCTGTAGTTTTTGTTTTCCCAATTGTTTTTCTATTTATTTCTCAACTAGCATCGATCGTTTTCGATTATTTTTACAAATCAATACACTAACAATTTCCCTAATATAGAAAATGCTTCCTTATAAAAGAAACTTTTAAAATGCTAGGACAAGTTTTGTTTATTTTTAATAAAGGGTTAATATAGTGAATTTCATCTCCCTAAGTTGAACAACTTATGAGGTACTCAATTTTTCGTGAAATATCTCTGCAAAACACACGGATACACTGTTATCCACCACCAACTTACTTGGCCGGGATCGATCCACGGGCCTCACGCACCAGAGGTAAGCACTCAACCACTGAACCACTGAACCACCGTGCCCCTGTAGTTCATGTACAGTGGGGGTTCACTGCTTGAAGAGCTCATGATAAGTGATTGGATAATTATCGAGAGTCTTTACGTTCTGCACTTTCAAACAAAGGTGAGGGGAAATTTCTGTATGGGTCATTTTCGTACAAACAGATACAGCATTGAATCCACAATCTGATGTCCCGTCCTTCACGACCTATTTGATGTTTTAATGTAGGCCGAATATTTCCAATAATTTTTACTTCTGTATTAGTAGGCTCTACTGTCAAAAATTCGAAATCAACAGTGACTTTTCTCAAAGCTAACTTTCACATTTTTTTGAAATTTTAAGTAACCACAAACAGTAGCGAATCGTACTATGAGGCTCTGAGGCCAGGCCTACCCTGTTTTCTGCCGTATATTTTCTTTATCTTGGGTTTCTTATAAAATAAAGTAAATACTTCAACACGTTTTTTTTTCGGTAACATAATAGTAGGTTGGAAACACTCGGAGTCCCTTCCGTCTGAGCCTCACCAGCTCTCTAGACAGGTTTGCGGGCTATGCTGCTCAGGAAGCGAAGCTATTATCGCTGGGGGTTGTACGCATTGTTGGGAACGTAAGAAGGCACGCCTCTGGGAGTTTAATTTTACCATTGAAGGCATCTTTCAATGCTAATACAGTATGTTATAAAATGATTTCCTTAACACAGAGTAAGAAGTTTCTGTGTAGAATTATGTATTTCTATTAGTAATAACTTGTTTAATTTAGGCATATACTCTCAGGAGTTATTCAGAGTAGCTGTAGGCTAGTATTTCTTTCACGGCGCCTGGTTCATAATAGCTTGTAGAGTATACTGTAAGTCTGATACATTAAACATATGTATAAGTTTACCAAACGCAACGGTTAGGATAAAATAATATTATTTGTGTGTAATTTTAGTTGTTTACCATTTCATAGAATCAGTGGGGTAGTTAGGATTTTGGTTCGGAGGGCTTTGCTTGTTTCAGAAGGGGCTTTGCTAACTTTATTTCTGGAAATGTGAAAATTCTATAAAATTTCGGTGAGTGCTTACGCCCGAAAGCCAATCCCATAAATATGCCACTTCATAGAGTACAATATTAAATATCTTACGTTGATTCAAATAAAGTTCCTTCTGAGCATTAACATTTTTAGTGAAGTCGTTTATCACGTGTTGCATTAATTAAATGCAGTATTGAATTTACTTTAAAGTGAGAGACTCAAATAGCAAACGCTTATCCAAGAAATTTGACAGCTAATTAAAAAATATTATTTCTTTGTCTCTCCCTCGATTTTCAAATATGCAGGAAATGAAAACAGCAAGTGAGAAGGGAATTTCCCTCAACGCCCTGAAAATCCCAGACAGAAGAAAACTATGAAATAAAATTTTTCAGTTTTACGTCCCACGGTTATGCCGGCTAAGCTAAAGAAGACGGTGATGATGAGAAATGAATGAAAATGGTGGAATGAAGAAAGTGGGAGGAAACGGGATAACCCCGAGGAAACCCACGCAAACGGTATTTGTCCACCGCAAAGTTCACTTGGCGGGAGCAGGGTTTGAACCCCCCAGACAGAAGAAAGTATGAACTGCACTTTAAAATATTTGTAGTGGAGCTAAATGGGAATATTCCAATCCTACATATTGCGTGTTTTCCTCATGTAGATATTTGTTGAATAAAATAATAATAATAATAATAATAATAATAATAATAATAATAATAATAATAATAATAATAATAATAATACAGTAAAGCGTCGATTATCCGAAGTAATTGGGGGACATGGGTGTTCGGAAAACTGGTTTGTTCGGATGATCGAACTGTACATGTTTATTTGCCAAAAAGAAGTACTGTACAGTAAATTTATTCATAAAAACAGGCATCTCTTTAAGTATTACAAAGTAACGTACAAAGGCAACGCCTTATGAAGGCCCCATTAGAAGCAATGTTCCGCCAGCGGTGGCTCAGTGCGGCGACTACTGTGGGAAACTTGGTTTGGAAGTGAGGGGGATGATGGACGGTAGGGTGGGAGAGTAACAGGTGCGAGCGAGTACACAGTTCGGTTAAGCGGTCGTTCGGTTGACCGACGTTCGGATAATCGACGCTATAGTGTAATAATAATAATAATAATAATATTGATAAATTACTTTCCGTCCACTTATATATTCATTCTTTCTTGTTAAATTAAACAACAACAACAACAAAAACTGTGTATACATGCATATAAATTCAACTTTAAACAGTGTTAGAAATACAGCTAAGAAAGTTCTTTAAAATAAATAGATTTGGTAGTTTTTTTAAACTAAATAATGAATTAGAATTCCGACTGTAATTTTAAACATTTTGATATTAAATGTTACTTGTATTATTAATTTGTCCGGCATACCCTACTGTGGGATTACGCTTCGCCACTGAGCACAAACATTATGTTAATTCTGGAAAGTAGGCCATACTCGTGGGACCTTCTGTATAGTGCAGAAATTTGAGTCTTCGACAATTACGAGATCAGAAACCGCACATTTACATCTCTAGCCTAAGGAATAAACCCTCGGAATAGCTATTCAGGAGTTAGATATCTGCGTGGAGGCGGAATCTGCTTACGTATCCTCATTAGAGATGCAAAAAAGCCGGCTTTTTTGAATTGATGTTTTTTTGCACATAAAAAGCAGGCTTTTTTTTAAAAAAAACGAGAATTTTGGAAATTTTAGCTTTTTTCGTTTTCATGATTTTTCTGTTTAAATAGCTTTCTTACAGTATACTCTAATGTTAAATAAGATTCCATGACCTAAATGCCATATTTCGCTCTGGAATTCGCCATCATGATAGATGGAGCACATGGTTTATGAATTAAAGTAAACATAAAGTACGAAGTATTTGAGGGCAATTTTAGAAGATATATAACTTTATTTTAACTTCTGAATTATCGTCTTTTTTTCTTCTCTAGATCATTTCTTTTTAGTCATCCGTGTTTGACTCCTAAGAGCTTCGTACTCTAGCTTCTAGCACATAATTAAACTTATGTTTTTCAATATATTCATCAGAGCGTACGTTTTTCAATATATCTGTCAGAGCGTACTTCCACATTTCCGTTATACTGTAGCTGTGCAATGATTTAACGATAATCTTCCGGACACAACCTTGAATACCATTTGATAGAAATAATAAGTATCGGATTCAGAAAAATATTTGGGAGAGGTTTTCCTGAATAATGTTTGGTTTTTCTAAAAATTCCTAACTTTTATTTAAGAGAATCTTAAGTTTATGAGTACAGGCATAACAAATATTTCGTTTCGTTTGTATATTCAGCTATAGTGTTCCAGATACAACCTTGAAGACCATTTTATACTGATAATCAGTGGCGGATTTAGAAAAGTATTTTGGGAGGGGCTTTTCTTCTTAATGCTTGGTTTTTCTAAAAATTCTTAATTTTTTATTTGAGGACAGCTTGACGTTTATGAGTAAAGGCAAAACTAATATTTAGTTTGTTTTAGAAATTCCGTAATTTCGGGGTAAAGGCTTCAATCCGAAAGACATCCCCACCCTAACCCTCTTCGCAAATCCATCACTGCTGATAATTAGTAATAACAAAGATTTAAAAACGATTAGAAAGGAAGTCGGCCAGGACTCACAGTACACGTACTATCTCTACATTCACAGATGGAATTAAGAAAGTTTTGTCAAAATGGTCGAATGCGGGGTTGAGTCCTGGACTTCACAATAGAAGCCCGAAAGCTAACCACTCACTCATGTTTGTTGTGCAGAACTTAAATGTATTCTCTCTCTCTATCTCTGGCCACAAAAGCTCTCCATTTCTCCATTGACTTCTGTCCTTATCCAATTCAATCCAGTTATACTTTGTATTCCTATTTCTGCTAGATCCACTTTAATATTGTCCTTTCGTCTGGGCCTAGGTTTTCCTAATGGACGTTTGCCGATTGGATTTCCAGTTAAAACTTTGAAAGCGTTCCTACTTTCTTCCATTCTAGCTACATGACCTGCCCACCTGAGCCTCCTAGACTTGACGACTCTAACAATGTTTGGTAAACCGTATAAATTATGTAATTCCTCCTTATGAAGTTTCCGCCATTCCCCATTCCCGTTCTTCTTGGGTCCAAATATTCGTCTGAGAATTTTATTCTCAAATAATTTCAGTCTGCGTTCTTCCCTCAGCGTAAGCGACCATGTTTCACAACCATAAAGCATAACAGACATGATTATCATTTTATATATTTTAAGCTTTAAATTGCTTGACAGAATTCGCGACGACAAAATATTTTGAACTGAATAATAACAAGAATTTCCTGATTTCAGTCGACATTTAATTTCTTTGTGGGTATGATTTTGGTCTGGTAATACTGATCCAAGATATTTGAAAGTATCCACTGTGTCGGAAGTATTAATTGATATTTTAACGTATTCATAACTTGCCGTATTACGATCCTTGTGAACTTCCTTGTATTTAGATTTCTCTGCATTTACTCATGTCCCTGCAAGCGTTTAATAAGGCCTCTGCATTTCCTTAAATTGTTCTCCTATAAGATTTATATCATCAGCATACACCTAACCTGGTGAATACCATTCAACTCTAGGCCCTGGTTCCTTTCTTTGATTTTTCTTACAGGGTACTCAGGAACAAAGCTGAATAATAACGGTGATAACGCATATCCTTGTTTCAGGCCAATCTCGACGTGGAAGCTCGCATTTTTCTACTCAGACTTTACTCTGTGATTCATTTAAACGCTTAATAAATCTAGCTTTTTCGGTATTCCAAATTCTGTAAGAATGTTGTACAATGTTTCCCTCCTAACCAAGTTGTAAGCCTTTCTAAACTCAATAAACAGTTGAATTCCCATTTCTTTTCGAGTATTTGTCGAATGGTAAATAACTGGTCGAAAAAAATTAAATCTTTAGTTTTACGTCCCACGTTTATGCCAGTTAGGCTAAAGGAGACGGTGATGATGAGAAATGAATGAAATCGTGGAATGAAGAAAGTGGGAGGAAACGGGAGAACCCCGAGAAAACCCACGAGCACGGTGTTTGTCCACCACAAAATCCACACGGCGCGAGCTGGGATCGAGCAGGGGCCCCAAGCACAAGAGGTGAACGCTCTACCACTGAGCCACCGCGCCTCTGTAAATATCTGGTCGATTTCGACTGAATCCACACTGATAATCTCCAATAATTTCATCTGCGTATGGGGTCAATCTTATTAATAGAATGTTAAGAGAAATGCTTCGATAATTATTACAATCAATTTTGTCGTCTTTCTTGTGAATTGGAACAATGATTGATTCTTCCTCTCTTTTTAAATGTATTCCATAGTTTTTCTTTTTTGGAAGAAAAAAAAGCTTCGTAACGATATGTTGAATTTTTTTTTTGTTAAAAATTAAGAAACCTTCAGGACTGGCTAAACCGTGATGGTACACTGAAAAAAAGATTTGGTCAAATTGACCAAAAAATAGGTGCTGGTTACCTAATCGTTTCATCAATATAGCGCCAACCAAACGTTTGGTCACCAGGACGAAATCATTTGGTTACGATTTGTTTGGTTGCAGGAACCTAGTATTTGGTTATCATTACCAAATATGCATTTGGTAATTTTGACCAAATAATGACCAAATAAGTAGGATTTGGTTGGGAATACCAAAAATTTGGTTAAAATTATCAAGGTTTGGTGCTTGGAACGAAGTAATTTGGTTGTAAATACTAAACGTGAATTTAGTGAATTTGACCAAAACACTTGGTAGCAACTACCAAATACTGTTGGTACAGGTACTAAACTGAAATTAAAGATAGAAATTTCACTCTATTAATTCTATGAAAATAGGTCAAAACTTCCTTAAACTTGAGCTAACCCGTTCCTACCTCTACCTTACTTATCCTTATCTTACTCTACTATGTCCTACCCTACTCTACTACACCCTTTTAAAATGGTCGTACACATCGATGCGCAGCTGGAGCGTGTATTGTAAAGTTTACCCAAGGCGCATTTGTTATGCCAAATTTACACTCAATAAAGTAGCCAATATGCGTTAACTAATAGTAAAGTAATACGAATGAAAAAGTAAGCTTACCTCGAAACACGTTGACTAGCAGCGGTAAGTTCCAGGTTCTTAATGTATTGCTCACGAGTTCCATTGTGTTGCTGTCAGGTGACAATTACTTATCACTTCACATCATTGAGATTTTGGTGTTAAAAGTTGGATAGTGTAGACAAAAGTCTGTTTCACACACGTCGTTTGAATTCCAAGTGGTGTAAACTTGTGATGGTTAGTTAAGTCTTTTTTTTTTTTTTTTTTTTTTTGTTTTGGTAGAGAAACTATATACTTTCACTCATACACTCAAACCGCGATCCATACTTTCATACTCGCCATGTTTACCAGAAATCAAATGGATACACGTGACCTTGTAACTAAACATTTTGGGCAGAGAAACCAAATCCTCACCAAATCACTTAAAATTTGGTTCGCATAACAAAATTAATCAACCAAATGTTCTAACCAAAAAAATATAGTGCTCATGACCAAACCAGTTTGGTATAAATGACCAAATTTTGGTTAAACTAACCAAATAAAGTGACCAAATGTCCTGACCAAACAAATTTGGTATTCCTGACCAAGTCCTTTTTTTCAGTCTAGTTATATATTCTACAGATTAGGAAACCATACGCTCAGATGAACTGTCTATTACGTATATGATCCATGAACAGAAACTTCCATACTTTCCCGATGCTGAACAAGCTTAAGGAACAGTCAGTGTACTACAGAATCTGGAGCTTTACCGATTTTGCAGATTCGAAACACCTAATAGATGGTAATAGATTATTACGTATGTGATCAATCAGTGAAAAACGTGTCCGAAATATTCATACAATGTATATGAAAGATAAAACTTATACAATGTATATGAAGTTAAGTTATGAAAAATTTCAAGAATGTACAGAACCACCCGAAACGAAGCTCTTGATGTGCAAATTTCTCTCATGTTTTTCTTTATTTTGCTTCAAAAAGAGGGTGTGTGATATTTTGAAGTAAAAATACTACTTACAATTTTGCTACTTATTTATGTATCATTTTTTTAAAGTACTTATTGTATATAAGAGGTTGAAATATTATTACATATAATGGTTAATCCTTTGGAATTAATAATGTAAATATCTTAAAGAATTTTAAAAATTGTTTTTGAAATTCATGGTTTTATTTTTGAGGTTTCATATTATTATCTGCATCAACCACTAATTAAATGAGTTTCTTTTTTGTTGTAGAGAAGCGAAACAAAATCTGCTTTATCAGTTTAAAGCAAAATTAAAAAAAAAAAAGTCTCAAGCAAAAAAACGAAGCAGAAAAAACCGAGTTTTTTTCAAAAAAGCCGTTTTTTTCTGAGCCCTTGCATCTCTAATCCTCATCAATAAACATTTTTTCTTTTTACTAATATAGTTGTAATTTAAGTGTGGATAGCGAATAAAAGTGCAAGTATTCGTGAAAAGAATTTTTTTCCTGATCATCCTAATAAACGCTATTAATTATTAGACTTCCAAACTATTATATACTAAGCATAAGTGTCCAAGCATCATAGAAAAGTTTTGTCCGTGCGTCCGTCTATAGACAGGTATCAGAGTAAAAGCGGTAAGAAATATACATATGCAGTTTTATGCAATCATTCAGTGTCCCAAGGATAGGATTCATCTCCTTCGTTGACTTTATCCAAACCAAAAGTGGTTCAAATTAGTGAATTCAACTTTTATCGCCATAAGACGAAAACGGTAACAGATAGCAAGAAGCGGTTTTCTGCAAACAATTCAGCGTCCAAAAGCAATGTGCCATGGCTATCTCAAACACTACCGAAACCTAAAGTGTTTCAAATTTAATATTACTTTCGGTTTCAATTCTGGTTTTCACAGTGAAAAACGGTAAACGATGTCGAGATTACCCTGATATTGATCCTGATCTGTCATCGATTCAGCGTCCCAAGAATAGCTTCCATCTTTTCTACTAACTCTCTATTGAAAGTGGAAGTGGTTTTAAAATTATCCATTTCCGTTTCAACATTTATCACCATAGAACGAAACCGGTAACATATACCAAGAAGGGATTTTGCAAACAATTCAGCGTCGCACGGCAACGTACCATGACTATCCCGAACGCTCTACTAAAACCGCAAGTGGTTCAAAATTGCTACTATTTCCGGTTTCAATACTAATTTTCATAGAGCAAAAACGGTAACAGAGAGATCCAGATGCGGTTCTAGCAATTGATTCAGTGATCCAAGACTAAGTTCTATCTCGCCCTATAAACAATTAACAAAATGGTGTTAGATAGCGATAGGCGATTTTCTGCAAACAATTCAAGCTGTCAAGATAAAATGAAATGAAATCTGAGTTTTACGTCCCACGGTTATGCCGATTAAAGCTGTCAAGAGAACATAATCCACAACACTACCAAAATCGGAAGTGGTTGAAATTTACTACTACTTCTGCTTTGTGTAGAGCAAAAGCAGTTAACTTTTTTGGACATGCAGCTTTTTGTAATCAATTCAACTACCCAATGAAAACGAAAGTATCTCAAATTAATGATTTCCGGTTTCAACTTTTATTATTATAGAATGAAAACAGTAAAGCATAGTGAGCAATGGCTTTCTGATATGGATTCAATGTCCGAGGAAAAGGTTCTATCTTTGTTCTTATTAATAATGTATTGCAACTAGTACTTAGAGGTATATTATTGAAGTTTGAGTATTGAACTGCCACAGTACGGAACCGTAGTTTCACACTGTGAAACAAAACTCACTTGCTGACATCTAGTATTAACTTATTAATATCCTAGTAAAATCAAAATTATATTTCGTTGGATATGTTTTATTTTTTCTATATTTTCAAATCTCTATAATAATAACGAGATGCTAATATGTTTTATGAGAATTTGTTGGACGTGTCTTAAGTCTTCTTTCTCAAGAACTTTCTTTCTCCATTCTGAACAAAGACGCTCTTGTCTTATGAGATTTCTTTAAACGATATACTTTGAAATTAATTGACAAATATGGTGATACATTTCTTATCCGAAATCTGTCTTTGAGGGAACCATAAGTAAACACGTAAGTTTTTCATTAATCTTACGGGCGCCGGTGTAAAAAGCAGAACAATGACACTTCCTCTGATGTAATTTATAGTAGAAGCTAACTCGATCTTTCCATCGATTTCATAAGACAACTCTCGTCAATTCACTACTACCAGGGTTTGTCAACCTGCAAGTCGGGAATCTTAGGGAGATCGACAGAGGAGTACATAGCTGTCGCAATGGGAGGTGTTAAAGATAAATGGAATAGTAGGGTAAACCATATAGTTATTGGCCACTTAAGCAATTTTTTTATTTTGAAATTATGTCAAAATTTTACTATTTGCCATAAAAGAAAATAATATACCTTTCTGGAAACTGTGTTTAATTCTTAATGCAATAGGCTATAAATGCACTAGGAAGCTGCATAAATGGTGTACAAAAACTAAAATTAAATGAACATTTACGAAAAGTTACAGTTATTGGCCACTCTTTAAAGTAATTGGCCACGTGCCAAATGCGACCTAAAATTAGTTACTACTTTTATATTCATAAAATAAACGTTTACTATAAGACTACAATGAAGTACAATTATAAATACAATTGTTAGTACGATGTTCTGAAGCAAAAATAGTATTCGTAACTAGAACTTTTTTTATTTGACTTTATGTTTAACTAGAATGTGTAGAAATATAATAAAATCATATAGTTCACTGATTTTTAGAAAAGACAGCCGACTTGTAGGCGTATCCTACATGCAATTATTCTTGTTTGAATTTGAAACAATATTTACAAGATCTTCCACATCGGTAGAATCTTCATCAGTAAATTCATATGAACTACTTGTGTTGTCTGGATGGAAACAATTCTGACAAAGAAACCCGTCGCCATCACTTGGATCCGGAATGTGAATTGTGTGAGCTTTCGGAATGCATGTTACGTGGTACAAATTTCGACACTGATCACACTTAATCACTTCTTTATCGTGTACACTACGTTTGCATGTAAAGCTATTTTCTTCAACTTTACTCTTGCCACTACTTTAAAACAAACCTTTCTTAACCTTTTTCTGTGGTATTTCATCAGTTTTACTTTCTTTGCTTCGTTGCGTTTTCTTTTCTTCTCATCATTATCTTCTTGTTTCTTCTTTGTAGACAATTGCTTATTTTCAAGTATTTCCTGATATTGTTTTGATGTTATAGCGTAAGGAAACCGTTCAGTGTTTCTTTTGCCTTTTCTTTTGGAAGTTTCTGGCCATAGAAGGAAACTACCTAAACTAGAAGTTGATGTAGGCCTATTACCAGAACCCGATGGAGCAGGAGACTGCCTTGGTTCACCACTTATTGTTATCATAATATCTTCATCCAAGTCGTGTGGACTATTACGATTGCAAGTTTCATCCTGCCTAGGGCTTGTTTCATTCGAATCACTTTGTGCTTCTTTCGGTACACATGTGGAAGGATGATGTGCTTCCATGTTTTGATCTGTTTTGTTGAAATAAAGCCACAAACGAAACAAGGCAATGAAGTCGGATCCATAATCACTGTGGTAACCATGTTTGTCCATTCTTTCAAATTCATTCATTCTGTCTTCTCCAACGGTATCTGAGAACGATGAGTAAGATAACGTGGGATTATCTTCATCTTTCCAGCGTTGTGGTTGCGGGAGCATTTTTTCGGTCGATTTACCAAGACATTTGGAGTAGTCTATAGCGTCTGGATCGAAGGGGTAAAAGGACATACGCTCTAAAGCCATTCTTTAAGTTCTCTGGTTTTAGCGAAGAATCGATTACATCTTGTAAGACAGATGCAAATGACACTTTGGTGAGTGCTTCATGGGGATGGTTAGTTTTCCACTTCCGTACTGACTTACGCCACGCTACCTTGATGGGTCGAAACACTCTTACATCAGCTGGCTCTAAAATTCTGGTGGCGATCGGATACAGTGCTATGACCTATATATGTAGTTGGTTGCATAATACGCTCAGTTGGTAAGTTAGGTGAGCCTTGTGCCCATCCAGGAAAAGAATTACTGGAAATGTTACTTTTTGTTGGACGAGAAATGGATGAAGAACATTGCCTACATATTCATAGACCACTTGTGCTGTCATCCACCCGTTGTCACTTCGTGCTACACCCCAAGTAGATGGAACTGATGTAGTAATCTTGTCAGGAATTCTTTTGTAAGGATAAACAACTAGAGGAGGACAGGAATATCCATCTGCAGCAAACGTGTGAAGAACAGTGATTTGTTCTTTTGGCGAGCCTTGTTCTACATTGTATACATTTTTAGCACCTTTCTCAGCAAGGACTTTACCTGCTTTTGGACATACTTGGAAACCTGTTTCATCGCCATTTAAAACTCTTGAGGGATCTTTCAGGACAACTTCTAAATTTTTCTCATGGATATATTCGGAAATGTCTTTGAACCATTTTCTTGTATTCTCTTCACTTACACATGAACTTGCTAGTGTGACTCCCTCGCTCGTTCGTTCTGTTATTTCTGTGACGAATATGTCTAATGCTTCTGGTGAATATGATGATCGTTTTGGCATTGTGTAATCTGCAAAATAGAATAAAACTATCGGTTAGTTGGCTCAAATGCAATATGTTATTCAAAAAAGGGAGGGTGATAGTTATTAGCCATGCAGAAGATAGTTATTAGCCACCCCGGCTATTAACTATAACCGAACATCGTAGGAACGTAAAATTTTTACAGATGAAAAGTTTAAATATAATGACTATTTTTCGATAGAAAAAGCAAGTTAGAATTCAATACATAGAAAATGTAGTTATTGACCAGGGTGGCTAATTACTGTCAAAGAAGAAAATTTAATGGTCGAGTAATTAGCCACCCCATTGTTGACGTTGTGGCAATCAAAATGTCAGATATTTTTAAATAATTTTGTCAAGTTATATGTTTACAATCTCAAAAATGCCAAACTAATACATTATTAGGCTCAATGCATAAGCTAGGATCTTATCAAAATAAAAATATTTCCTTAAGCAATCTATAAGAATTACCTGTCGAAAACAAGATGTCTACATGCAATCCGCCATATATATGCTCACGTGACCAACTCAGTTCACCAACACAACCCCAACACACAAGTAAAGGATTGCGCTTTCCTTTGCTATAATGGTGATGCAGAAAATAAAACAGGTGTACTTAATACAGGATTTAGTTCGTGAAATGGCCAATAACTGTCACCCGGCCAATAACTGTATGGTTTACCCTATTTAGAGCAGGAAAATATATATTTGAAAGGTCAGTTTGAATTTCTTATTGTAATAGGCATTTGTTTTATATTCATATTTACTGTCACATACATCAAAGTATACAAATAAAAATTTTAAACTATTAAATAACTACTTTAAAAAATTGGAATAAAAGAAGAGTAAAACTAGTGAAAAAATCCATATTGAAATACAAGGAAAATACCAATACAGCCAAAATGCGTATTAAAATACAGTTCAAAATGAAGACTGCCCTGATATACAACTGTAAACGATAAGACGCAATAAAAAGAAAGCTTATTACAAACCGGAAATTACTTATGGGGGTCGCCGACAAGAGGATATGATAGAAGAGGGGTCGTGATATGAAAGGGGTTGAGATGGCCTGCGCTAATATTGTGGTGACAATTTACTCCTCTCCATTTGTATGTACTATGATATGAAATTTCGGTGTATTGTACTATTTGCAACGCGCTGGTTCTCAGGAGTATTTCGATAAGTTCCGACGTCGAGTTCCAATTATCCGAGCTAACGTGGACTGGATCTAACTCGGATAAGATAAAACTCGGTTAACATGAATGTACAGTATTTATTATTGTTGTTTTATAGATTATTTCTTTTTATTAGATTATTTATTAAAATATTACTGTGTTTATTAATTTTATTGGACATACAGTACAGTATCTAAGGAATTAGTCATAGTAAATAAAATGAAGGTTTGATATATCATATCAGTAAAACACAGTACAAATAAGGCACTGTTTAGCATACACACTCTTAAAAATTTCTTTGCTCAGAAATGAGAAAAATGCAAGTTCAAAACAAAATAAGTAATGTTTACTCATATTTCAGGGAAAATGGCTCATTATTTCCAAATGTGTTTTCATTTGTGAGCTCAAGGTAAATTTTCAGGTTCCCATTTATGACATTTTCTCACTTCTTAAAAATGAGAATGAAATAGTGCTTGATTATCAATATCATAGATGATTAAAAAATAACGGTCACAATCTTACCGAAATAATATTAGTATGTTTTGCTAGGGAAGTAATATTGCTAGGGCTCAATTACTATTCAGGAAACGAGATAAAGGATTTCAGCTGTAGCAGAGTGCGAATGGATATGAATACGCAGTAGGTGATGCAGCTGAGGTGGCGTATGGATACATGTCATGTGAGGAGCAGCATACATATCAACTTTCGAAAGTAAGTTTGGGTGAATTGTAAACATACTACCATAGACTAAAAGTTCCTGTAGTAGGGTCTACATTCGTTACGATGTAGAACGCTGACCCCCCCCCCCTCATACAGGTTATATAGGCTATAGCAGTCAGGTTGGCTCCTTTATGTATCAAAGCTCAGTACACAGTTCACATAATAACGAATGCAGCAATAACAAGTGAAGGCGGGTTAGAGCCCCGTAGGGCACGTTGTTTTCTATATTACAATAGAACGGGGAGGCATGTCAATCTTTTACACCTTTCGCCATTCGTTATAATGTGCGTGGGAGGCCCGGGTTCGATTCCCGGCGGGAGCTCATGTGGTTCGGATTCCACGTTAATCAGTAGGTCCACGTCTCATATAGCCTCGCTGCTGAAAGGGACGCTAAACTAAAATCAACTCAACTCGTTATAATGTGCAAAATAGCTTATGTACGGAAACAAAGAATACATAAGTCATCTGTGTAGTTAGAAACAGTGTAACAAAACAACGTGCGATTTATTATTATGGAATTGTAATACAAAGATACTTTGTACTGATCACCTAGCCTGTAGATTGGCGCCTCCTTTTTTTCACCAATAGTAATCGTTTTAATGACAAACGTTTGCAGGATATTTGTGACGTAGTACTGTACGCATTTGTTCTTAATTTAACGTAGGGGCTGGAGCTGTGGTAGCTCAGTGGTAGAGCGTTCACCTCTGGTGCGATGACACCCTTGCTTTGATCCCAGAATTCTCAGCTCGCGGCAAGTAGGCTTTCTGGTGAATAAACACCGTTGTGTGCATATGCTCCTGAGTCTTACCTGGTCTCAGGGCACAGCGCACATTAAACGTTCTTGTCTAGATGAGGTTTCCGTACCTTCAATCTAGAACGTATCTTCATTTTTAAGTTATTGGGAGAGCATTCTGGGTGAATGAAAAGGTACACAGTTTCGAGGAGGAAATGTGCGAGCAGAAAGGAAATATTCATTCACAGCAAAGGCAATGTGTGAGGCTTTAATGCGAGTGCCTTTGTTTCTTAAAACGAATCTAATTTGAAATTTAATTCCCGATAGATTTTTGGGTTGGTGTTGGATTGGAAACAACACAGCCTAAAAGGAAACATTCAGATATGAGAGCAGGATGGAGAATGTATGTATAGAAACTGCAACTGACTCGGATTTGCCAATAAATGAATACTACTTACGGCTTTGGTTCCAACCATTCCAGTTCGTAGTAGTCTGTATGAACACTCACACTAGCACATCACTAATACACAGTTCTTGAAGGTTGTTAAGTGACACTAGTCCGAAAAATGAAGTGGGAAGGTTTTTAGTCCATCAAGCATCTAGATTGATTGGAGATTAACTCTGGGCGACGACCAATTATGAGTCTGGACTCCAGCATCGTAGATTGCTAGGCAATTATCTCTTCCTTCTTTTGGGTATGGACGAAGTTTTCGATGATTTTCCCTCTTTGGGAGGACCACGAGGGTGTATTCTAAGGATCTGAAGTACCCTAAAAGTCTATGATAGTCCTTTTATCATTTTAGGTATTTTCTTCTTCAGATTCGTATATGTTTGGATAACAAAATAACACAAATCGGAGTAGCTCGCGCACAGAGGTGTTGCGAGTTTGAAATACCGAGGTAAAAAGCTTAGTGTTACAAGTCCTTGCTTCTATTTGTAAGTTCGCTCGGCGTTGTCCGAAGGATCTGGCGTCCCTATCTCAGCAAATCAATTGCCTGTGATGAGAACGTTCTCTTCAGTGTGTTTCCATCCTATGTCTGCAGTTTCGTTGTGTGTTTTTTTTTCTATTCTGCTCTATCTGCATGTTTGCTTCCGGCTAATGTTGAATTATTGCAAGCTAATTGCATGAGACGCGAAAACAAATCGTTTCTATGCAATGTAAAATTAAATTTAGAATAATCGCGTATCTTTATTTCCTTTTTACTCTTTTCTGATTTATTTTGTATTCCTTTTAGAAATTACAAATTAGATCTGTTTTACGCTCCCTCCGCGAAGTTGCAATTTTCTCAAATACAAAATTGAAAACTTGAAAATATGCAATACGGATTAAAACGAAAAAAAATGAGGTTCTGAAACATAACAAAGTGAATGAAACGTGAATTTGAAAAAATTGAAACATATACATATGTGAAAATTAAACTCAAAATAAGGGCGAATTAAAATGGAAAGCCCTGTATATCATTCAGGTCGTAAACACGTAAATTGAGTGCAAGACTAACTATGACATAAACATACAATAATCAAAATCAAAACATAAATGCAAATATTGAATATAAAATCAAAGCTCAAAGTAATGAAAATTATTAAAATTGCATAAAATAATAATGCATGAATCTGGAATGAATTCCTAAAATTGCATAATGTAGGTATCATTCAATAAACAAAAGGAAATTCAAAATTAAACATTAAATGAACATAAAATATATGCGTAAGGCACGACAAAATGTTAAATCAATGTACCTGAAATGAAAATTATATGAGTACATACTTAAATTCCCAGCAAGCACTACGTAGTTATGGATAATGAATATTACCAACTAAAATAAAATCCAAAATGAGTTTAAAATCAATCAAACTAAAATAACATGTAAATAAAGTGAAATCATATTCGCTTCTATAGTCCTGTGTTTCATGAACACATTCAAACACGAATCCTACACAAATGGAGTAAAAGTAATTCCTTGCTAATTGCAAAATGTCAATGTCATTTTGTATATTACTGTAGCACTGAAAATCAAGTCTCTATTAAGTAGATTCAATGTCTGTCTGAGGAATTAACATATTTCTTAATAGTAATCATTTAAAGACAAGAATCCTCAAAATCAAATTACAGTTTCTTATAAGGAGAGGAGGGATTTAAATGCTAAGATGTTTCCACTCCGTCACTGCGTCAAGGGCAACATATGACAAGATAAACAAATGCGCATGCGCTGCATACAAGAGAGGAGGAACACGGGAGTGCTGCATGGAGAGAAAATGATGCGATACATGTGTGTGTGTATAACAGCAAGCAGATCATCACACATGGGTATCTAATCAACTTCCTGTGATAAGCATGCGCTGCTACAAATTAAGCACATATATATATAGCGTAAATAAATGTTTTCTTAAAGCCCCATTATAAGGATAGGGGTAAGGGAAGGATTCCAGGTAAATCTAAAACAAATGAAACGCATAAAGCAACAAACGTTTTAGTCTCCCGTATACGAAGAGTATTAAAACGTATATGTAAATAAACAATGCTTAAACTTGGAATCGATTTTCCTATCATAACCTAATCTACAAGTAAAATTAATATGCTAAATAGTTTCAATAAACGCAAAAAATTACAAGGGTTATGGAAAATCCAAGTAGGGTTCGTAGAAAACGGCAGATTACCTATTTGAGTCGGCACCTTGTGAGACTTATGTATTTATCTAAAAGCCGGCTAAGATATATATATAATAGGAGTTTCTGGTGAATATGCTTACAAAAGAACCAAAATCCTAAGAATAGCAAATTGGACAGCGAGTCTGAATGGAAGCGACCACAGACGAGTAAGCTTATTCACACGGAACGGAAACAAAAGGTAAGGATACAAACAAAAATCCTTAAGGAAAGAGTATCCGTATCCAACAGAAACAGACTCAAATGTATCCGCGGAATTCCAGAACTGGAACAACGTAAACACAACAGAACGAGGATCTACGAAGTTCACCGAGTACGTCCGAGTATCCACATGTGGAAGCAGAGCAGAATGACATGAGCAAATGACTAGCGGGAAGGTGCGATCCCTGTAAACTAACCTAACTTAAACTAAAGCTACTGGCAACGAAAACTAGAAGACTGCGTAGGTATGTTCAAAATACCAGGGGTAAATATTCCAGTTAACGTGTCGTGAAACTACTGCGTTCCCAACATACTTGTTTGACTTGTCAAAAGTCGGTGACGGCGATTGGGATTGGGAAGGTTACTGTATGGCGTGCATTGACTACTGAGTGTGTCTAACACCCTTGTTACGTTATGCATATGCCTGTTTTTTTTTTTTTTTTTTTCCCAAAACTGGCGGATATGTAGGGTTGCGTATTCCGGTCTCTCAAAGGAGAAGAAAGAAAAGTCTGACTACAGGACCAGCCCGATAGGCAAACGAGGATTTGCGCAAAAGGAGAGGAAACGAGAAATACACAAACAAACAGTCGCACAGTTGAGTTTCCGGTTTGCGTGATACAGTCTAGAGGTGTGTTCGGTAATGCCATAGTAGGACTCACATACGTACTAACAAAAGGATGCGCGCATTTGAGTAAGACTGATCACCATGTCATTCCTATTTAAAGTGCTCACGAGGATGACATGTAAGATTCATCTGGATGCTGAAAGGTACGGAAAAGAACCTGACAACATATATATTTACGAAGTAAACTGAAGTATGAGAATGGAACCTCTATACATGATCAGTTTGCTCCTACCAGAGAATACAATGCAAGTGCCTATGTCATTCCCACATGGGATAATTACTAAACAAGTCGGGAAAGGAAGACAACGGAGAACAAAACAAATTGTATAAGTGTATACAAAGCGGACAAAGGGCACACATGGTATACATCAAAAGGGGGAATAAATCGTACACGGTACCATCAAGGCAACCGAAGTGCACTCTGAAATTTATATCCCAAATGCAAATTTTGAATAGTCCAAAGTCTTCCAAACACGAAGTATAAAATCAGGTGACGGAACAAAATAACGAAAAATTAATTCGCAAAGATGACATAAACGACCTAGGAGGTGGGGAATCGCATAAAGAAAGGGGACACATAACCGATCAAAAAAAAATGGGTTAAAAATGGATCACAGATTACGGCGTATGATGTGATTCGAAGTAAACAAAGTAACAAAACTCAAAGAAAAGAACAAATTCGAAACAGTGGCAAAAGTACGGTGTACTGAAGGAACTAGTAAATTTCGAAATGTTCAAAAGAACGTCAGTCTGAACAATTAAAAAATCGGAAGAATTGAAAATGAACGCGAAAAAATTAATCGAAATGAGTTTCAAAAATAGGTGTATGATCTGAAGAGTTTCGTAACATCCACAAAGTATTTGAAAAAAGGAACAACCAAGAGTAAGCCTGAATACCCTCACTACGAAATGTGAACGATGTACCTCCATACTAACGTGGCTGAACGTGTTATAATCGAAATGGTAAATTCCCTACGGTCATGTCGTATAACCTACGAGTAGGAAAACCTCCGAAAAATCCACGAGCTGAACCTGGTATAATAATTGTCTAAATAAAATCACCCTACACGAGAATGACCAAGCATTCGAAAGTGTACAACTAGAGATGATTTAAAGACAAAAGTAACCGGCCATGTCGTTGAACAAAGTATGTTAACCTCTCATGGAAATGTTTTCAGCTGAACCTGTAGATAACGGAATTAAGAACCTATTCGATTAACCGCCATGTCGTTACGAAGAAAACCAGACCAAACCTAAGAAAGACTACGAATGTGGGTAAGAGAGAACACTCGAAATGGAACCTTGCTTGGCAAGCGGGAACGGTTTTGGAACGCCACAATGGGTGGGAAATCCAAGGTTCACCTCGAAAACTGAAGGAACAGTTTGGGCTAGCATTGTGGTTCCAAATAAGGGGTATCTATTCACCACAGAATCAAGTCTTTCGAAGCCAATAAGAAAAAGGGGGAATTTAGGAGGAACGGTTATGAAAGATATTATTGTGCCTCTACATCGCGCGATTCCGCCATAGGATGTGATTCATTATAAGTCTTCATAACTTGAAGAAGGTCGACAGTGATGGAACGAATGCGAATAAATGCATAGACCAACAAACCTGCTAGAATGGCTATGAAAATGAACACCAATGATAAAGCGGGATAAGTAACGATCGTAGAGTTGGACCAAGTTGGTAATTGACTATTAACTGACAAGTTACTAAGTTCGTAACTTAAAAGATCCAATTTCACTGTAAACTCGTCAAAATTAGCGGAAAAGTTGAAATGCGGCATTACAACAGGAATGACGGTATGATTAACGTCCAAGGGGGTTCTCGATTCTAAAAGAAAGGAACCAGCCATAAGGGTAGTAAAATTGTCATAAGGGAGAAATTGGGTCAAACCTTGTATTGCTGACATGTTCGTATAAAACGGTCTATTGTGAGAGCGTTTAATAAGGTGTACATCCAACAGAGATGTAAATAACAAACCAGCCATGGTATAGCGATACTGCGCGGACAGCGGGACTGAGAAAGAACTACCATGACTAACTATGAAGACAATTACACAAACAAGCAAGATGACAAGCTTCATGATGATAAGAAGGTTATTCACCTAAAGCAAGTAAAAGTCTACACGTCTGCACGTAACTCAGCTGAAGCTGACACAACAAAACGAGAGAATTGCAGGATATGGGTTAGACAGCATGAATATGGCATAGTAAACAATCGCGATAAAACTTACGCTAACTATAATGGTCTGTCTACGGATAACGTATTAAACATGGTCCTGAGTTCAGTGAAAACCTGGAGAAGTACAGACACCACAAAAATAGTACGTACGCGGACGTCGAACTCGAGACGAGTTATCCATAGAAAAGCTAGTGCGGCCAAGAAAAGGGGATCCAGGGGGGGCATGATAACGAAGTATCAGAACCTCGCACAAAACCACGTTTAGGGCGTAAGGGCGACAACGACCAAAAAGTTGAGCGGGTTCGGACTCGTGCCCTGGCGGGGAATGAACGGGGAACCCCGGCCACAAAATCCAAGAGCATTGGGAGTGCGTCGTTCTAGTAAAAGAAACACTCTGATGTTCAGCCATAAACAAGTCGAATATCCATAAAGGCGAAGAGCCGTAAAAGTATACTAAAGACCCTAGGTACGAATGGCATTACAAAAGGAAGGTGCATACAAAGCACGGGTACCACGTTGTGGATAAATCGGGTTCAGCATCACGTTGTTTGTCCGCAGGACCACTACGGGAAAAGCGGGTTTCGGGCAATACGTTGTGAGCCTGGGGCCACAAGGGTACGAGCGGGGTGCGGCACCACGTTGTGAGGGAAGGACCACGGGTTCAATTCCTAGCGGAAGAAGAGAGGTTTCGGCACCACGGTTCGTGTAAGTCGGGTTTTGGCATCACGTTGTGAGTAGACCGGGTTTCGGGATCACGATGTGAGCCAGCGGCCTCAAGTGTGCGAACGGGTTTCGGCACCACGTTGTGAGCCAGTGGCCACAAGTGTACGAACGGGTTTCGGCACCACGGTTCGTGTAAGTCGGGTTTCGGCACCACGTTGTATATAGACCGGGTTTCGGCTCCACGTTGTGTGCCGGTGGCCTCGAGGGTGCGAACGGGTTTCGGCACCACGGTTCGTGTAAGTCGGGTTTCGGCACCACGGTTCGTGTAAGTCGGGTTTCGGCACCACGTTGTGTGCATATGCTCCTGAGTCTTACCTGGTCTCAGGGCACAGCGCACATTAAACGTTCTTGTCTAGATGAGGTTTCCGTACCTTCAATCTAGAACGTATCTTCATTTTTAAGTTATTGGGAGAGCATTCTGGGTGAATGAAAAGGTACACAGTTTCGAGGAGGAAATGTGCGAGCAGAAAGGAAATATTCATTCACAGCAAAGGCAATGTGTGAGGCTTTAATGCGAGTGCCTTTGTTTCTTAAAACGAATCTAATTTGAAATTTAATTCCCGATAGATTTTTGGGTTGGTGTTGGATTGGAAACAACACAGCCTAAAAGGAAACATTCAGATATGAGAGCAGGATGGAGAATGTATGTATAGAAACTGCAACTGACTCGGATTTGCCAATAAATGAATACTACTTACGGCTTTGGTTCCAACCATTCCAGTTCGTAGTAGTCTGTATGAACACTCACACTAGCACATCACTAATACACAGTTCTTGAAGGTTGTTAAGTGACACTAGTCCGAAAAATGAAGTGGGAAGGTTTTTAGTCCATCAAGCATCTAGATTGATTGGAGATTAACTCTGGGCGACGACCAATTATGAGTCTGGACTCCAGCATCGTAGATTGCTAGGCAATTATCTCTTCCTTCTTTTGGGTATGGACGAAGTTTTCGATGATTTTCCCTCTTTGGGAGGACCACGAGGGTGTATTCTAAGGATCTGAAGTACCCTAAAAGTCTATGATAGTCCTTTTATCATTTTAGGTATTTTCTTCTTCAGATTCGTATATGTTTGGATAACAAAATAACACAAATCGGAGTAGCTCGCGCACAGAGGTGTTGCGAGTTTGAAATACCGAGGTAAAAAGCTTAGTGTTACAAGTCCTTGCTTCTATTTGTAAGTTCGCTCGGCGTTGTCCGAAGGATCTGGCGTCCCTATCTCAGCAAATCAATTGCCTGTGATGAGAACGTTCTCTTCAGTGTGTTTCCATCCTATGTCTGCAGTTTCGTTGTGTGTTTTTTTTTCTATTCTGCTCTATCTGCATGTTTGCTTCCGGCTAATGTTGAATTATTGCAAGCTAATTGCATGAGACGCGAAAACAAATCGTTTCTATGCAATGTAAAATTAAATTTAGAATAATCGCGTATCTTTATTTCCTTTTTACTCTTTTCTGATTTATTTTGTATTCCTTTTAGAAATTACAAATTAGATCTGTTTTACGACACAGTGTGCATGTTTTTTCTCGGAACTTTCCCATTTCTTCTCACTTTCTTCATTCCACTATTTTTTCATTCTCATCATTATCGTCTCCTTTAGAATACCTAACACAACTGTGGGAAGTAAAATTCAAAGATTTCATTTATTTTTTAATCCAACGTCCTACGATTGTGCTCAAAGGCTAAGAGAGACAATGATAGGGATGGATAATAATGGTGTAATGAAAATGTGGACGTACATTTCTTGGCAGTTTTTGCATGGGTTTGTGACCTTGTTTCAAATCTGAATTAAATCCTTAGCAGTGGAGTTTCAGCATATTTATGAAAGGCAGAAATTGTCGCATGCCCCTGCCGTAATGAAGAAGGTGGAAGGTAGGGGCTGAGTCCTGGAACTCCGGACCTTCCTTGAAATCGCTACTTTTATGTAAGTTTTATCTAATTTTAGGGGCAATTTTACATATTTTAATACAATTTGTCCACGGTATTGAACTTGGTGCCCCTCCGAAATAAATTCCTGTGTACGTTTCTTGTAGGAGTAAACTTTAGAGTCCTGGAAAAGCCTAGAAACATGGTGTTTTCTCATGTATTCAACTTTTTTTATGGTAGAGAAGTAGGCATATTGGACTGCGATGACTCACTGATAGAACTAGCCTCTGATGCACGGGGTCCCTAGTTTGATACCACCTCCGTCAAGTTGGCCGCGTGAGTAAACACCTTATGTGTGTTTTCTCGAGATTCCCTCACTTTCTTCATTACAGCATTTTCGCTCATTATCATCATAACGTCTCCCTGAGCTTCGTAGCATAATCGTGGGACGTTACACTCCAGCAGAAATTGTTGCCGTTATTCTGAAGTAGACGGATAATTCTTGAATCTGAATAATCAAGAAGTTGGTATAATGTTGGAGGAAACGGGAGCATCTTGAGTAAACCACGTCGATGAAAAAGAAAAGTCTTAAGAAAGTAGACAGTGATCAAAAGGAAAATGTTCAACTGTCTGATGCAATAGGAAAAAGTAACGCACCTAAAAGACAAGTCACCGTGGTATTCGTGGAATTTTCTTGAGTTGAAGTGAAGATTTAAATGTTTTAAACAATATGTATAACTATAAGTGTTTATTTAATATAAATTCTGGGTGTGCTAATAGTTTGATTTTTTTTTTTTTTTTTGCGTGTTTATATTTTGTTTATATCCTTTTCCGTCTTCACGTATTTGAGGACCCATTACTGTGCACCGTTTCTCGCTTTTGAGGAAGAAATTTCTCAAATCTTTTTGAGAAATGTTTTTTTTTTTTTTTTTAAATTGTGGTCATACGTCTCATTTCCTCAAATGTTACTTTCTCAATTTTAAGAAAAAATACATTTTTTCTCAAATTTGAGAAAGCATTTGCTCCCTCAGAAATGAGACATAATTCCTCGCATTTGAGTCATTATTTGTCAAGATGATTTGAGAAAATCGAAATCTTAGTTTTAAGAATGTATTATTCGGTGCACAGGTAAGAAACGGATGTTCTCAAATACGAGGATTTTTTTCTCGAATTTAAGAAACCATTTGTAACAGTGCACATATAATTTTTTTAAAACAGTTTTTCATAGTCTTTTGCTTATTAAGCTGCCTCGGTTTTTGGCCGCTATATCACGCAGGTGTCGCAACCAGAGATGGAGTAGGTCAGTGGGTCAAGTTTTCTAAGTGGGTCAGTGGGTCCTGGGTCAACAGCATGTGATCCACTGTGACCCACCACCCACCGTGACCCACTGCGACCCACCACCCACCATGGCCCACTGCGACGCACCGACTCAGTATGAC
Organism: Thermobia domestica; assembly: GCF_964235325.1. Taxonomy (NCBI): domain Eukaryota; kingdom Metazoa; phylum Arthropoda; class Insecta; order Zygentoma; family Lepismatidae; genus Thermobia; species Thermobia domestica. The sequence goes on along the minus strand of NC_137463.1, from coordinate 167,555,726 downwards.
CTACCGACCCACTCTGTTCATTGCATTGTAGACAGTATCTTCTGAAGACTGGTAAATTTGTCTTCGTTTTACTTTTATAGTAAATGCAGAGAAAACTAAATACATAGAAGTGCGTCGGGACCGTAATACGGCAAATTGTGGAGGCGTTAAAATATTAAATAATGCTTTTGATAAAGTGGATACTTTCAAATACTTAGGATCAATATTAACAGACGAAAATCATATTCACGAAGAAATTAAATGTCGACTAAAAGCAGGGAATTCGTGTTACTACTCGGTTCAAAATCTCTTGTCGTCGCGAATTCTGTCGAGGAATTTGAAGCTTAAAATATGTAAAACGATAATCATGCCTGTTGTTCTGTATGGTTGCGAAACATGGTCGCTTACTCTGAGGGAAGAACATAGACTGAAAGTATTTGAGAACAGGATCCTGAGAAGAATATTCGGACCCAAGAGGAACGAGAATGGGGAATGGCGGAAGCTTCATAACGAGGAACTACATAGTTTATACGGTTTACCCAACATTGTTAGGGTCGTCAAGTCTAGGAGGCTTAGGTGGGCGGGTCATGTAGCTAGAATGGAAGAAAGTAGAAACGCTTTCAAAGTCTTGACTAGTAGACCCATAGGAAAACAACCATTAGGAAGACCTAGGCGCAGATGGGAGTATAATATTAAGATGGATCTCGCAGAGATAGGAATACAAAGTAGAAACTGGATGCAATTAGCTAAGGATAGAAGTCAGTGGAGAGCTTTTGTGAACGCGGCACTGAACCTCCGGGTTCCATAGGCCATAGAGTTAGTTAGTTTTTACTTTCTGGACCTTCATTTCCCTTCCTTTTCCATTTGTTTCTGTCTACTTACCTGAGGTGAGTATACCTTACCAAGTTTAAAATGAACTTCAGGCACTTTTGGATATTGATGTTTTTAATTGTAATAATAGCAATAGGACTTATACTACTACTTGGCTTTCGAGATCTGTGAGTTTTTAGAGGAGCTAACTACTGGAAAAAATACGTTTTTGAATCACTGTAATATATAAATTATTTATATAAAAAATGAATGTAACTACGTGTGCCTGATCATCACTGTCAAATTGCGAAGTCAAATGAAATTACTTTTGGTATATAGTTAGACCTTAATCCAAACTGGGATGTTATATTGCTTTCATTATAATGCATAATATCCTAAGGAGGTAGTAAGGATCCGAATTTTTCAGAAAAAATGAGTATCTCGCATGCCGTTAAACTTACGGAGCTGAAATTCAGTGTATTAACTCTTTATTGAAAATAAACAGAATTTGTCCTAGCATTTTTTAAAAATTCTCCTTTATGGGGGGGGGGGGCGCTTTCTATATAAGGAAAATTGGTAGTGAATTGGTTTGTAAAAATGATCGAAAACAATCGATGTTATTTAAGAAAAAAAATCAGAAACAAAAAAACACAGTGCTTGGCTTCATATATCCATTGCTTTCTACTATAATAATTGCTGAAGCTTATGTTTATTATATGGAGTGCTTACAGCACAGGGCAATCAACCCGTCAAGTTGTGAGAAAAATAGGCATAACATTTGTACTGTAAGCTTAATTACACGGAAATTTTAAGTTTGGATTGTACGCATAATTATATGAAAAATTTTATACTTTTTCCCCCTTTAAGTTGGTCTATTTACCTTGATTTGGAACTTACACATGAACTATAATATGGTTGGATCGCCCCCCCTAACTTCAGCCGGATCCCCCCCCCTACATGTTTGAGCTAGCTACCAGCCTGATATCCCCATCATTCATACTATTCATCTCGTATTCAATCGCTCAAATCTTCATTTGTAAAACACGTGTGGACTTTGTGGTGGACAAATTAGCAGGAGACGGTGTAGCATGTATACTTCTCAGTTGCGGTAAGTGACGTACCAATAATGTCAGATTAACTACGCTGCTGCTGCTGCGATGATGTAAGCACTAGAGTTCCCACCTTAGGTTGGTCCATTCCGGGATAATTATTTAAAGATAGGCCTTACACACTCACTTATCAGGAGGGAATTTAAGTATGGAGAAACGTATCTGTTATCAGACGGAACACACACACACACACACACATATATATATATATATATATATATAGATAGATAGATAGATAGATAGATAGATAGATAGATAGATAGATAGATAGATAGATAGATATAGATATATCCTCCTCAGACCTAAAGGCGAATTTTGGTAGCTGGAGCTATCGTTGGCTATGAATTCATTGCTTAACACTGATGCTAAGAAACCTTACTTCTAGCAACCATCTAATAAACGTTGGTAATTCTTTGTCTTTCAAACGAAATTAACAAACAGATCTATAATTGACAACTTACCTCGATTTGCACGAGCACGTTTTTCAAGCTGGTATTCTGCCATCTCGATAATGTGCTGCCACATGCAAATATTTTGCTTAAATTTTTTGTTGCCTATGATTCGTTTGTTAGGTGAGATGATATTCGGACCTGTGGAGATTTCTTAGCATCAGTGTTGAGCAATGAATTCATAGCCAACGGTAGCGACAGCTACCAAAATTCGCCTTCAGGTCTGAGGAGGATATTTATATATATAAAGCTAGATTTCTAAACATTGCATGGCAGACATACTTTTAGGAAAAACTAACTTTCGCAAAATTATCACTATTATCATCACAAACACACAAAATAATTTTAATTATGGCATATTCCACTATAAAAATATTGAGGTTTGTACGTACTGGGATTTAAAAAGATTAACGAAATTTTGGTACTGTCAAAAATATCAAGTTAAGTTTTTTTATATATATATATATAAAAGAATGTCTTTTTTAAAGGATTTTCAGTAAAAAGAAGAAAAGAAAATTCATGAACCTAGACGTAAAAGACAGGAACACTAACTACTGTTCTTGCTTAAAGCGATTGCTGCTGGAAGGAGTAGTGATGAGCAAATGCAAAATCAACACCAAGACCCGAGAGGTCTTGGTCTTGGTCTTGCAAGTCTTGCATTAAGAAATCTTATGCTTTTCATAGGTAAATTTTACTATATATATATATATATATATATATATATATATATATATATATATATATATATATATATATATAAGGAATAATACATTTTGCAATGCGCCAATAATAACGGAAATGCAATGTATGTTTCTAAATACAATATAGTTTACTTTCGTGTAAGTATGATGATAGTTTACAACATAGGCAATAGCTTTTTTTTTTTCAATGGGTGCCCACGCTTCACTACTTATAAGATAAATCAGAACGTTTCGTAATCTTTTTATATATTTTTTAACAGATCCAATACTCGACTGGTTTTCAAACTGGAGAGGCTACTCCTGAGACGCATGAAAGAAAATCAAGACGGCACAGATTACTGAGATACCGGATTTGTTTCTACTTCGATTAGCTCATCTTTGTATTGAACAAACTTCCAATTAAATATTGAGATATTGTTTTACTGATTCTAATATATACTCTGTGGGGAAGAAATTGACATTACGCAAAAGCGATAGATAAATTGGAGACTTTCGAAACGTAGGCATGGAGAAAAAATGAGAGAATTAGCTTGGTTGAACTGAAAGCAAATGAGAAGGTGTTACAAATAGTAGCAGTAGGGGAAAATAAAGAATTTTAGATACAATTAACAGGAGGAAAAGGAACTGATTTGGACATTGAGGAGGAACTGTATTATGAGGGACGTGTTAGAAGGTAAGGTGGAAGGAAAGAGAGGGAGAGGCGAAGGAGACTGTAGTTGAAGGAAGGTATTAAAACAGAAAATTGCTCCGTCAAGACGAATAGTCTAGCTGAGGACCACAGTACGTCGAAGTTTCTCACTTGGAGCAAGTGACCTGCCAATAATGACAGAATAGCTATGATGATGATGATGATATGGTTAGCAATATTGGACAAAAAAGAGAGAAAAAATTAAAACAATATTAATTATAATCAAATCAGATTTAAAGAAATCTTCAATATTTCGAGTTTACTGCTGTTTTAATGGAAATAGTTCCTGCGCTTCGTTCCTATGCACTGATAAAAGATGTTTTTTTCAGTCCTGAAGTGTTTCTGTTTTTCATTTTCATTGCTACTTTATTCTTCGATTTTTTGCATAGTTTGCATAACCCATAGGGGTGCTCCCCACTTCTCGCAACAACTTCGAAGTACGCATGAAATTTATTTTTGAGCTCGCCACTTGCAGTTTTTATTTTGCAGATTCCTTCTTACTAGACGTTTGTGGCGTTTCGTCAGCAGACTTCCTGAGCCAATGCAGTTCAAATCCCTCTTTTGCTATATTTATCCCAGGACGAGCCAACAAATTTTACTAGCTCGAAGATCAAAGGTTTAAGTTTATTCCAGATAACATACACATGTAGAATGGTGTCTGATTTCCCGATAAGTAATCCTCATTGTTTCAAACGCAGATATGCATCGTAATCTACCACCAATGACACATTTCTTTGTGTGTAATATGCTTTGATTAGAATGACACCTGTGTGGCTTGAAAACGAGTAATATCTACAGAAAGCGCGACCAACCGATTCAGGAAACGACATACTGTAACTATATGCTACAGGGGCACATCGACTCACACGGATTGCTTATACTACTGGGGACACATTCACTCTAGCTGTATTTTCATTGAAGCCAAGCAATTCAAGTCAAATATGTAATGATTTTTTCCCTTTTTATATTCTATAAAGAAAATTCAAGTAGTACCGGTATTTGTGCAAGACTCTTGCGCAAGAGTCTTGGTCTTGCAGGTATTGTCTTGGTCTTGCACCCCTTGGTCGTGGTCTTGGTCTTGCATGCAAGACTCTTGCAAAAACTGCAATACAAAGACTCTTGCGCTCATCACTTGCAAGGAGTGATTATCGATACCTAACTGAATCTTTAAATTGGTACCTTTCCTGAGATTTACGATGTGCGATTGCGAAATTTACAAATGTATATTTCATTTTTTATTACTTTTATTTATTAATTTTTATTTTATTTAATTTTCTCTTAACTATCTTTTTTTGTTTTTATTTTTTTGAAACAAATGTACCTTCATTATTTAAGAAATGGAATATTTAATTCTGGAACGTTAACCGTCTCGGTCATCATAAAATATCCTACAGGACAAGACATAGAATTCCTGATATAATCCCGCCTAAATCGGGAGAACCCTAGTAAGCACCTGTCTTTACCGGGTGTTAATTCAAAACCTGAATAGAAAGCGAGGAAGAAGAATGTTCTTAAATGAATGTTCCCATAACCATTACATTCCCCAGACATTTATCCTGTTCTGTCATGTAAGACCGCATAATAAATATGTAATACTGTTTGCATACAAGCAAAGCGTTCATAAATGTTGATCCTCCCAGCACCAACTCCTCGAGATGAATATTGAATAAACATCTTCGTACGTGATTACATCTGGTTAAAGTTTATCTGACTACAAAATTCATGGGCTCTATGTGGCTCTTTCAATGCGAAAATGTGTTACACACACACACACACACACACACACCTTATTTTGTTTTATTTATTTATTTATTTATTTATTTATTGAACAAATTCCCAAATACAGTATAATTTTGCCATTTTTATACGGAAATATTAACAAGTAGAAATAAAATTTCAACATCAATAATAGCAGTGTTCACAAAGGGTGGGAAAGTAATATTATTTGGCCAAAACGCATTTAATTACTCTATCAAATACTGGTAGTTCGAAAAATGTCCACATTAGTTGTTAGACGATTATAATAGTTCGGTATTCTGTGAAAAAGAGTTCTCTTTGTAATTGTCAACCTGGGGCGGGCAAGATGGAATACATGGGTATTCAAGGTTTCGTGGGAAGGAGCACGTAAGGATAGTTCTTGAAGTAGGGTTTCCGATCTTAAGTTCCCATTAACTATCTTATGAAGAAATTTCAGGTCAGAGTTATTTCTACTCACTTTCGGAGTCTTGATATTAAGGTACCGCAAGAGTTACTCCTCAGGTAATATCCGAAGTTCTGGAACACGAAAACGTGCTATTCCAATAAAAAAAATGGGAATATAGAAGAGCAGCATTCCATCTTGGGCGCTATTAGTGTTTTATAGAATGTTGCTAATGATATCACAGTGCGTAGTTCAGTAAATCAGTAAAGAACCCCAAGTATGTTATCAGAGATAAGGAAATTTAATTTAAATACAATGCAAATGCATTTTCAACTAGCAAACGATATTTAACTACACATAAAGAATGAATAAGCAAAATCGCCTCATTAAATCTCCAGTTCATTTGAAAGAAAGCAGAAAAATGATTATTTATTTAAATCAATGGGCTAATAAGAATGACGTAGGTATTCAACTTTGTAAAAATCCAAAATTGAGGTTAGGAGCATAGTGAGTACCCTGAACAGTGCCTATGAGAAAACCACATTTCGAAATATTTCTCTATATCATAAATGTCTAGTACTTCTTGTGTTGTGTAGTAATTGAAATATTTCGCTTAATTAGCTCATTAGTATATAAAGAAAATATGTAAAAGAATAGTCGTTTCCCATAACTGCTTGAGAAAAATATCTTATTTTTGAAAATATCATTTTTTCTCATTTTCTTCACATGAAGTTAATTATTATAATAAAAGATTCTGGAAGGTTAATTTGTTATGTTTAAGCGAAACATAACATCTTTTCTTTCCTTTGTGTCAATGAAGGCCCATAGATAGTCACTGAATAATCACTTTCTATTCATAATTTTAAATAACATAGTTAAAAGAAATAATGAAAAGATGATTACAGTTAGTTATGATTTTAAAACTCTTCTTTGCTTCTTTCCATTCTGTGTAATTTCTGTCTGAATACCCAAAGTCGGAAAAAAACCTTCTTTCCAGCCTTTGTAACAAAAATGTTCTTTCTCCCGGTCTCCTTATGATTTATTAGACTTCTTGTTAATTGCTATTCGCCGCAAATCACATCTTGGAAGCAAGTCTTGATGGATAGCGTCAAAGTAGTTGCTCTAATTAGAGCTTCACTTGCTGGAAGAAAAGGACAGTGGTGACATATTTTTTCGTAATTCACTCTTACTGCTGTACTTCTAAAATTCTCTTTCTCTTGCTTGCTGCGCTCATTACAACATACATCTCTTTTACTTCAGTTGTATCTGTCGTTCTGAAACCCCACTCATGTCATATATATTAATAACTCTACACGTCATAGAGATAGGATGACAGGATGATTTTTCTTCAGCGATACTATCGAGTACTCAGCAGTTTGTTCAAACATGAGATGTTAAATTTAGTACGATCGAAATTGAATATTTTCTCAGTACACAAGATAATCTGTGTTCATTAAAGGGGATGGAACTACATTCTGCAAAGTAAATATGCGAAAAAGAAATTTACGTTTACTTGTTCACGGTATCTTCTATGTTATCCATGAAGAATGCTGTCCTATTCGTTTTCAAGAAGTTTGGTTATCAAAACTCCTTTATATATTTACTCTGTCCTTGAATCAATCGATCCTTCCGTACTAGGGATGGCCAAAATTTTCCGAAATCCGGAAATTTATTTTTCGCAATCGAAGTTTCATCTTTCCGGATTTAGGAGAAATTCGGAATTCAAAAAAATTGCGGATTTTTTTCGAAATATGGAATTTTCCCAGTTTTACTTTCCGAATTCCGGACAGTAAACATTTTGGAATTGGCCGTTCCTAGTCCGTACGTTCATTTGTCGAGAGATAAGAAAGGAACTTCAAAAACTACTTGGTGAATCACCATAGATTTTGGCCAAGATGTAGAAGGGTCAAAAGTTCGGAATCTTTTTGACGGAGGCGATATTCAAATAGGAAGTGGCAGAAGCCAATCAATTCCTGCTTCAACGTTGATCGTTATAGGATAAAAACGGCAATAGATAGCGAGTAGCGGTTTCTGCAGTCAATTAAGCGTCCAATGAATTTATTCCATCTCCACTTCAATATCTCTACCAGAACCAAGGGTGGCAGAAAAAAAAACACTTTTGGTTCTAACACTGATCGCTGTAGGGTGAAAATTGTAATCGGTAGCAAGAAAAACATTTCTGTTGCAGCTCTTCCGTGGCTAAGCGATTAGCGTACGCGCCTTTGGCGCGTGAGACCCGGGTTCGATTCCCGGCGGGATCTCATGTGGTTCGGATTCAACGTTAATCAGTAGGTCCACGTCTCACATAGCCTCGCTGCAGAACGGGACGTTAAACTCAAAATCAACTCAACTCAAAGTTTTCTGTAATATAAAGGACAAGAAAGTTCTGTCCCTTTTTCACCCACCACATTTGAACATCGATATGTCACCTAAGACGTACATGGAAGATCAAAAATAGTCCTCATCCGCATCGTCGACCTTCTGCCAACGTTCTGGAAGGCCATGGATTCCATCGCTGTAGAACTTGGTGGGCCTTGAAGCGAAGAAGGTATAAAGTGCATTTTGCACCTCTACTAAGGATTTGAACTGGCGTCCTCTAAGGTGATTGTCCAAGGAATGAAACAGCTGATAATCGGACGGCACAATGTCCTGGGAGTATGGTGAATGGAATAGTTTCCCCTCCAAGGTGTAGAATTGTGTCCCGGGTCATCCTAGCCACGTTGGGCTTAGCGTTATCCTGTAACAGGAAGATCCCTTTCAGATCAGAAGTACTACCTCCAGAGTTTTGAGTTTTTCTTAAAAACGATTCAACTGGTGATAGTATACAGTTGCATTGATGCTCTGACCAGCTGGTAGCAGTTCCAGATGCACGATACCGCGAGCAGTCTACCAAACACACAGGAGGACCTTCTTCTGGTGCAGTGCTGGTTTCGGCTGTTTTGGACGGTGCTGTGGAGCTTCGTACTGGATCCACTTCTCGTCATATGTCAATACCCTATCCAGAAATGGCTCCTTCCTCAGACGAAAGAGCAAAGAAACACAGGTGTCTACTCGCGTTGCCTTCTGGCATGTAGGATTCATCGACCCAACTTGGAGTGCTATCCAGGTTGATGGAGGTGCTGTTAAATTGTTTCTCCACTCACACTGAATCGTAGTCCCAGTTCCTCACATTTCTGGCCACTGTTCGCCCCAATTGCTGCCTGAAGATCTTCATTTTGTACATGTGTTGGTCTTCCGGCACGTGGTGCGTCTTTAAGTGTTTCGTCACCGTCCTTAAACTTGTTAAATCACGGCTGCACTGTCCGCGTAGTCACGACATACCAGGCCTTTTGTGAGGTTATCTTGTGCCCCACTGCAGTAGCATTTGACTCCAATTTGAACTCGTAGAACATATACGCCCTTATGACGTTTTGTGGAGGTCCCGTGTTCACTCTGTCCTTACGCAAGTTGATGGTGTAACTTAACTGCCACAACTTAACTGCCACAATGTTGAATATACCCACACCAATAACCTACCTTCGGTTTATCTCCATTCGTATTCAACTCACGGTGTGAGGGTCAATTGAACACAGACCTCTATAAAAAGCAACAGAACTTTCTTGGTTACTTTTATAAAATAAGTTTTCCTAGAATATGTTCCATCTCCACTACCACTCCTAGAATATGTTCCACTCTATTCACTCTACTACCAGCGGATGTTTTAGGAATCTACTACCACTTCTGATTTCAATATAAATTCGGAAAACATCACGCCGTATAAACCAGTCGTTTACGTACTGTATATGGGACATTGGAAGATTTGTTAATGTCAATCGTTACAGCGCACAGCATTAACATGCACACAGTTCGTTAATTTAAACTTGGACCGATAACACAATCATTTTTTTTTTTTTTTTTACGAAGTTCCTGTTTACAAAACTATTTATCATTTGTTATTATTTATCACTACACTAACTTGTTGTGGCTACGAATATTCCACTCAAATCAGTAGGTACACTAAGTTAAATGTAGTGTGGATGTAATGTGGTCCCTTCTGTATAGTTAATAAGTTGATGAACGTAGTATTTCTACACAGGGCCGTATCAACGGGGGTCTAGGGGGGCGGGTCCCTAAATTTTTGCTGGCCCCCTTAAAATTTACTGTAGGCTTGCAAATGAACTATAATATGGTTGGATCGTCCTCCTTAACTTCTACCGCCCCCCCTAGATGTTTGGGCTGGCTACCGGCCTGTTTCCACAGTTGACAAACTTTGATAATAGATACAAAAATTATAGTGATGATTGTGATTACTACTACAGTCTTTCTTGAAAATGACAAACGATTTTCTTTTTTGTGTGTATTCAATATAAAATGTAGGGTAGTTATTTATTCATTGATTTGGAACTTTAATGCAATTGGATATGAAAGCTCTGTGGAAGATAAATAAATAAATAATATTTTTGCTAGCGTATGCTACTTACTAAATATTTCGTTTTATTACGAGGTTTTACGAGTATCTTCACTCAGACAGATTTTAAATACTATTTTGTGTGTTTAACAATGAAACACACATAATGTGAACTATTTCAGATTGCTAAAAGGCTAAATTAAATAATTACGTTTCAGGTATTAATTTGTAAAGTAGTTTATGCCCAGTGTCTCGGCGAAACTAAGTCCTACTTTAAATATCGCTCAAAACTGTGATTCAAAATCTACTTTCGATGTACCTTTTGTTAGGCCCACACATGTAAAAAGATTAAGAGAAATTTAAACCTTAAAACTACAAAGTATAAAACATAATTCCAAACTATTAACAATTTAAGCATTAAGCGCTAAAAGTTTTACTCGGACAGACAGCGTTTATTGGCCAATTGAATAACATGTGAAATATGCATAATATAGGGCTATATGCATATGACCAGGCCCACATCCAGGATTTTCTGACGGGAAGTGCACCAACAACTACCAGTACATTTGAATTAAATTTGAGGATTTTTTAAATGTCTTTAGGCACCTGTGGTGTGAATGGGGAATTGCCCTGGAAATGTAAGTGTCTGCTCTCGATGAATTATTTTTCTTCAACCTTCAGAAAATTGACTTAAACTATAGATTTTGCAAAATTCACTACTAGCTTCTCACTTTAGGTAGTGTATATTTACAACGAAGGGGGGTGCACGTGCACCTTTGCACCCCCCGTAAATACGGCCCTGCATATGACATTCCCAGTAATAGACCAACTGTGCATAAAATATATGCACATGGCGCTTAAAATTCACTCAGACTCAGGTAGTTCACTTTATGTACGAGTTAAACAATGCCAGAAAGCCCTTTGCCCTTCCCTAACGATGTCAAACAGAACTGCACCAATTTGTCGAAAATGTCAAACAAGACTACAAATTCTACGTTTTCCTTAAACGAGTAATCATATCGAATTCTTGTATTGCAATCCTTTTTTCTCTTGTTATATTCAATATTTAATATTATATTAAATATATATAATATATTTAATATTATATTCAAAGTGGAAGAATATATGAAATTGTAAAAATAAAAGTAGGGACTTGTACATTGAGACGTCAACTATAAGCTAATCAAGAGTAAGAATGAATTTCAAATTGACTTGAATTAAATCAAATTTTGATTCTTCTCCAATTTCAACTGATTTTGAATTGTAGGTTTGAAATTATAACACTGTAGCCACCAATATGTGTGATCGGTTTAAAGAGAATAGTGGCATAAAAATGGTAGATGACTTTGTTTGTTTAAATTTAGGGTCTCTTTTCAGCACCGAAGTATGGGACGTAGACCTGCAACATTAATGTAGAATGAATCATGCACCCGGGGCACATTCGCAATGTGTCAACTCTTTGCCCGCCTCTCGGGATCAAACAGTCTCCAGCTCAATGATTGAGCGTGACTACTTGTAAGCACGAATTCTATAAATCGATAGTGAGCCCGACCCTGAGTCCAAGCAGATGTAAACCTCATTGAGGACCCTAAGCCCGAGCTCCTAGCGAGATAGCACTATCGCATGTGTCATTGAGGATAGGAAGCCTGAGCTCAAGAGAGTCAAAGTCTGCGTTATGTCAGCTTCATTGAGCTTCGTGAGCGCTAACTTATCTCTATAGTTACTGAGTAAGACCCGATTGTGAAATGGACATCTTTTGTTGGCACTTGCTACGAGACTACCACGTGGCCACAATTCCTCAGCGCTAGAGCATTTACCTTTTGTGTTCCTAGTTCAATCCCAGTTCATCATCAAACACAAAGTGGCGGACAACCTTTGTGCGCGGGGTCTCTCGGGGTTCTCCCATTTTCCCACGTCTATTTCATAGTTTCGTTTATTATCCTCATCTTCGTCTGCCGAAACATCAGTGAATAATCGTACGACATTAAACTTTTTTTAAAAAAAAAAGACCAGCAGATAGGGCTATGAGGCGATGAAATGAGTATAAGGGATTGTATTGTAAGTTATTAATTTTCCGATTCATGAGCAAAGAAGTTTTTTGACAAATTGGAAAAAGAACGTGCTTTGATTTTTCTATATTTAAGTACTTTGTCAGTGATCAACTTTGGCATAATTAAGTATTGTGTCAGTGTGGATAATAAAATCAGAGTAAATATATACGTGGTGACAGTGTGGAAATTAGTTTTGCTGCGTTCATTTATTTGTTCGTTACCATAAAATTATCATTTTTATCCATTTACACACCATAAAAGGGGATCAGATTAAAAAAAACTAAGTAGAAACTAAGAGTATGGAATGGTTGTTTGAATAACTGCAAGAAATTTGTTATAAAAGTAGTTAATGGTATAACTAGTTTTTAGAATAATATTTTAAATTTCGAGATTCTATTTTCAATATAACTACATTTACCTTCTCTGTGACATTAGTGATCAGCATTAAAGTACATTTATAACGTAACATCAAACAATGGACCCTAAATGACTGGATTTTATTGAAAAATTGTGAATATACATTTAGTATTTAGTCTATGTTACACGACATTTGCAAATAAATTTCCGGTCTATTCTTTCTTCTTCTTTCTCACAGAAACTCTCTCTCTTGCTACTTAAGAAAAGCAACTTCCTTACTCCAAGAAGATTAACTACATTCAATTTTTTGCCTTTTGACATTTTAGAAATTAATTTCCTTCAAGATTTCTTTCTTTTAAATTGTTAAGATTATATATATATATATATATATATATATATATATATATATATATATATATATATATATATATATATATATATATATAAGATCCCACTTTGCATTAAGTCCGCTGGCAAAACTACAAAATATTACATTCCTTGAACAGTGTACAATTTACATTTTACAGATTATTAAAATATAATTATTCACTAATACACGTTATTGTGATAAGCCTCACAACAGCATCCTCAAACCTTCGCCGAGATTACAAACAAAAGATCTCCTCCAGTTCCTTACCAGAGGGTAGCGTTCCCAAAACTGATGCAACGTTCCCTCTTTGTACTGCCATGCTGATGCGTTGCAGTAGAAACGAGGTTGCTCTAGCATCTCCTGACGATAAACGAATGCGATGACCAACTTCTTTTATAAAGTTAAGGCCTTCGGGACCCCATGAACCACCCGATTCGACAGCTATAGCGACAAAATGATATTTGTAATCTTTATTTTATTTTATTATACGTGTGCGTGGAGAATTTGCTTCTGTTTTTAATTCCATAGTTGAAAAGAAATAGAAGTATGCTTCATACACTACAATTCATGCTATATTTCATATTTATCTAATGCATAATAAAATTACTGTGATAGTTTTGTATACAGAGCTTTTAAACTTACATTGAGCAGAAATTGTTAACTATATTTAAAATTGAATAGTAATTGAATATTGCATCAACAATAGCGAATGTCAACTTAAATCAATAAATTTGAAAATAAATAACAATAAAACTATTTCATTGTCTGTGTTTTATAAATATTGAAATAACACTCGTAAGGAGGGAGTACACTCATGTGTGGGGGGAGGGGAAGTACATACCTTTGATATATGCAACTGCTGCTTTTCACAGGCCACGAATCGTCATTAGAATTGTAAGTAAAGCAAATACAATATTAAAAGAAAAATAGCTGCCACGTGTAAACCATGCAATGAAGTTTTGTTTGTATGGCGTTAAATTTTGTCAATTAATATCCAAAGTAAAGTAGTAGTAGATTTCTACCACTTCCAGTTTTAATAGAGAGATTAGAGTGGAGATTAAATATACTCTTGGGATAGTTCACGTTAAAACCGGAAGTGGTTCACTTTTGCCACTTCCGGTTTGAGTAGAGGGCGAAGAGAGAAAACCCTGGTGTCTGTTCTTCGAGTACTATTTTTTTTAAAAGAAGCTTCTCGCAATGTCTTATCCTACTTTTAACATTGATCTACATAGAACATACACAAGTTGCACGTACTTTCGAGAGCTTTTTTTCAGCGAGGCTCTGAAGCGCTATCTACTAATAGGTGACGAGTTTTGTATTATCCTTCCTGTTCCACGTTCTCGGCTTTTTTCTTTGTCATTTCGTGGCGTATCGTTTCGTCAAACTGATCCAGCCAAGGGCTATCAGTACTATAGGTTTGGTAAGAGAACTGTCGCACCTCGACTCTTATCCAAATGGGTAGTCAAACCTGGAAAGTCATACATCTCTCATAACGACATCTCTTTATCTGGGTATCAGCCAGGGACGGATATTTCGATGGCGGACTCACGATTAGGCACTAGTAAAACAACAAAAGCCAAACATCAGGGATTACCTTAAGTTCTTGTTGTATCATCCAAGTCATACTAAACAGCATCGGAAGGACACCAGGCAATGCCATTCATCCACTAGTAAATCACAGCAACGCCGAGGTTCCCAAGCTTCTATGCCTGTGAATCACATTTCATTGTATCGTCTGATTCCATCATCAGCAGATCATCCCAACCACTAGCGCCGACAGATAGCTACTCCGAACGCCTTCAGGAATCTCCACCATCAAAGAAACATCATCTTGCATCTACACCGGATCCAGATCAGATTCCAATGGACACAGCTGCATCTACAAGCAATAACAACGAGCCTCCTTTGTCTTCTATTTATTCCATGCTGCTCACAAATTTCGATACAAAGTTCAGCAACGCGAAGTTCGTCGAAATCCAATTACGTAAATATCTTCCTCGAGCTGCGGTTACACAAATCCTGCATACTAGAAATGTCATCATTTTAAAAACGTCCGATCCAACACTCCTTACTGCCATTAAAAACAAGGTACCTATTGATATCTTTGATCGAAACGCCAAGATTCAACCACTCACATCATCCATTAGCAAGCAGCCTCCGAAACGCTCACTGTTACTATCTGTAGTCATCCATGGGGTTAACCCACTTCATACAGACGACGAAATACAAGACGAGCTAAGCTGGAGGATCATACTATCGCTAAAGTCTTGGCTGCTTTTAATATATATAGCCGCACCGATGGAGAGAGGTCAAAGTTTGTTAACTTCATTACGACCAATGTCACTGGAATCATTCTTGATCTTCCACAACAACCCTTTCTATTTCCAACACAAAGCCTGATATAGTCATAACCTCTGCAAGCCTCATATCACGCTAGATATTCTTGATCTTCTGGGAAATGACTATGCCCCAATTGAACTCACCTATCAGCCAAATACCACCACCAGGCATACTTCATCTTCACCACTCCTAGTACGGCAGTTTCTTCTATGACGTGATCAATATGACAGCCAACGAATTTCGACTTATCAAATTTAAGATTTTATAACTTCCATACTGTTCAAAATAAAAACTTCGTTCTTCTTTTTCTTTATCAGAGAATGTTTTGGGCTTAGTTGTAATTATAAAAGTTTACCTTCTCTTGCCACCATTTTAAAACATGGACACTCAAACTAGAGAAGTGATAACTTTCACATTATTTTTTAAATTTTATGGCAAATAACTTTGAAACGTATATCTTTAAGGAAAAACATCCTGAAACAAAAGTCATGGAGTATTTTAAGAGCTTCAAACACGACCAGAATCATGTATGTAACTCAATTAATAACGGAGATATTCAATTTTATCTTAGGTTAAGTGTAAAATTTTCTTCAGTAAGTTTTTCCATAGATGTCGGCGGCGTGAACTTTCGGTGCCAGAGCTGAAAATACCGAAAAGAAAGGTTTGCAGAAATGTTTAGAAATATATTTGCCTTGAAAACAAGAAATAAAGTTGGATAGATTAGGTTAAGGATAGCTTTAAACGACTAAGCCGCAAAACTCGAAAATCAAAATTAGGTTGGGTAAGAGATGCTTAAAATACTCACCACTTCGAATCTTTTTTCAATGCCTTTTCACCTTAGTTACCTTCGAATTCCTAAAAATACGCTGGGCTCCGAAACATAGAACACCCATAACGCATTCAGTAGTCTGGCATAACTATCATTAGTTTCTGTAAAATAACACGATATTTAGCATGAACTAATCACTTTACATTCTTTCAGGTCTATATTAATATTATTGCTACCGGAGCTAGGCATTTCTTTTGATATTTAAAAAGAACTATTTCCACTTTCAGTATGATGGCGAGAGGCGCAATTTATGTTTAATACTATTAATTAAGCTAATATATATTCCAATAATTCTAATTATATTATTCTTTGTTTCAGGCTATATGTAATATTGAACTTGTAACGATCAGAAACATCCTTACCATGGCATCAAAACCCTATTCATCTCAATCATTAGTTGGAATTAAATTGGCAGCAGAAAGAATGAAAGATAATTAGACTAGTATCCATATTGACATTAACAAATGTATTATCTGTCTACAAGCTGTGAAATAGAAAACATTATACATCGGTCATTGGAAGGAAAATTATACTTCATGCTGCTGACGTAAGGAAAGATCGAGTGTATCAAAGAATTTCAGCGGGAATTCTGCAACCAGGAATACAGTTTATTTATCATTGCGTTAATATATGTTACAAACAGTACACTTTAAAAAAGACATTGCTGAAGTTAGATTAAAGCTGAATTGGAGAAGAAGGAAAAGATGATGATGATGATGATGAACTTGATAATATTTAGCAGGAAATGAAAAAGAAATTCGATCAGCTATCACATCTCGAGAAAAGCCATCCCAAAACATAAATCCATTCGAAATGAATTGTGTAGAGATGTGGATATAAGAAACTTGGCGATATCAAAGAAAAATATCGTTGGTGGTAGCAGGTTTGATGCTTTCGACTGAGTCATAATCTCTTCCTTGAGGTCATTGAAATTTGATGATTGACTACTGAACTTGAAAACTTGTACCAGATTCTCTTCTGCTGCCTGAATATCTTGATTAACTGCTGACACAAGACGTCCTAAATCTGTTAAGTATCATTCTGGTTGTGCTTTTAAGGCTGGTAATTTAGTTCCAATTTTACTGATAATATCTGATCCTGTCAGAAGAGGTGTTGCAATAATATCATCATTAAGTTCTCCTAATTTATCTAATAAAATGTGAATGAGTAAAATGTATTTTGAAGATTCGCTAAGCCACAGTTTCTTTAAACCTATAGACTTGAAATCTTTAAGCAAGCGGAAAAGTAGTACCAAAACATCTGTATCAATATCTGTATCTGCACCAAAACATTTTAAGCTACAATTACACGCTCAAAACTTTCTTTTGCAGCATAAAAATATGAGGGATTATTCTCAAATCAGCCTCTTCAATATTTTTCATAAGCATCTCATCCAATAGTTCTAAGTACTGTTCTGACTCAATTTTTATAGCTGGTGTATTGTTTGGCAACGTAATAAATTTTAGGAACCTCTACCTACCTGCTTTCAGTTCCATAGCAGTGTTTTGAATTTTGTCCGCCATATTGGATCCGCCATTTTAAATTTTATATTTTGGTATCCGATTGGTACACAGTGACGTCGAGTGTCGATATATGTCCAATTTCAGATCCATAGCTTCTTTTTGTAATTTGTATCCGCCATGTTGGATCCGCCATCTTGATTTGTAAACATTTGATGTCAGATTCGTATTCAGCTACCTTTCAAACCTATATATACACCACATCTCAAAACAATTACATCATAGCTTTCTATTTTATCCATGTTTTGTTGTGTTTCGGAGCGTGCCTTGTTCTGATCTTCAAATGGTCGCCACGCCCCGTACAGGCCCCATTCAAGCGAGGTATTTCACATGTGAGGTATACTCGGTGTGACCTTTCTAACGATATATAACACATGCAGATTTTCGCGTACCACTTCATGTAATTCTCTAGTCAGTCTTCATCACTTACTATAACGCACAGTTCACAATTACATTAAAGCGTATAAACTTCGTAAATTTGTAAACACATTCAATAATCCATCCGAGACTTCTCATGCAACCAAATTTTGGGACCGTTTCAATGCATTATGTGACAAATTTACTAGCACATCCTATCCGATTCTCCATGAAGAAACACCTGTTTCTACCAATAGTGATAAGGCTTTTACAGATCACTTACAAGATATTTTCACACCATCATCCGACAGTGCTCCAGTCGCTGCAGATAGGCTTGACACGTCCACACCGCACCTTCAATCAAACGCTGCCCATCTCGTACCGTCAGATACAGCCATATCTAACCCTATTAGTGTTCACGAGATCTCTCAGGTTCCACACAATAAACGGAATACTTCACCTGGTCTAGATGATATAACATACGGCCACGTCAAAAAATGTCCTGCTTTGTTCTTACTCCTCCTCGCTAATATTTATACCTTCATCTTGCGCACAGGCTTTTCTCCTTTAAGATGGAAAAGCTGTAAGACACTCATGTTTCTAAAACCAAATAAACCAACCGAGAATGTCATATCGACGCACTCAGCTAACTTCAACTTTCAGTAAGATCCTGGAGCGCTTCCTAATAAAGCAACTCTATATATATACCTGATTGATCGCAGCTTAATTTCCATCACTCAAGCTCGCTCCAGACTCTCATATTCTATTAACGATCAGCTTCTAAGACCCACATAATAAGATTATTTATTATTCAATACTACAATTCTAGAAAAAAATCATCCTGTCAAGTCCTATTTGACCTAGAAAAGACGTTTGATAAAATCTGGCACCACAGGCTAATATACAAACTTGTTCAGTTTCGATATCCCATGTGCTATATAAGCCTAATTTACAATACATTACAAACCGTCTCGCCTACATATCCATTCATGCTGTTTATCGCGTCCGCTCTTTCTACTTACTGGAGTGCCACAAGGATCTGCTTTATCTCCCCTTCTCTACCACTTGTACGTCGCTGACATTCGCAGACTACCTGATAACGTTCATCTTTTCTAATGTGCCGATGACCCGGCTTTCCTTGGACTCGGAAACTCTATCCAACAGATCAATAAGTTCTTCACCTTGCTATCGATCGATTTAGTAAATGCTGTAATTGGTGGACACTTACAATTAATGCAACAAAACACAGGCCATGGTCTTCTTACCTCGACGACGCACTTCCAGAGTTTGCAGAAACCCACATCACTTATCTCTATATGTTGATCAAATGCCCTTTCAAACCAAAAATACAGTAACGTATCTGGGAATTACATTTGATCGCTATCTCACTTGGTCGCAACATCTAAAATCAGTCACTACTAAAGCTTATAATCGCATCAATCTCTTGGAACGTCTTACTGGTACTGCCTGCGGTCTCACAACCCACACAATCCTCAACACCTCTACAAAGTTTTCCTCCGATCTGTTTTGACATATGGTTTCACTACCTGTACAGCTACCCAACCTCAGTACTTTCATAAACTTTTCATCTTTGAACGCCACGCTTTCCGTACAGCTTATCGCATTAAGCTCCCTAGCTCTACGCAGGAACTTTACCGCCATATTAGTTTTCCAACTTTGAAATTTCACCTTGAAAACCTGCGACTAACATATCTCTCCAAACGCTTTCTAACGCATCACCCATTAATCCAAGATACAATGCATTATTTAGCACTTCATCCCACGCCTTACACCTTCTATTATTTCACTACTTTCTCTACTGTTTACATTGTATCACTACACGCTACACAACCACCGGTCCCAACTTTATAATTCATATCATAATATGTTGTTCACGACCATCTTCCTCACATCCATTCATCTTTTCCTGCACAGTGATTACCTTTGTTTATTAACTTGGGGTCTTCATGTTCTCATCAGTGCCTAGAGCAGTTCCTAGGCTGAATAATAAGCTCATCTGCACATCTATACTAGCATCACGTAAAGTGTTGTATTGTGTATCGCACTTTGCCTTATCTTTCACGCGTATTGAAATATTTTGAAAGGTTTTATATTATTATTTCTATTCTTATATTTCACGCACATTTTTTTCAATGCATGTTTTCATATATTTCTAATCATTATGTTGTTTTGTATATTTAACTTTGTCTTTTCACCTTACCAGATGTTAAGGATCAAAGTTTCTTAAGTCACTACGTTTCTTCCCCCCTTTTTTTGACAATTTGAAATTAATAAATACTTAGTAAAACACTTAGCCCAACAACAGTAGCCTATTCTATCATTTCATCTCATTCCTAAGAAAGGACATAACCCTCTTAAAGGTGATTAACTCTTCTGGCTAGAATATAAAAAATTTAAAAACAACAAGTTGTAATGAATTTTTATAACTTTAAGTTTCAGTAGAAAGTTAAGCAGAAAGATGAAATATATTCTTGGAACGCTTAATCGATTCCAGAATCGATTTTTACTATCTATTGCCGTTTTTACTCTACGCTGATCAACGTTAAAACGTGAAACGGTTGATTTCTATCACTTTCGATTTGAATATCACGTCTACCGTTGAACTGGATGCCTAACGTTTGACCCCCTACATTCTGGCCATAATTGATGTGATCCATTAAGTAGCTATTGAGACTTTTTTTTTGTCTCTTTGACAGATGGACACATGGACAGAGAAAATACATAAAGGATTTTTGATAGAATAAACTCCTTAATAACAGCGCGATTTTTTTCAATGTCAAATTTTTGTTCTTTCTTTTTCCTTCTTCTTCAGAAGAATGATTTGTATTCTTAATTCACAGTGGCAGTATTTTATACTTTGAAATTACAGTATGTTATCTTGCATTCTTGATATAACTGTGTCTTGGTGTGCTAAGACTAACTGAAATATGTTTAATTTATTTTCTTGTTACTCCACTTGCACCTTACAGGTTTCTGACCACTTGGATGTTTCATGGGACATAAAAGTCAGAGACCTACACTAAATTCGAGAACCACAATGAGTAGTGACCTTGAGTTTGTTTGAAAACATTAAAAATCTTGTATAAAAATTTTTAACCGACCTCGAAAAAGAAAAGCACTAAAAACCAGAATATTGTTCAAAAGCACAACAACAGAAATATTTTCTTACATCTTTTCAAAATAATTATTTTCTCTCTTTTATTGCTTTTTAAGCTGTTTATTTTCTTCTTTTAGCGCTTGTTTTTGAAGTCTGTTAATATTTTTGAAAATGTTTTTTTCCTGCTTTCAATCTGTTTTCAAAGTCTGTTAATACTGTTTTGAAATTTATTCTATTTTTTTTTTCAATTTTTCGTTACCAAAGTACAATTTAGGTACAAACATAAAGGTCTCTCCAAAGTGATCTAAGCAATACGGAATTATAATACGTAAACATAATTACATTTAATTACGATATTAACACTGTCAGTTCTTGAGGAGTTTCATGTGGCTCCGCGTAACGTAGTCGCTACCACTCTTGCCTTTGTTGCGAGTGGTCCCGGGTTCGACTCCCGGTGCGACAATCGGTCGAATAAGTGTAAAACCTGTTTCAGGGCAGGAATCTTGAATGAATTTTTTCTGGGTTTTCGTCATTCACACCAGGAAAATGTCCGGATGATACCTAAATACAAGTCTCAGGCCGCTTCATCCCTTCCCCACTCCTTGTTTTCTTCCCATTCCTCGAATAATGTGAACGCCGAGGAATCTCATCCCTCACACGTAACAGGCTAACATGGCCTTAGATGCTGAAAGCCCAGAAATCTAATTCCTAAAATCCTCAAGAGTTTCATGGTCCAGCTTCAAAGACTAATGTCAGATTCTAATGTTATTTCCGTGAAGCCATTACAGAAACACACTCACGAACAGAAAGTCAATTAGAGTACTTCCGTCGAAATTATCATGAAGATATATACAATCAAGGCGGCAAATTGTGGTATTAGCATTATACCTGTTGAGATGTTTCATTGTCTACCTTCAAAGACTATCATTAGATCCTGATGAAATTTGCCTGGGATCATCAGTAAAGTATATTTTTCAAACAGAAACGAATCGTCAAATTCGGTGTACCTATGTCGAAGCTGTGCGTGAATGTACCCACAATATGTATACACTATAGCTATAAGTAGGTAGAAATGACAACTTCCTTCTTTTTTTGAGGTCGGAGGAATTTAAACTTTCCTTCATATTTGGTACGCTGAATTAGTATGTTTATCTTGAAAAGACAAAGACATGTAGTGGATACCATCATATGTCCATGGATTTTCCCGTTCCACCAATTAATTCGTTCACTTTCATCAAGTATTCGTCTGCTAGCCTACAGAGCATATTCTTAGGACGTAAAACTAGAAAATTTATATCATTCTTTAATTGACAAAAAGTGCCTCTCATACTCTGATGCTCATATTACTAGATCTGCTACAGAATAAGTAACTGACTTCTATACCTATTTACAATGTTACTTATACTGTATACACATATTTGAGTGACCCTTATCTTTCGATTTCCGAGTTTTTAAAAGTCTCTCCCCTAAAATGATTCCATATTACACCAAAGTAATCTATGAGAAAAATTAGCTCAATTGAATAGTGTTAAATGGTATACTAAGTGATCTCGAGTTTTCAATCTATTTACAGTATAGTACAACATAAAGTAAAGGTGTCTTGTAATTTTCGAAATACAGTTAATAAACAAATATTATAAAGCTAATAACTATTAAATGATTAGAGAAAAGTTGAAAAAAGCATCAAGTGTGTATTTGTGGTTGAAAGTTACCCCAAAAAGATATTATATTATTCTTCTTCCTATTAAAAAATAATAGAATCTGAATACTAGATGGTGGACTTCAAGATGACCACCATAATAGTACTATACAGTAATAGATGCGATGGCGTTACTCCTCTCTCTAGCAGTTCCAATTTTATAAGGAACCTTTGACTAATACTGTATATTGCAAATGCACTGAAAATTCAGGTCGCTTGGGGCACCATTTTATAGCATTCAATTGAGCTCATTTCTCTCATGGCTTACTTTGGTCTGTTATGGAACCATTTTACTCAGTGAGACTCAAAAGAAATCGGAAGTCGAAAATGAAGGACGACTCATATATATATATATATATATATATATATATATATATATATAACTCTATGGCCTATGGAACCCGGAGGTTCAGTGCCGCGTTCACAAAAGCTCTCCACTGACTTCTATCCTTAGCTAATTGCATCCAGTTTCTACTTTGTATTCCTATCTCTGCAAGATCCATCTTGATATTGTCCTCCCATCTGCGCCTAGGTCTTCCTAATGGTCGTTTTCCTATGGGTCTACCAGTCAAGACTTTGAAAGCGTTTCTACTTTCTTCCATTCTAGCTACATGACCTGCCCACCTAAGCCTCCTAGACTTGACGACCCTAACAATGTTGGGTAAACCGTATAAGCTGTGTAGTTCCTCGTTATGAAGCTTCCGCCATTCCCCATTCTCGTTCCTCTTGGGTCCGAATATTCTTCTCAGGATCCTGTTTTCAAATACTTTCAGTCTATGTTCTTCCCTCAGAGTAAGCGACCATGTTTCACAACCATATAGAACAACAGGCATGATTATCGTTTTATATATTTTAAGCTTCAAATTCCTCGACAGAATTCGCGACAACAAGAGATTTTGAACCGAGTAGTAACACGAATTCCCTGCTTTTAGTCGACATTTAATATATAATACTAGCCTATATCTGTTTATGACAAGCTATTATAAATCTAAATTAGTAACCTCAAGTTTAATAACTTACCGAAAGAAAGAGTGCAGAGAAATATTGGACTTGACAGTTCTATGTATGTTTAATATGTGCATATTTTGACACAAAATAAGCCAAGAATTTTTCATCGTCGTTCTTAAATATATACATACAGAGAAGTGTTGACAAGTTAGCAAGCCGTGCGCTATATTTTACGCTCTGAAGCTAACACGGAAATAATTATCTTTTAAAGTTCTGGAATTCTCTTCCTTCGAGGCAGAAATATACATCTTAACGTCGGGCACTTCCAAGACACATGGGAGCAACTACCCCAAGGTGATAGCGTGTGAATTGAAAACTTCCATTTCATCTGATTGCCCAAGAGGGCAGAAAGCTCTTTGCCAAACTTCATAACTCCAATCAGTGGTGCCAACCAATTACCATGACTTCGGTTTTCTTTTTCCTTTTCTTTCTTTCTTTCTTTTTTTTTTTTTTTTTTTTTTAAGAATTGAATTCACAGTTTCTAAAGGAGAAAAATAACGATTAGTCTTGATTTCCACGGCTAGTAGATATAAACTTTTCATTTATATAGAATTAAAATATGAATTAAAATATAATTGCTAAAGTACCTGCTAACTGAAGTTAAGAAATCACGAATTTATTTTTGTATCTTACACTTTTAAAAATTTTAAGCTATTTCGGCACTTACAAAATACATCTATAGATTTTAGACTTTCCAATGTGGCTCCTTCTGTCTCAAAATTGAGCGATCTGTTTGGAATATAATCAACGAATATCAGTTATAATACTTTTAAGCTTTTAACAAAATACTGTGAATTACATTCAAATTTCGCATTAAATCAAAAGGATTCACGAGCCATGCTGCTTTATATTGTCAATGGTAACTTGCAATGCAGTAATCTTACACATTATGCACACTACTATTTTTTTAAAAAAAATGTATGAATTATGCATTTTCCTCTCGATAGCACCTCAGGTTTTGTGGCCAGATTTGTACTTTTGAAATAATATAAGTGGCAATAAATAGGTATTAAAACTAGTTAGCAAAAATATCGCAGCGAAAGCAAGTAGTATTTTTCTGTATAGAAAGTATTCATCATGAAAGTTTATATTAACACTATTCTCCATATTTCACATACGAGATTGACACATAAAACTGAAAAAGGAAAAGTTTTCTGAAACATCATTTTGCTCTCAAGTTTCAGCCCTCTCTTTTCTTCCTCTTCTTTCTGAGTAAAGAAAAAAAGTTTCTTTCATAAATGTGCTCCGAGTAATCTGAGACAGGCTCAAGTAGATAGTTCTTGTTGTCCAATTGTACTTGAAACTTTTCTAGAGCGATTTTCAATCAATATATATTTTGTGTCTTACATCAGAAGTAAGATCTCTGGTTCGGAAAAAGTTTTGCTGATTAATCTATTTTTCTATCTTTCATTCAAGTACCTGAAGCAAATTCAAGTACTAGTTCGCATAATTGAGATTTCATTCATTATATAAAGTGGTTTAGAGTAAGATTGAATTACATTACAAAAAGATGACACCATAGATTGTATGTGCACGACGCACTGTGACGTTTTTCACATTAACCCATTGAAATAATATGACAAGCTGTGATCGCACGTACAATTGAAATGCTTAAATCACATGACCACCAGAATTTGCGAAATATATGTTAATAATATAAACTAAAGTATTACCTTTCCCATTGCAGAAACGTCTCTTGGATTCACTTTCTCTTGTAGAGGAAACACGAATTGTACGTAACTCTAGGATTTACATTCTAAATATGCTGTCAAGGGCTTAGAGCAGGGCGTTTAGATCTGTCTAATGGGTTAAAGAGTCATTAAATTAAATTAAATTGTGTTTTAATTGTAGATACAAGTAAATGTTACCGCTTACTAGAAAAAAAAATACATTACTTGTGAAACCAATAAAAAATAAAATACAATAGAATTGTATTTGTTGCAGTGATAGCAAAAGTGCATGCTGAGGAGTCTTACACGTTCTTTTGTCGGTCACCTGTACGAATTGATCATTTATATATAGTTCCCAGTGTTGTATGGGTTAATTTGTTCTGAAATTGCAGATCTGTTCACTTCTGGTTAGTCCTGTAGAGCCTACTTCTATTTGGGGAGCTAATTTTGTTTCGAAGTGAAGATTATCCTCTTGTAGACATTCTGTCACTCTTCTCTCCTTAGTTTTCTTTCCACCTATTTCCTATCCAATAGTTTGTCACCACTTCCTAGGCACCTCGGAATAAACGTTTGAACCAGTTTTATTTCCCATTTATAATTTAATTATCTTGAACGAACATATTCTCCTATACTATTCCTATCTCTTGTTCAATTGTTTTCCGTTCAACACAAGTACTTTTCTCCGTTCTTCTTCATAGCTAGATTGTACACTATCTAACCATTTTTCGACCTATTTTGTTTTTCACTTTCTGCTCAGTACGAAACAACAGTCAACAGGCACTTTGATAAGCCCTTCTCGAATTCTATTCAGCAACCAGCTTAAAGAAAAAAAAATCCTTAACTTTGTGCAACATCTGCACCATCTTTGATTTATATAGGAAATTATTTTTTATTTCGTTCTTTCTTATGAAATGAACTGGAATTTTATTGAAATGTATTTGAATATCTTTTTGAGAAATTTAAATTTTGTAATCTATCTAGGATATATATGGATTCTAAAAATGGCGCCCACGGACAATAGAGCGCTTCTCTACAAGTCAAAATAAAGTGAAAATGCTATATAAGGGTATACCCTACGGTGTCTCCTTCAGCCGCTATCGGGAATCAAAATTCCACTATCTAGCAACGTCGTAAATTAACTTCTAACCATTAATTAGTATTGGTCTACGAGTCCATAGAACACCTACAGCGTTTGTTACGCTAATAAGTAGTAGTGTCAATATCTATTGACTTTATCTGTCATCTGGAAAAAATCAATGTAATTATTTGATAGATTGGTAAATCTGTTCAATAGTTCTTTATCTGCAACATTGTCACATAGTGCAAGATATATATATATATATATATATATATATATATATATATATATATATATATATATATATATATATATATATATATATATATATATATATATTCTCTCAATTTTGAGGATTAGAATAGTACTTTGTAGTTCGTGGGCACCATTTTCAGAATACCCTATATATATATATATATATATATATATATATATATATATATATATATATATATATATATATATAATATGTAACATGTAACAAATCAGTGCAAAATCATTTTGAAAAAGAAAGATATATATTTAACTATTCTTAAATCAGTAAATTATATTAAAATTCCTTCATTTTAAAGAAAACGAAAATAATCTCCCATGTAAATGAATGGGCTAGAACTCAAAGATACCGTAAATACTCAATTTCGACGTTTCTCTCCTTGGTTTTATTCCTCTGTTTACAGTTCAGATCCTCACTAACAATAATACCAAGCTATCCATCTGTTCAACTTGCTTCCAGTCACCCTTGCTTTCGTCTATAGAGAAGTAGTTTCCTTGTTGATGACTCCAATTAGCCCATTTCCACCGGAATTATTTTTCGTCTCCGATTTCGTTTTAACTTCGCCGTACAAGTTAACTTGCTATGAAGAGCAATTTTAGGGGAAATTGTAAGTTCGTGTCGTAAGCTATTTTTCTGGTATGAAGTGTGTTCAATACGAACACGCTAGGTGGATATGCGTGATATTACGTTTGTTGCGTTGATTTGATCACGCACGGCGGAAATGGGTAAACTCTAGTTAGCATTTCTTTTCTCCCCAAATTCTTCACAGCTTCTTAAGTTTCATAATATAGAATTTTTCAATTCAGATTTCGCACCTACAAAACAAACACAATAAACTCATCTATTCTTCATCAGCTTTAGGAAAACATTCTTTACAATTTTCCGAGCTAGCATAATGTTGATGACAAGCAGTACGCTTGTAGAACGTCCTTCCAATATCACTTCAAACTATACCCTATATATTTCTTTAGAGTTTTCCATCTTTCCATTTTACTTCAACTTTCCTGAAATTTCTCTCTTTACAAGATGAGAAACCTTCTCTGAATCTAAGAGCAGGAGGGTTACACGTGCATCTATTTCTTTGTGTAATAACTTACATGAATTAGTTGAAGTAGAGTACGCCAATTGAAATCTGGTGTTCTTTCTCCAACTAAAAAGCAAACAGCTCCTTCTGTTCTTTTTCCGCCACTAACTCCAAGAATATCTTTCCCTAAATTTTCTACTTGGGTTCAGATAAGCTACAGGTATCTGTCAACATGTATTCTTCCATGTTTTACGAGGCTTATAAGTCAGAATATCATTTCGATTTTTAGACTTCAAAATTATGCTATGCATAAATGTGTGTAGTTTTTCTTAGAACGGTCGGTCTATCAAGAGGTATCACAGCAAAAACAGTGAAAAGGAAAATAGTTAGAAACGGTTTTCTGAAATGTATTTAGCATCCCAAAAATAAGATCCATCTCCATCCTCATTCTTCCACTACAACCAAAAGTGGTACAAATAGAAATTTCCAATTTCAACATTGATTCCCCAAAGACCAAAAACTATTAGAAACGGTTTTCTGAAATGTATTTAGCATCCCAAAAATAAGATCCATCTCCATCCTCATTCTTCCACTACAACCAAAAGTGGTACAAATAGAAATTTCCAATTTCAACATTGATCCCCAAAGACCAAAAACTATTAGAAACGGTTTTCTGAAATGTATTTAGCATCCCAAAAATAAGATCCATCTCCATCCTCATTCTTCCACTACAACCAAAAGTGGTACAAATAGAAATTTCCAATTTCAACATTGATCCCCAAAGACCAAAAACGATTAGAAATGGTTTTCTGATATGAATTCAGCATCTCATGCAACCAAAGTGATTGAATTCTACCTGCAACTTTTTGTTTCAGAATTGATCTCCATACAGTAGAAACGGTCATAGATAACGAGAAACTATTTTCTTTTAGCTGGATTTACTGCGTCAAAAGCAGGTCCCATATCCAACTTTACCATTTTGCTAAAACCAAAAAGTGTAGAACCCTATTACCAATTCTGTTTTCAATATTGATTCCCAGAGAGCGAAAACTATAATGAATAGATAAAAAGTGAAATGAAATTAAATGTTTGAGTTTAACGTCCTACGATTATGCGTGTTAAGCTAAGAGAGACGATTAAAGCAAGTGAATGATGATGGGAAGAACTGGTGAAATATGAACGTGGTAGCAAACCCACAGACATGATGATGTCCACTACAAAGTTACTTGGCCGGAGATCAAACCAGGAACCCCACGTACCAGAGGTAAGCGCTCTACCACTGAGCTACCGTGGCTGCCAGATTGTTGATAAAAATTCATAATCACAACAATATACCGTAAGGTTCATCTCTGCCATTGCTCCTCTATTACAGAAATTACCAACCTTGTTTACCTGGCACTTCTGTATAATTTCCTGCATACTTCACGGCCTCCTCCTTTCCGCTCATTCGTCACATGTATCTTTTGTCTGATCTCTTCTGAAATATTAGATGCACCAGTGAATTCTTAAATATTCAATAATACTATAATATTGTTTTCATTTGACAAATTTTTGAAGGAACCCTGAAATAACATTGTGTACTCATTTTTCATAATTTTGTAAAGAATTCTAATTTAGATAAATATGTACTCCATAGTAGTTTCCAATAACGTAGGGGCCGCGGTGGCTCAATGGTAGAGCGTTCATCTCTGGTGCTTGGGGTCCCGGGTTCGATCCCAGCCCCCGCCAAGTGAACTTTGTGGTGGACAAACACCGCGTGCGTGGGTTTTCTCGGGGTTCTCCCGTTTCCTCCCACTTTCTTCATTCCACCATTCCATCCATTACTCATCATCACCGTCTCCTTTAGCCTAACCGGCATAACCGTGGGACGTAAAACTCAAAGATTTCATTTCATTTTTTCCAATAACGTAGGAATGTTGACTGGGAACAGGAAAAGCAACAGGTTAGCATGTGTACCGTTTGTGTAGTTTACTAATGATAATTGTAAATAGGGATGCGCTCGAGTCGAGTCGAGACAGGATTTTCCTGACAAAATTCGAGTCGAGACACGGCTCCTCCAATAGTAAAATATACATTTTTCGAGTCGAGACATCACTTTTACAGCACATTTTTGAGACGAGACAGCCACAAATCTTGTCTCGTGCGCATCCCTAATTGTAAATGCTCATTAGAAGTGTTGCTTTATATATAGTTTCACAAGTTATTTCTGCCAGTAGGTTGGGCTCCCTTTGTTCGTTCTTCATCCTCTTCCCAACTGAATCTACTACTCCTGGTTGAAATATTGGATTCCAATACAATAGGAACGATAAGTGATAGTGAGAAACGCTTTATTTATTTATTTATTTATTAAGTGGATTCAAGGTTTCCAGAGTAGATACGTGTGACTTTCAGTAAGAATATTGTATCCTAATCATTTCGAGGGTAGCAAGAGGGCTCAGTGGTAGAGTGCTTAGCGCTGGTACCTGTAGTCCCTGGTACGATTCACGACCAAGTAAGTTTGTAGTAGGAAACATCGTGTTCACGGGTTTTCTCAGAACACTCCCGTTTTCTCACACATTATCATTCCACCAACTTTTCCTTCATCAGGAGTCATGTTGGCTCACGAGGAAGGTCCATAAACCATGAGAGTTAAATTTTGATGAAAATTTGTGAAAAGATTCAGTTCCAGATGCTAAGTAACGTAGTAATAGTCACTCGATGCGCAAATGCTTCGTTGAGCTGCTACACCGACGCCATCTTGAAATCCAGTAGGCAATGTCCAAGAATACCCTTTTGGCATAAAAATGAAAAAGCTTTTGGTAGATCTGACTTCAGTATTGTAAACCAAGGAAGAGCATCTATATGTTGGAGTACTTCAAGCGCATGATCGCCATTTTGAAAGGCGCCATATTGAATCGCGGTCAAATAAGATAAATGGCAAGGGGTCATGTGAGATATCAAATGGCACTGGAATTTACTCCTTAATCCATTTCCGTAACCAAAGTTTACATATCTGTCATATCTTCACTTCAGAGTTAAGAGCTGGATTTAGGTTTGGTATGGCTCTAAGCTGCTGAAGGTAATGAAGCCTTCAGTGTCCAAATAAACGTAGGACTACATACAGAATGAAGAAATCAGTGATATTTTAGAAAGCATGCTAGCATAAGGGGCCACATTACTTACATTACTACCAGGAACATACAAAAACTGTGTGAGTTAAACTTGTGTTATGAAACACGGTCATGCAAGCACTTGCAGGGTTTTAACTAATGCAGTACAATAGACACTGTACCAAACAGATCTTGAGACCAGTGAGAGAAATCCTTAATTAAATTGAAATGCCTGTAGTGAAAAATGGAATAGCAGCACTGTAACAAGTTATACCTATTTCAAAGTGCGATGGAATAGACTGCTCGTCGATGTAACATATGCCTAATAGTACTGACGAGCAGAGAATACCAAAGGGATTGTTCGGATTACATTAGAAAAATGAATAAACTGGTGAATATTCGTTGAACGACCAAAATGGTTCGGATTCCACTATAATTAGTAGGTCCACGTCTCCCTTAGCGTAGCAGGCATTAGTGTGGGACGTTGGACTGAATCAAACCAAAAATCTATTTTTGGCAATTTTACGTGGTCTGTTATAATGTGTTAAATTTTATTCTCCAATCTTGAAACCTTACGCAAAGACCATCATTGTTGCAGAATATTGCGTTCTTTTCCAATACTCATACTTGACAACTTATAATTTACCGTGCATATTACGAAGTTAAAATACTTAAATGTATTTATTGCTAGTTTGTCTAAATACAATCGATTTATTACTGACGCATTGAACAATTAAGGGGATTTAAATGATCAGTTCAGAGCCCATTCTTAGAAGAAGATACACCTGGAAACTTAGAATTCATTTTCTTGTGTCTGTTCTGCTATTAGTGATAAGAAAATGCATGCACACCTGCTAAGAATAGATGGCAATAAAGATTATTACAAGATTCAATACCAAGTTGAAATCCGTAAAACAAGCCTCCTTCTTGCTTTGTCCTTCAATATTAAATAATTAAATATTTGCAAATTTCCACCTTTAACGATAAAACACTTGCTTATAATAAGGGCAAGACTAGTTTTCATATCAAAACTGTGATAAATAACTAATTGTATCAGGTGTTCACTTGTTCAGTGTACAAGTTATATGGCAGAATTTTCATAAAGAAAATGCATTCTGTTGTGTATCATCAATTTTGTGCGCCAGTCCTTTAGGACATGCTTGCATATGCATGGCAGAAATGTGGTTACGTCACAGGAGCAATAGTTGGTTCATTTACAAATGTTCTGGAGCAGTGCCGGATTTACGTATAAGCTAAACAAGCTATAACTTAGGACCCCATACTCTTGGTAGCTCAAAACATTCAAGGAAAAAATTGAATGTACATTTTCAAAATATAAAATAAACAATAAATAAAGTAACATCTACATATAGCAACAGTGCTTTGTTTGTGTAGGGCCCTATGATGTAAGTAATGTGGCCCCTTATGCTAGCATGCTTCCTAAAATATCACTGATTTCTTCATTCTGTATGTAGTCCTACGTTTATTTGGACACATAAAGGACTTCATTACCTTCAGCAGCTTAGAGCCATACCAAACCTAAATCCAGCTCTGTTCTGGAGACTAGTAGAAAATGGTGCCTGTGGTCATGAAGATTGTGACGAAAGTGCATTTGTTAAGTGTTTGTATTGCTCCATGACACTATGCGCTAATCCCTTCGTTTTGGATCCCCATCATCACAACTGAAGAGCAAAAGGTTAGTAGGTAAGTTAATATTTGCTTATGTGCATCAGTTTATATTATTTTTCTATTAATTTTCTACTAACTTCAAGACATATTCTTGTAAAGTCATATGTGCCGTTGCACCTAACTTATATTGCAGGATTTAAATGCTATGCATAATCACAACACACATAGACTCATACATATAGCGCACTTTGAAATAGGTATAATTTGTTACAGTGCTGCTATTCCATTTTTCACTACAGAAATTTCAATTTAATTAACGATTTCTCTCACTAGTCTCAAGATCTGATTGGTATAATGACTCTTGTAGATCAAGTGACTACTACTGCATTAGTTAAAATCCTGCAAGTGCTCGCACGACTGCAATAACACGAATTTGACTTGCACTGTTTTTATATGTTCCTTTGAGCAAGAGATCTCTTAACTCTGAAGTGAAAACAGATATGTAAACTTTGGTTACGGAAATGGATTGAGGAGTAAATTCCAATGCTATTTGATATCCCACATGACCCCCTTAATATTTATCTTATTTGACCGCGATTCAATATGGCGCCTTTCAAAATGGCGATCATGCACTGGAAGTACTCCCACATATAGATGCTCTACCTTGGTTTACAATACTGAAGTCAGATCTATCAAAAGCTCTTTCATTTTTGTGTCCATGATATTCTTGGACATTGCCTACTGGATTTCAAGATGGCGTCGGTATAGAAGCTCAAGAAAGCATTTGCGCATCGAGTGACTATTACTGCGTTACTTAGCAACTCGAACTGAATCTTGTCACAAATTTTCATCAAAATTCAACTCTCACGGTTTATAGACCTTCCTCGTCAGTGATAGAGCGTTCGCTTCTGGTGTGTGTGAGACCCCTGGCTCGATCCCAGCTCGCGCCTAATGGACTTTCTGGTGGGCAAACACCGAGTGCATGTTTTTCGGCGTTCTCCCGTTTCCTTCCACTTTATTCATTCCACCATTGCATTCACTTCTTGTCATCACTTTTAGCCTAGTCGGCATAAGCGTGCGACGTAAAATTGAAAGATTTTATTTCATTTAATTTTTCTTTCATTATTCACTTGCCTTAATCATTTGTCTCTCTTAGCATAAAGGGCATTACGCGAGACGTTAAACACAAATATTTCGCTTCATTTCATTTCCCAATCGTTTCGCAGTTTAGCATAGTTTCACAAAGAAATACGAACCTCACTTGTTGTTCACATGCAGTTTTAATTCAAGAGTAGATTTACATCCAAAAGTACTACTTGTGGTTGTGAAACGTCATCTACCTAGATATTATAGGCTTTATGTAGGTAAGTTATATATGTTACAGAGTCAGTTATGGTACGAGAATGGTCCCTATAAAATGGTTGCAATAAAAACATCTTTATTTTTTCAAAACGTAAAATGAATTGAGGAATATTGCGATAACGTTTTGCACGTTAGTTGTACGTGCTTAAGATATTTCATCTGATTTTATCTTGCTGAAATGGACATAAAAACTGACGTTATGTCCGAGTGAATTCTTTAATTTGGACAGCTGTTTTTTATTCTGTGAATACTGCATAAGAACGTACCGGTTGGAAATTCTGAATGGGAAGAACGTGACTTGCGAACTTGTGGCTAAATCCACTGTTTATCCTAATAATTCAGTGGAACTGCCTGCTTGCGTAATAGGAGAAAAAACTTAATAAGGGGACCGGCAATCTGTTGTGTTGGAACTATCTGAAAACGTGCGGTCTCCTCTGGGGTAAAAATAAACCATGCATCCTCCTTCTACTGTCGGTCTGCTGTTGATAGTTTGTGTGGTCATGTGTTTTCACGTGTGGCTACAAATTCTGCTTATCGAAACGATGTTGATTTGTCTCTGGTTTTATGCGAGGGGTAACATAAAATAAGTACGTTGAACATGAAACTGCACAGGAATAAAAATGAAAATGTATAACTACATTAAACAAAAATCTATTTTTATCTAAAAACTCTTTTTGCTCTGAATGCAGTACTTCAAACATATGTTTGAACAGCGACATTTCTATTTATTAAATTTAATTTTAATTACTGACTTAACGACAGAATATGTTGTTTGATAGGTGGATGAGCTCGTTACATGAAGACACTTCCAGTTGATGTTACTCAAGTTAGATAATTAGAAACTTCTTTGTTTTATGGAAAGTTAAAGCTTAACAATTAAACTGTTTATTTTGCTTTATATGATATTTGTCTGGTAATCATGTATACTACCGTACACAAGCAATACTTAATGTAAAGATTGTCTTAGTGAATGGATGCTTCTAAATCGCTCAATTTTGGTGTATTTCAACTTTGAACGTATATATTGAAACTACAAAGTGAAAGAATATCTGTAAAAGGTACAGAGAAAATATGTAATGAACAAGAAAATAACATTTTAAAAAAAAGCAGGAACACCTTCAGAAATAAAAGCGATGACACTGTCACAGGTCTAAAGCTAATGTATGTAAGAATTCATTTACCAAGATGAGTCTCTACGGTTCTAAAAATATCAATGTACTTTTGGTATGAAACTACTTAATGCTATTAAGTCAATTTATAAATAGATTCGAGAGATGTATTATATTCATTTTAACTATAAACTGTTACCACAAAACAAAACCGTTTAAAAATGGGCAGACGTATTTCATAACAAATAGAACGGATTTTCATGCAAGCGTCCCTTGCGTTCGTTGCTTGCGATTTCTATGTGTAGTCAACAGAAAGTTGTGTTATACGTAGAACCGTATTTAAACAAGTTTTTCAGTTGGCTATTCAGTCACATCGCAAGCAAATAATCAACCGACGCATGCATGAAAACTTCGCCTTTAAGAACAACACCTGTGAACCACTAAAACCATCAAGAGTGTTTCTATTATTATTATTATATCACTAAAACATTTAATTCAAATTAGCATACCATTTTTGGTGTTCCAGATCTTCTATTTTCCATCAAATATAGCAAAACAAGCCATTTCCATCAAGTCAGAGAATTTCATGCAATTATCATTACTTAGAATATTCATTAAACAATTTTATTTGTTTTTGATCTCTTGACAGGAACTCGATAAACTTTTCGACAAAAAAAGTATACCTAGTAAATATGAAATATGCTCCTTAGTTGAGAGTGATATTGCGCAATCATCTTGGCACATAACCAAGGAAGTCCACTTTGTTTGGAATATTTAAACACACATCTCTGTCCATAAGTTCAATGTTTTTTATACGTGCTTAGAAATGTAAATGAATGATACTACTATTTAATATTAAAAAAAGTATTTTCGTAGTAAATGTACCTCCGTATCGTCATGGTGATTAATATTTTACTGACCGTTAGATCACTACGGCTTTTTTGTTCGGCACCCAAAATGAGGTTGTGAAAATAAATTGTAAATTTGTATTCTCTTACACAAAAAGTTCTATGAATTAAATCTTGTACTGCCTTTTTTGTACATCCTGATTGAAACTGTACGCCATTAATACTTCATCTCATGCGTAAAGCCAGATCAGGCCAGATGTAGGGGCTAACTGTTACCTCTAGCTTTTAAACTATTATAACTGTATTACAGTATTCTGGAATCAATGATAATCAGGGCTGGGATTTATGTGTAATAACAAGTGGTTTTACATACGTATGAACTAAAATTTGGATAACTATATACTAATATATGTGTATATAATGAATCAAGAAAACTTTTTCACAGTGATAACCTCATTTATATATGATTTCAAATAAAATAAAAGATTTATTATTGGATTGCACTATTGTTTTAAAATAACAAACCCCAGACATAGAAAGAAAAACTAATCGAATAGATGAGATTGTAAACTATACCCTGTTGCAAACTAAATATAAATTTAATTGAGCAAACAATAATTTCATTAATAAGTAATAAGAATCTCTCTCAATATTCTCATTATTTTTTATTTTGATTAACAATTTACCAAACACTTATATATTAGGATATATATTTAATATCGTCGTTCTTTTATTCATTTCTTAAAAAACTTTTCATAGTTTTAAAATAAATAAATCAACATGTATTTTGCACACAAATAGTTAAATGTATTAGTAAGTTTTAAAAATACTAATTTCCTTCTGCTAAACTATTTAAGAAAGGACTGTACATTATTTCACGTTAATTTCAGGAGTTATACATTTTGTTACTGATCACTCGGGTTGTACATTTGCAAAGCAATGTATTACAAAATATGATTACAGAGTTTTCGAATGTGAAAGTTCGTGTGTTGTCTTTCAATACTGACAAAGATTGCTTTATATCATGAGCAGTAAGGAGGGGTGCATTTTTAAAGTTTTCAATATCTTGAGACGTTAAATTTACATCTAATTCTATATTTGATTTATCATTTAAGATTGCTCTGATTTTACTCACCACTTTAGTCCAACTTCTTGGCCAGCACTGAATTTCTCTCTCACTACTCCTCCGACTTATCCAAAACTATAATTGAGATGTTTGCGAACTTGTTCCATGATATCGAGGCTCTCGTTCAGTTGGATAGATTTGAAGGATTAATAATCTTCTACCTCCAGCCACGTTTCTTATCGTGTTACAACAGGTTTGGGTGGAAATGGTATGTCACGGTACATATCTTTCAACAACTTAATTTTACTGGGAGCCTTCAGAAAACTTTCTTTATTGAAGACATTAACAAGTCTACCTTGGAGCATCATAATAATTTCGGTAACGTCTATGAAGGGCATAGGCTCCACAAATAAAGTGAATCATCTTCGGATAAATTGCCTTCAATGCTTCTTCAGCCTTCAGAGTATATGAAGCTGTATCACTGAGAAACAAGAGCACATTTTTATATATCATACTCCTATCCCATAGAATAAATATCGCATCATTGAATATTTTGTTACATTTCTCAATGACATCACACACTAGGATAGGTATACATGGCTCACA
Organism: Thermobia domestica; assembly: GCF_964235325.1. Classification (NCBI taxonomy): domain Eukaryota; kingdom Metazoa; phylum Arthropoda; class Insecta; order Zygentoma; family Lepismatidae; genus Thermobia; species Thermobia domestica. The sequence goes on along the minus strand of NC_137463.1, from coordinate 167,518,059 downwards.
GATCATCACAGTGATGACATTCACTATCATCTCCATCTTCTTATCTATAGTTTCATCCATTAAGAATCATATTAACCGTACAGATGTCGTGCTTAATATTAACTGATCTTGTATACTCTGTGCTGTATACTGCTCCGGAAACTTTCAAAGACGAGTTATCAAACTTATACAGTGACTTGTCCGAACCTACGAAGGGAGGTTCTTGTTTAAATTCGTCTCTTGTATTTGAATATATATCCGACAAAAAACTTCCCTTTCTTGTTTTATTTCTGGCTTAGTGTTTTGTTGTTGAAGTAGAAATCGCTGGAGACTTAATACTGTTGTCTGGCAGGTATTACAGAAAATTACTTTTCCATCTGTCGATAGGCTGTCGTTCAGAAAATCAATTACATAAAAGTTTAATTTCACAGACGCTGATTTATGATGTGGAGGCATTTTAAACTGTTCTCTTCCCATAACCCCATCTAAATTGTGCTAAAACTGAAACTACAAGCAATTTGCAACTCATTCTATCACTGATTCACAAAACTGAAAAAGTAACCTTTGAACATGTCAAATCTTCACGATTAGACCACAACTCTAATTTTTGAGTAAATTATTTTTTGCTATGAAGTGGAACAGTCAACTGACTTTACTGTTAAGTCACGCAAGAATAACAACAGCCGCCAGACGATAAGACATGTTTAGTTTCTTTCTTCTATGACCTGCTGTCTATCAGAGCGTCGAAATTTTAATGACGGAAACAATGTGCATAGGATTACGCATAAAAGTTGAAAAACATATTTTACATATATTAATTCCTATGAACACTTGCCGGAGACGAGAATTGAAATGCCCATGGAGTCACATTTTTTTCTTTTAAATAATTTCAAAGCAAAAAAATATGAACAATACGTGAGATAAGCCTGTTGATACTCGTACGTGTAGAATTAGATATATTTTCCTTAAATATGTTAAAATATGCATTAAAGAAAGAAATATTAAAAAATATGGAAAATCAATTTTGTCTTAAATCATTACAGATATTATTAATTGTGAAGATATAACAAAGTATCAGTGGCCATTTGAAAAATTAAAAATATGTAGGTCTATTGACATTCGCAGGTAGTGGACATTGAAACTGAAACACCTGATAGAAAGCCATAATTTGTATTTAATAATATGTTGGGGAAACCTTTAGTGGTCAATACAGCAGCAACACGTCTTGGGAAGGATTGATAAAGGTTCTACACCGTTTGCAGAGGCATCTTCAGCGATTCCTCTTGAAGCGCAGCGAAAAGTTCAGCATGTGCATATGGCAAAGGAAACGTTTCCTCATCCAATCCTCTAACAAACCTATTCAGGCACAATAATGTTGAGACTCTGCGATTAAGCCGGGCATGGCAAATATTCAACCTCACTGTTATGCTCATCGAACCATTCTCTGACATGTTTAACAGTATGAATGTGGCAGTTACCATTCTAGAGCGCTGCACCACCGTTCGGAAAGTGTTCGAACCATAGGATGTAAATGGTCCTCCAGAATGGTCCTATAGTCCTTGGCAGTGAAACTACCCTGTAGAACAATTAGGGAACACAAAGTCTGCAACGATATTGCATCCCAAACCATTCGCAAACCCACCTTCATGTTTGACTGTAGGGTATCAAGAAATCTGGGTAGTATGCGTCAGACGTATAGGGCTATAAATAAATCCTACGTCTAATAATAATAATCATGGCAAACAACATACGTTGCAAATGCACACAAAGAGGAAATAATTACGAACAGCGAATTCTAATATATTGTTAGTGTTTAAGGCGGAATGTTCAAAACAAAGACGTATACGTATCAATCAACTGTATTGAGCTGAAGCAAATGATATGGATGAGTGCGAAAGCTCATGAATAGGTTTTAAGAAGTGGATTAAAACAAATTTCTTTATAAATTTAACACTTGATGCTGTAAGAGAACCACACCACTTACTAAGTTGAACCTCACACTGAAATATGCGCTTATTAAGATATTCATTTGGATATTAAAACAACGAGTATCTTGTTCGTTATAGGTTTGGAAATATTCACAGTATTAAGAAAAACAACTGACTAAAGCACCAAATATATAATTACATGTGAAACAATTTCGGCAATGTAACACAAATTTTAATATACCTGTATATTTGGTGTTTTGGTCAGGTTTGCTTTATTAATAACACAACGGCAATATAGTACAGTTAATGAGATACGACCTGAAAAATATAACTAACTCTTAAATTTTAATTTATGTCGAAATATATGTCGTATAGAGCTATCAGTCGATAGATCAAATCAAGATGAACAAAATAACATGCTTGTGGCTAAACTTAGATTCATAGTTTTCGAGAAAGAAACTAACTTTTGTGGCGCCAATAATTCGTTGCCAATAATAATACTGTATAGTACGAAATTTGTCCTTTATCTGGAAATGTGTTTCCCTCACTTATAGAATATTTACATGAGAAATTCAAATCTTGAATTACTTTCTATAAACACATTACATTTTTTTAAATGACAAATTTGTTATTTTCAGAAGCTCAGTGTGTAAAATATGGTGTTTTCACATGTGGAGATGAAATGATTTTAAGAAGAAAATTATTGCACATGTAATATATCTTACGATATATGTACGCTCATATGAACATCTTTACTCCAGCAACAACTTCTACTCTTTACAGAGGGAGATACGCTGTTTATAGAGGGCACAGTGGTCCAATGGTAGAGTCCTCACCTAAAACACAACACACTGAGGAAGGCTATGTGATAATATGTTTAAAAAAAAAAACACTTCTCAAGAGTGAAGTCTGATGACGACACAGTTATTGTGTTGAAACTGTTACGTTATCGTTTTTTTTTTTTTTTTTTACATATTATTACAACCTTGCTCTGTGTATTGTTGCGTTTTAGTGCAAAATGGAAACAAATCTTGTTAGAATAGTTATAGCCCTCACCTCTGTTGCAATGAGTCCCAGGTTCCATCCCCACATCATGTGAGTTTATGGTAGATAACATCGTGCCCGCCAACATAAGATTCAATATCCTGATTTGAAGTCAGCAATTCGAACAGTTCCGCACAATGAAGATCTTCCAGTAACCAAGCTCCATAACATTACACCATTCAGAAGAAGGTATGTCAACATCCCAGCAACAAGAAAAATACAGTGCCATATAAATCCCAGTCAATGTCACTTTATTTGACAACGCAGGAAGAGATTAACAGTCTTGTATGCGATTAAGTTTTCTAAAACAAAACAAAGAATTGTTGGGTTCCGAACTTGCATAGCTAAATATGATAAAATTAGTTAGTTTCATAAACGACAAAGACGATTTACAGTCTATTCTGTGGAAAATGGGGGTATTGTTTGTCACAAAAATGTAAAGAATTATTTGTCTTTGGGACATGAACATAACTCCATCTACTGGCACTTGTCGTCATAGTTTTGACCTATTACTAAACAATATTTCTCCATATAGGTAATGTTTATCTATTGGTTCCTGTATCACATGCTGCTTATGTAAAGGAAACTATAAAGTTACGAGTGCGATATTGAACTAAATTGTTACAAAAATCCAAATGTCATGTATATGGGAACTTAAAACTTATTGATATCCTCACAGAAATGCAACAAGAATCATCAAATACTATTATTAGAATAACGCAGTTGGAACTTATAATATTGTAATGTTAGTACGTCTTTATGTACGCTCATTACTTCACACAGTAACTCTTGAACGGAAATGAAATTTTCAAATCTTCTTTTTTTTTTCGCAATGAATAGCTGGAGAAATTATCACGGTTGAGTTCGTTAATCCAGTCAATTCGTTAATAACTTAAATGGTAATGGCGATTTCAACGATAGTTATCCATATTCCGTTTTCTATTATTGAAGCAAAGGTAGTAGAAGTTACATATCTCGCCGGTAAATGGCGGTATACATCCTTTAGCAGTTAACTTTATCGGACAAAATTGAATCTTCTGGCGCATCATCCTTTTTACTCTCTATCGTTTTACTCTTTATTTGAATGGGATAGCTGTGATAAAGCAAACAACTATTCCGTAAATACTTGGTCTGATTTCATTCCTAGTCCAAGAATATATCTCGCGGACCAAATGTGAACCTTTAAGAAGTCATTTTGTAACTACTACACAGCAAGATTGGTTTCATAAATATTTTTTGTTAAAGCATTAGACGGAAAAGATACAGCTTTCAGCGACCTCAAGGAAAAATTCCCAAATTTAAGTTAGACAAAAATTAAACAAAGAATATTTGTTGGTTCACTGGTAAAAGTAGCCATATGCATTTGAAACTAAACTCTCCTAATTTGAGAAATCAGCTGGCTGTTATTTAAATCGGTATATACAGATTTACTTAGAAATGTAAAAACTGAAAATTATGAGACCGTTGATCATTTTGTAAGGTTTTCAACTTATGAGGTACAACATGACAGTAAAATTACACTCTCTGCACTCACATCTGGACTTCTTTCTCAAAATATTGTCATAGTAAGCGATAAAAATGGAAGTTAGATTCGTCGTGATACTGTCACATTTGAGAGACGTATATATTTTTCTTGTAATGTAAAGTCTACTGTTATTATATTGCTTGAATCACTATTTTCCCACAGCATTTCAGCCCAACCATTTCGGAACTTCACGCTACGTTACTGACTATATAGTCTACATATATAGCAAACTGCACTGTTCACTAAGTTTTTATCTATTGTAAGGTGACCAGAAGTTCTGTTTTAGCTGGGACAATGCAATTTTTCAACTGTTGTTCCATTTATTTTAAATACACAAATTAAACACCTAAATATTCTGTTTTTGGATAAATACGAACAAAGTTTTCCGTAATTGCTATTATAAAAATAAATGATCAGAGCAAACACTCCCTTTTGTTAAAATGACTGTGTATAGAGCTATTTTGGTATTAACACTAATTAGGAATTTTTAGGCCGTGTCTGGGACTGGCAGTTGCTGGTATTACCTACTAAACGCTGCGGTATCACCTTTACCTATGTATTTTGTAACTTAAAATCACTGCTCGCTCCCAAAATACAGTTCCCTTTTTCCGATACTGTCCTGATAATTTCTTCTACTAGAAACAAATCTCAAACGTAGTATACGCTATCTCGTAAACGAACGGCGGTCGTCCAGAAACCAGTTCATATTATCATTTGAAGGAAGATTCTAGTCTAAATGTATGTGATACACATACCTCTTTCTATTTAAAAATAATGTGTTGAATACAATATGCGGAATTCAGAATGGTTCCTATGATGTATGCACAATCATTTAGCGCAGTTTTTACACGAACACCAACCTGTAACATTTGCTTTTTCTCCATGCACACGTCTCTTAGTTACTACCCTGTCATGATATTTTATTTCTATTATATACACAAATCTTATGTCAAACAGCATACGCTGTCTCATAAGCAGGTATCGCTGTGTCTAAAATGAGTTTATATTCTCATTTATGGGAATATTCAAGCCTAAATTGAAGTGTAAAATCATAACCTTTTCCGTCTAACAAAATATTGTGTGATATGCAATATGGCGGAATTCAAGATGGCTTCCACGGTGGCCACACTCCAAATCAATTCAATGTTTGCAATAATATCAATTGCAACATTTGCTTTTCTTCCGTTCATGCATATCCTTATTATTGTCCCGTTCCAATACTTTTGACGAGCCTTTTATAGAGCCACATGTGTCTTTCTTTTCACACCAAAATTAAATTAATGTTTTTTTCACATATGTTTCATACTAATATGTATTTTTATACTTTGATCCAAAGATGGAAATGGAATTTTAGAACTAACGGGACAGTCATTAATAGATAAAATCTGATTCGGCTGTCACGTCAATAGAAGCACAGAGAGACGAGGGTGCAAGCAAACTTTCATGGAGAGCAGACTTAATAGATAGTAACTGTTGCAGAACAAAGAACATCCAAACAAAATCTAGATTACATTCAAGTTTCCTTTTTATTACTAATAACAACAACTGATATTTTTCCTTTTTTGGACAAACACTTCAACTCACTAAGGAGACACTATTCCCTCGACATCCCAGATTTCTACTCCTGCTTTGATTTCAGGATATTTGGCCATGGTGCCGTTTTTAGCCGAGTCCTTTTGACCCAGGCTCTTTAGACGTGAGGCCTTTTTTTTTTTAGCGGGACTGTTTCGACCGAGGCCCTTTTGACGCGGGGCCGCTTTGACCAGCGCCTTTCTGTCCTTGTCCTTTTGTGCGGGCCCTTCTGACATAGAACCTTTCTTAAAAATGCTCTTTGATATTGAACGGGGTTGTCATAAGTGATTAAACGCTCGAGTAGGTGCGCTCAATTGACATGAAACTGAATGAGAGAGAGAAACTGTGACATTAGATCGGGGTTTGTCTACACAAACTATTATATGTTATTTAACTTGTTTCTGCTCAGGGAGAAAAGTACAGACGTAATCGTTTTGTTGTACATGCGAGCAAAGTTAATCTTTATGAAAGGGAAATGCACAATACCTATAATGTTTAGACTGACGCTAATTTTAAACAAGCGAGTTTTGTTTCACAGTGTGAAACTACCGCAGGCATTTTAAACTATGCGAATTCAATACTCAAACTTCAAGTAGTACATCTGTAACTCCTGCTTGCAAACAGAGAAATAAGGTATGTTTAAAGACCAGACCCTGAATGCATATTAAAAAGCCATTACTGGCTATATTTTACTGTTTTTGCCCTATGAAAATTAACATTAAAACTGAAAAATGATAATTGATGTCTATTACTTCCGGTTACAATGAAGAAATAAAATCAGGTGAAGTATATTCTTGCGGACTCAATCTATATTAAGAAACTGCTTATCGCTATATATTTCCTTTTTATCCATTATGCAACCAGTGTTGTAACCAAAAAATCGTAGATTTATACCACTTTTCCAGTTTCAACAGTTCGACAAAAGTAGAAACAAAACTAACTCTTGGGATCCTAAATCTGAGTCAAAAACTGCTTTTTTTATGACCCTTAACGCTTTTTACTCTGTGGAAATATAGAGCTGCCTCGTGCTATGTTGATTGAATTGTGGGTTAACAGAGGAGGTGGAACCTATTCGTGGACGTTCAATTGATTGGAGAAAACACTTCTCGATACCTGTTACCCTTTGTGGTCTGATGCACAAATTTCAATATTTGATTTAGTGACATGTTTACTTTTGTAGTACGAGAACGTATATTTTAAAGTTGCTGGAATAATGAATCTTTTTTTAAATGATCTGAAGATTTTGAAGTACATACTTCAAAAGGTAAATAATTAATACAATGCTAATGTGATTGCTTTAGGGGATTGATTCTCCATGAAAAAATAACAACCATAGACCATACATGAATGCTAAGACAATAATTTAAAACACAGATGACTAGATCTTTTCAGAGTCGGGACGAATTTAGAAATTGTCTTTAAATATAGGATTGACAGAGGCAAATTTGGGATTTTTAAAAAAAATATATATTCTGACCAATTCCTTTCAGAATCAGTTTAAATATTAGACTAACAAAGATAAATGATGTAATAATCGGTCCTGACCAGAGCGATTGTTGGAATAATATCTTTAAATAGGTCTATATTTTCTAACCGAGGCAAATGTTTGACGATATCCTTAAATATCAGTCCTGATCGAATTGTTTTCAGAGCCAAAGTTAGTGCAGGGCTGACGAAGAGAGAGATATGGCGATAGCTTGCGTTCATGTCTTATTAAAGAGAATAACCGCAAACTATAGGCGAATGGTGGGTGATATCTTTAAATATATAAGACCTGAGTAATTTGTACACGCTGACCACGGAAGAACGTTGAGAAAAGTCACGGATCGAAATTTAAAATGTAACGTATGATTAATAAAAGCAAATGATTATAGAAGAATTGCGGGAATAAAAGTGAGGAAGGAAACAAGAGAACACAAAGTAAACCTTGGAACGATGACATTGTCTACCACAAACTCACGTAGTTTGGGATTAAACCAGGGACCCGTATTATCAAAGGCGAGTGCTTTGCTATTGATACCATGAAGAAAATTTGTTATCATTTTGCAGAGTGGGGTGCTTAGCGTTTCGGTAATAAAGAAAATCTCTATAAGTGCTTAAGCTAGAGACTTGGAATTTAGACAATACAAAGAATTTGACGTAAGGTGCTACTAAGGAATGTTAAGGTGGGGCAATATGGTGGCATAGTTATCCTACTATGTTATTATCTCCGAATCTCTGATGGTTAGAGACATGAAGTTTGATATATAGACTTCTCATTTAAATAATTAGAAACATTCTTCAACGAATTTTTGATATTTGACCTAGAAGGGGAGCAAAGAGGGTCGAAAGAAAAATAGGCAAAATCACAATTATTATAATAAGAAGCCATAATTCGGAATCTCTTAAGATAAGACATAAAGGTATTTGAAATCCTCATTTAAAGTAATGAGGTATGATTTAGCGTTTGTTGATATTTGACCTACATTAAGAAAATTGTTCGCTTCCTGTGAAAATTAAATGAAAACTCGATTGCTGGTAACCGAATATCGGTTAAAAATATTCTTTTTTGAAGAAATCCTCTCGGTTATTAGTAAGCGAGCAGTACTCGGCTAAGCCATAGCCTAATGTGCTCGTTTAACCAATGTCTGGGATACAAGTTCCTGAGAAAATTGACAAAAATATTTTCAATTAATTTACTTTGTTATTTAAATTCCTTTAAAACGATAGTTTTGAGTCGAACGTGATAAAATTCCCTGAAGCAGCATAAAACGAACCTACGTACCAACTTTCAACCAAACTGATCCGTTTGCAGATCTGTGTTGAAGTGATCAAATTGTTCCCATTATTACGTTCTTAGTAGAGAAGCAAGTGACCTGATTTTTCGTAGAGCGTTACAATTACTATCGTGGTAGGCGACCGTGTTAATAATGTGTTAATCTACTGATTCGTCATTCGAAGGTTCAAATCGCATCCATTGCATTCAAAAGTTCTTTGTTTTTCTTATCTTACTTAATAGTCTATACATACTCAATTAGCTAATCCCTAAGGTTGAAGTAGTCAACTACATGGTTAAATGATCCAAGATTAGGTAAACAAGAGCTCTGTGTGCTATATACTGACAAAGTAACCCAGTTATTAGCAATCAAATTTTGGCTACTTTAATCCTGCAAATTTTCTTTAGGAAAGGAAGGAAGTGCGATGAACAGGTAAAAGGTTGTGGTTACTATTATCATAATAAGATGCATATATTATGATAAGATGGCCATATCTCGAAATACCTTAACATTAGAGAGATTATACTTGGTATTTCGACTTTTTATTTCAAATAATTAAATACGTGTTTTTGCGTTTTCTGATTTGTCCTAGAAACGTTGTGGGAAAAAAGAGTGGTGGGAGTTTCAATTTTTATAATAATACATTTATACCTGGGAATCCCTTAAAATTAGACATGAAACTTGGTGTGTGGTCCCCTTTCAGTTGATAGAACTAAATACCTACATGTTTCATCATTTGAAAAAAATACTTGTCCATGAAGAGATGAAAAGAGGTGCGAAGAGAAAGCGATGGGGATTGCAATTATTATAAAGAAGCCTATATCTCGGAATCTCGTGGTTAGAGACATTAGACACATTTTAGAAAAAAAATCAAATTGATGTTTGAATTTTTAATCTATTTAAAATAATTAAAATATGTGTTTCAGTGTTATTAGGTGTTTGGCCTAGAATGGGAAAAAATCTGGGTTGGAGCGCTCCCAAAAGATACTCATAAGAGACATTCGAACTTTGAGTGAAACTTAAAATTCAGACAAATTCTATGTGAAAGATGCAGAAGAACGAACACGAAGTGTTGCCCACAGTAATAGTGGGGGTATTTGCGAGTATTAGTATATATACAGCTTATTGTTCCCATCATTACATTAGATTATTAAATAATCGATTAATATCAAAATGCTAGTAGGCTATTAGTAGTTGTTTCTGCGGAAATGAACTTTTAAATAGAAGCATAATGCACCGTCCTTAGGGCTCTCTCGGCGATTTTTTTTTCGAAAGCACTGTCCCTTTTGTTCATAGATAAGTGAAAATAATATTTATTCTTCCATTTCCTTTCACTTTCTTCATTCTACCATTTCAATCATTATTGTCATGGGCAACGTTCTTCTTTGTGTGTGTGTGTGATCTTCATAATCGTGAGTCGTTCAAGTAAAACTGAGACCTATGTGCTGACCATACCATGATCAGTGAGGTTTTTGTTTTCTCGTACAATTTCATTTAATGCAATTCTCTCATATTCATTTACTTCAGTTAATTAGTTTTCTTTATTTAAAAAAGAGCATAACCGGAAGAGGTAAAACAAAAATCATAAATTGAAAAGCAAAATATCTCGGGTACTCAATTTTTTTAACACTTGTCAAAAGATATAGCAAACGAGAACTAAGAATTGTAATTTTATCCGTTTGTGTATATATTTGATGCATAGAATCTCGGGTTGGATTCTAATGACACAGCATTGAAATTTGAACATTTTCCCATAGTATCGTACAGGGAATAGATGCAAAATATACGATGAAACGAAAGAATCTCGAGAAATCCCCGGATGTTGTTCACCGCCACAAATTTATGAATTTATGTCATGAAGATGTATTACGATAAACTGTTAGATGCTCCTCTCTCTCTCTCTTTGATGTATTTGCTGTAGGAGAGAGCGAGTTAGATTTTTAACGGAAGCTATGTGGTTTGTATCTCATGTCACCGCGGTTATGATCAAATGAGTTACGAAAATCGGATGCGTAGGCTAACCATATAGCAAAAGAAACATACGAATGGCGTTCATATGTTAAATCTCATCATATAGGTGAATACAGAAACAGTACGCGAATCTTGGGGATGATATCTTTAAATATAGGAATTGATTTATTTCTTTGCATAGTCGGAAGTGGTTATTATAAATTCATTGTAGAGTTCAATACTTAGTTTTGCTTTCATAGATGAGATAGAGATGGTATTTTTAAATTTCAGACCTGATCGATTTTCTAGCCTTGCACAGTCGGTTCATTCCCGGTGAGAACACTGTCTCTCGAGCAACATAGTCGAATGATGTTATTTTGTCTTTAAACACATCTTCTTCTAAAGTCAAACGCTTAGATTAATGAAGAAAGAGACGTACGTTTTAAATATTGACGAACAAATGAATACTTTTTAGACATATCCTCACACACAAAAGTTATGAAAAGCATGTTTTATGATTATCATTTTGTGTTTTTTTCCCCCAGATAATTTATCGTCTGTTCACTTTACTATTGTTAGAAATCAACGTAACACAATATCGTTCAAAGATGGAAGTATATGTTTTTAAATTTAAAAATATTACTTTCACAGATTGAGGGTAACATTTCAATTATTCTTTTTTTGCGTATGTAAGAGAGAACTTCATACAAAGGGAACTAAAAGACCGAAACGGAAGACACAGTACCATTCTAAGTAGTGTCTCTATAGACAAAGTTGGTCTTATACATGAATTCGGCAGAAAGTATGCAAAAAAGGAACAAAAAAAAGTTGTGCTGCGTTCAGTAGCTTTTAAGGTGCTTGATCTGTTCTGCGCTACTTATATGTGCCTCAATGAATTAATCATCCCCCCCAAAAAAAGCAACATCAATCTAAACATCTATTATGAATGAATTGAGACTCGTATTCAGGAATACACTATGTTGTGAGTGTGCCTCACTGAATTAATCATGAAAAAAAAAGAAAAAGAAAGAAAAGAAAAAAAAAAGGAAAATGAAACGCCAATCTAAACATCTATTATGAATGAGTTGAGACCCACCTTCAGGGATACTCTGATTATAAAATGGAAACACAAATTCCAAAAATAATTTGTAATATTGAACAGCGGAACTACTAGTGGTTTTCTGCAAGGAATACAGTGGAGGTTCGAAAACTAAAATGAAAGTGCTATATTAAAATGTTCCTGAGTGAAAGTGACAATAAAGAAGAATATGTTTAAAATGAAGATATACGGTTTTCCTTGTCTTTAATTCTTAAATTTTACATTTTAAATGTCCTCTATTTCACCTTTCCTAAAATTACAAGTTTCTTTTCCTAGTATCTTTTCTTTTTACACCTTCTATTATTAGTAAAATGACATTAGTAATGTTATTTGTCTTAAAAATCAAACAAATAAACAATCATAAGATACTGAAGCATTTCATTCTTATAATTACTAACAAACTTTAGATTTCTTATATATGTAAAATTAACTTATTAATAATGAAGGATGGTCTCATATAAGACATTTATTAATTTGGTTAGGGAACACCACAATGGAACTTCTGACCCTCATAAAAATAGGTTTCGAAAGATATTATCCAAATAGCCACTCAGGGGAAAGAAACTATTTTACTTCTAAGCTCATTTGCTATTATGGGTAATGTGCTGGAATTTTCAATGTAAATTCTTAAATAAACGATAAACAAGCATTTGTATATAGCTACTCTCTTCAACTTTAGAGACAGAGATTTGTCTTCCCTACTATTCAGTTTAATCTCTTCGATACGTAAATGTACTTACTTAAAGTTTCTAATAATAATTGTTTAACAAAATGATACACATTTGTTATATTCAACTTCAGGGGTAAGAAATTGCATTCCATACTTATCAGTAGAAAATGAGATCATGATATAAATTAAGATCTTTGAAAGATACGTAATAATATTTTACGATAAATTAGTTTAGTACGGGACGCATTACAATGGGAAAGTCAAGGGTAAGAGACCTTTGTGTAGACTAAGAGAAGAATATGGCAGAAATGTAAACCATGAGCTGGATTATAGAGATAGATTATACAAGAGTGAGTCATAAGTATAACAATATTTCCACAACCAAAACAGCTGGCGCGTGTATACGCCGTTATCGATTGTAAGTATAAGATCAAACTGGCCCAAGATATAGTGTGAGAAATGGACTATTTAACGCGGAAGCCGCCACTCTTGCAGTTATTTCAGTTCGTTTTTAGTGGCAGTAACAGTAAATACTCAACAACGTCTGACACATGAACTGTAACTGTATGAGTTTGAACTCGGACACAATGCTGCAGCAGAAACCTAAAACATTCATCATGTGAAAAGGGACGGTGCAGTTAACCACAGCACAGCAACTCGTTGATACCAGATATATTGCTCAGGTTGCAAAAATGTCGAAAATCAACCAGGATCTTCAAGATAACAGACCTTGAGATAATACGACACGCTACTGAGAAAAATCATCCTCCAGCACATGACGATTCTCAAACCAACTTGGAATTAGTGCTCTCAACGGGTCGGGTCGGGTCGGGTTGAAGACCAACCCGACCCGACCCGTGACCCGAATTGACTGACCCGACCCGATGACCCGACCCGACCCGACTGACCCGAACCGTGATCCGATCTGATTGACCTGACCCGATAACCCGACCCGAGCTGACCCGGTTGACCCGACCCGACAACCCGACCCGAGCTGACCCGATTGACCCGACCCGACAACCCGACCCGAGCTGACCCGACAACCCGACCCGACCCGAATTGACCTGATCCGAGTCGGGTCGGGTCGGGTCAACCCGACCCGTTTGAGAGCACTATGGTCACGACACTGGGTGAACGCCAAAATGCACTCACATTGGGAAACTAGTTTTAAAAGCATAATTTTAGAAAATAAAGCATAATTTAAAATATATAGCACAATTCTTGGAAAATTCTCTTTAACTAAAAGTTTAACATACTGTGTTAATATTTTTAAAGCCAATATTTACAATGCAAAATCATTGAGAACATAACAATGCAACAATGAAAAGCTTATTTTCATTTCTGTAAACTTTTCGGTGTAATCCTTTGATGTGGAAAAAAGAAAGTAAAAGAAGAAATTTTTCCGCCAACAATGAATAGTATGCAAGAACTCCATACTATATTGTTACAGTGACGACGCCAGCTTTAAGTTCTTAGGGGGGCAAAGGAGGGCAGATACATTTTCGGGGGGCGGCTCTTTGCCATACCAAAAATGACATATTTATTACGTTTGACTTATTTTACATTACGTTGTGTATTTCGTTGCTGTTTTTATGTTAGATCTATATGATTATAAATTAAACTTATTTCAAATAAAATTTGTAACTAACAAATAAGTAACGTCTGCACATGAAATATTTTTCAATGAAACTTTTGAAGCCTAAACATAAATTGAATTACTTTCGCGTATGCTACAAGTAACACATCCGTCTATATGCTAGGTATCTCTCGCTCTCTCCCTTCCTCTCTCTCTCTCTCTCTCTCTCTCTCTCTCTCTCTCTCTATATATATATATATATATATATATATATATATATATATATATATATATATATATATATATAACACTACAGTGCTCGCGCGGATTACTATTGTAGTCCAGTGGGTTTCAGTTTTCTGGTATCTCAGGGTTGGCAACACTTGTGACCTTGAGCGGTCGTCTACCTTCCTCCCCCATTTCTAGAACACCATTAGTCTAGTGATAGCACCCAAAGTCAACGCACTGATGTTATATGGATTGTTGTTTTGGCATGGACTACTATTGTAATCCGTGCGAGTACTGACGTGATAGTTTGTTTTCTGGTTAAGGTTTTAACTGTTCTCGTTTTGAATGTATTATTTCACATTATTCACTCAAATAAACGCGATATATATGTTAGTTTAAAAGGTCAGAAGAAGAATAGATACAACAGTGGGTAACAGAAACTGAAAGTGACGCCGAAAGTGTTTTGAGTATAGAACACTAAGATGAAATAGAGGACGATGTTGTCGAGTAGTGATTCTGAAGAAAGTGGTAGTGACGATTTGGAAGAAATAGAAGATGAAGAAAGGAACGGTGTTATCCAGGAAGACAGGTTTCACGGAGAATTTTACATTGGAAAGGGCAGAATTACCACATGATATATTGATCCAGTGCACTCAAGAAATACGCAAACACAGAGTTATAACATCATTCCTACACTGCATAGTTATTACTCCATAGAACAACACTAAATTTGGAGTTGGCATATTGGACAATTTGTGTCGCCAGTATGATAAAGCCAGGAATTCGCAAAGATGGCCACGCACTCTCTTCTTCCACGAGTTAAACGTTGCTGGAGTAAACCCTTTCATTGTTTTCACAGCAAATAACAATGATGCTATGATCAACCGTAGAGACTTCCTGCAATCTGTGGCTATGGAACTTATCGAACCTCTTTATGGAAGATGAAGAAACAAGAGTACCCCCCAAAAAAAAGATGTTTCAGGTGCAGTAAGTGCATCTGCTCTGACCACAAGCACACTCTTTGCACTGAGTCTTATGACTGAAACACCCAAAATTTTGCCTACTTTTGACCTTATTTCCAAGTGTAAAAGTTAAACTTGCAAACAATTTAACAAAATCTTTTTATTTTTTATAACAGGTTTTAACACTCTAAATGCAAATTGCCTCTTAATTTTCAATTTTTAATCAAATAGCAAGAAAATATACGAACATTTACAAAAATATAGTAAATTGCATACGCAATCTAAAGTTTTGGCTTCTAATTCTTTTTGTGCATTAAAAAACAACAAGTTTGCACTGAAATGTGTTCTTTATTGCTTGTGAAAACCCACAAAAATAATGTAACAAATAGCAATTGAATAACCACTAAGATATATATATTTATAAAATGGACTACAATCGTAATCCGCGCGAGCACTCATGTTTCAACAATTTCATGCGAGTACTGTAGTGATATATATATATATATATATATATATATATATATATATATATATATATATATGTAGAGAGAGAGAGAGGGAGCCAGAGAGAGAATTTACGAGAAGCTGCTAAAAATGTCGTAGTCCAATGCAGAAAGGAGTGTAGGTACTAGGTAGAAAAATGAAACCGTAGTTTAGAAAAACATATCTCTGTATGTACAAATATAAATTTTCATATTAATAATGAAATTCTTATTGTTTCTCAGGCCTCTGAAGTGATTATGTGTGCCCAAACAGATAATTTCACGAACATCCAGATCCTTACTGTTATCGGCCATTCCACGTAAATATGAGCCTAAGGACAGAAAATTGTTTTAAATATATTTTGCTCGTTATTTGTATAAAAATGACCAGAAAGGTTCGAAATTTACTATACAGATCGATTTCTTGTTAAAAAGTTTTAGTTTTTGTCTTTTTGAGCGATTGAAATTCCATGCTGTACGAAGCCAGTCGAAGAGAAAATTTACCAACAATATTGGACACCCCTAAACAACACATGATAAGCATTTGATTCAGTTGCACTGCGGTATAGACAAGCACGTACACCTTAGGAACTGAAGCTCAGGAGTTTTAAGCCTGTTAGTATATTACGTAGTCTACTATTTGACTACTTTTGGTACCAATGTAATTATGTAACGCCCGTTACAAAAAAGATATATTTTTTTCTATACAACTTGTACTAAAAGTCAGAAGTAGTCTATCTTTTGCAAAAGTAAAAATGAGCACATGGGCAATACAACAGGAAAATGAAAATCATTATATTTATAATTTAATAGGCAAAAACTGCGTAACGGGTGTTACATTGCCAACGTAACGGGTGTTACACGTGAATTGTTAACTTCGTTTAAAAGTGATATTTTGTGCACTTAGGCTAGCTCTAAGGCTCTAAATAGGGAATTTGAAGTTAGTAAAGTTATAGAGGGTCCTCTTCTGAAGACATAAATTATGGTAAGGATGAGCAGTGGGCGAAATTAAGGGACATTATACCGGAGGTGATGAAATGCACTCCAGAGAATATAATATCTAGGATATATCGTACGATGGGGGACTCCCTCTCATTCCCCGTTAAGTCGCATACCCAGGGTAGTGATTAAATAGCATAAAAGTGCCGTATCTTAATTGAGTACTCATTACATACCAGAAGTCCACTTCTTTATCGGAAGCCCAATACGCTGCTTTGGAAGTCTTCGTTTAGCAAATCATTAGAGGCTGCAGCGCGACAGATTTTCATTAAGAAACCAGAAAAACCCTACACTTCAATGATGTGTACGCAGACTCCGAATGAAGTTGTGACCAGCCCTTTGCGGAAAGATGTTTGTGTTGGAATGTTGTCTTGCTGGCAATGAAAGATGAAATAAGTAACAAAGATTATCGTCAAGTTGGAATCAGTCAAGGATTTTCGGACGAAAATTGTGATATTAGAGTTATGTTCTTGAAATCTTGTGGCGAAAAGGAATTCGAACTACGCCGAAGTTTAGAAAGTATACTAGTGACGTGCCGTAAGGGGGATTTAGCGGGGACGACGGCCCCGGGCGCCGAAGTAAGGGGGCAAAAAATTCGGTAAGGAAGGAAAGGGAAAAAAAGAGAAAAAAATACTTTACATATCAGAACAAATTAGTATGCACTTAAATCCTCTTCCTGTTTTAGAATTGGTCCTATAGTGTTACTCATGTTAGGAAAATGCATGTGCACATATATAAAATGGAAGGAAAAAAGTAATAAAAAATCCTCGAAATCAAGGAAAAGCAGGGTTTATTTTGGAGAAGTTTCTTATGGTTTGCCCCAACCATAGTGTCGCTTCGTGGCTGGTCTGTCGACCTGAGTAATATGTACGGGGGCGCCGTCGTATACTCTCGCCCCGGGCGCTGATTTTCCCAGCACGGCACAATATAATTCATTTTCATGACGTGATTGGTAAACTGCCAAATCCGATTATGAAAATTAAAGTATAACAAAGTTATGTAGCAGTTTAGTTCCAGAGTTAATGTCACTGAAGCATAAGAAAAGTAGAGTTTTGTTGATCAGTGTATCAACAGACATACATATTTAATACTGAAACTTCCTACATTCTTCTGATTTATATGTTTATTATTTTGTGTTTTTATTTCCTACACTGTACTACATGTGTATTTTTTTTTATCTATTAACATTGTAATATTTTGTTCTTTACATAATATGTTCATTAAAAGTGAAGTTGTTTTAAGTTCATTCGCACTGTGTAACACCCGTTACAATTTGTGTAACACCCGTTACGGTATTGAACATTTTTTTAAAATAAAAGGCATTACACTTATGGAATTTCTGATTCTAATATTCACAACATCATACTTTCAGAAAAGTGCACACATAATTGGAAACAAATTCTGATCTGGACATTCGCAGAGTTTGGCTTAACTTTGCATGCATCTGAAAGTGCATGTCCAATTGCTGTAACACCCGTTACGCCACATTTTTCACTCTCACTGAGTTGTGGTATCATGTATATGTAACAAATTAAGTGTTTACTAAAATACACAGGCAAACGGTGATGTTTCGAGGCAGTTTGATATATCTTGACCCAGTAAGGACATTTCTATAACAACATCTATTCGTTCAAATGTAACACCCGTTACGATGTAATGGCCGAACTAACAAATAAGTAACGTCTGCACATGAAATATCTTTTAATGAAACTTTTGAAGCCTAAACATAAATTGAATTACTTTCGCGTATGCTACAAGTAACACATCTGTCTATATGCTAGGTATCTCTCGCTTTCTCCCTCCCTCTCTCTCTTTCTCCCTCTCTCTCTCTCTCTCTCTCTCTCTCTCTCTATATATATATATATATATATATATATATATATATATATATATATATATATATATATGTAGAGAGAGAGAGGGGGAGCCAGAGAGAGAATTTACGAGGAGCTGCTAAAAATGTCGTAGTCCAATGCAGAAAGGAGTGTAGGTACTAGGAAGAAAAATGAAACCATAGTTTAGAAAAACATATCTCTGTATGTACAAATATGTTTCTCATGCCTCTGAAGTGATTATGTGTGCCCAAACAGATAATTTCACGAACATCCAGATCCTTACTGTTATAACATTTTTGTTCCACCAAGGAAAGTCACCGAAGTAAATTAATTAGGAAATCAGTGAAACACCACGGGACTCTCCTCCGTTATATATAGTGGTGAAGAAGTAAGTGGCTTAGTATAAACGTAGCAATTTCTCAACAAATTATGCTTTACATCCAGGATGATTAAAAGCAATGACTCTTCCTGGAATCATGGATGCAATTTGTGACATTATTCTAAAAAAATTGCAGCATTTCAGCCAGTGGTGGATATAGCCCGGGGCCGGAGGGCCTAGGCCACCCCAGTTTTTGTGTGACAAAAATAATTCAAGCTATTTATATTTATTATAGTCTGAGGTCTGCACCCCGCTTTCTCAGTTTTTACCTTCTCAGCAAAACTTGTGTCAGGGATTCTGGGCATTTCTTTGGAACTCGTCGGTAGCATAATTCAGAATGGCTTGGGTATGCGCAAGTTCTCGGCATAATGGGTTCCCAAAATATATGTCAGGAGAATAAAAGGGTAACGGCATTAAGAGAAGTATTCTTCCAATTTGACCGTAATGCTGATCAATTTCGCTGACGAATAGTAACCATAGATGAAATATGGTTGTACCACTATGATCCTGAATCGGAACAACAGTCAATGGAGTAGTAGCACTCATTTCTCCATCGCCCCAAGAAGTTCAAGACACAGAAGTAGGTTGAGAAACTGTTTGGAACATTCTTCTGGTATAAGTATGGAGTGGTAGACTACCTCCTCAATGGTCAGATATTTAATCCAGAATCTCTACATTACTTACAAAACTGAAAGAAAAATTTCAACGCTGTTCAACGCTGCGGAAAATGAAAAGAAAGGAATTCTGTTCCTTCAGGAGAATACACCTGTCCATCAAGCCCCTGCGAACATAACTGACATTGCATAATCTAGGATTTCAATGTCTAGATCAGCGTTTCCCAACCGGTGTGCCGCGGCACTGGTGTGCCCTGAGGAAATCGAATCAAAATTATTAATTTTATAGCAACCAAATTGCAAGACATAGGGAAAAATTTATATTTTTGTTTTTCACATTACTATGAATTTCTACCATGGAAAAAATTACTGTAATTGTAATATATTATTCTACATCTATTACTGTGTAGCAGACAGTATTTCGGCTCGTACACATTTCCACGGTTAGCTTCAATTGAGAGTCATACTAACACCGAAAAATGGAAGCACTTGTACGGTACGCGTCAAGTGAACGTTCATAGAACACTCATTCGCACGTGAATGACAGAACAACACTTTGTTCAACAGCTGTGTTTTGACTTCGACGCATCGCAAGCTGTGTGATTGCAATAATATGCACCGGTTTTGGCTAAAACAGCAAAGTTGAAAGTACAAGACATTTGTTTGTTCGTTCGTTATTTAGTGATCTTCGTTCTTAGTGAAAGGTTGGATACAGATTTCGAAAAAAAAAGAACGTATTTTTAAAAATTTGAGTCCTATATTTCATTGCAATTGTTTTCTATTTTAAAATTATAATAAAAAATAAGCATAATGAATTAGCATAGGGGAAAACCAGTGATCGAGCTTTCATCTCTGTGAGAAGATGATCAGTAATCACAGATAAAAAATTACCATTTTATTTTAGATTAGCAAATAATAATAATAATAATAATAATAATAATAATAATAATAATAATAATAATAATAATAATAATAATAATATTAATAATAATAATATTAATAATAATAATAATAATAATAATAATAATAATAAGTGTGCCGCGAGAATTCAAGATACACCCATAGTGTGCCGCAAGTTGAAAAAGGTTGGGAAACGCTGGTCTAGATCATCATTCTTATTCCGCAGATTTAGCTCCGTCCAACTATTACGTGTACTTATTTCCCAAACTTAAATAACACTTGAAAGACGCCATTTTAGATCTGATAGGGGTAGTGCTACGAACAGTGGTGCGAGGAAAGCTAGATTTTTTAAACTTTTCTGCAAAAGCTGGAGCACTGTACAAGGTAGTATATTGACTCTCGGGGGAAGAGAAGAAGAAGTAAAACTTCACCAATAACGGTCACTCCTTCTGGGTTGGGCTACGAATTTTTCAGCAGTTCCTAGTCAATATGGTAGACGTCACGTCAGTACTTTGAAACAAAATAAGTAAAGGAGCACTAGTATAAACCAATTACTAACTAAAGATCAGCACTCTGACAATACATTTTATTGGGAATCAATTTCATTCCATAATTTTATTATTATCATTTGCAGGAAGGGAAAACACAACTCTTTTTATCTCCTTCAAAAAATTAAGCCCTGGTAGTTGTAAACTAAGCTGTTATAAACACATCCTCTGAATATTGGAAGCCGACAATAATGTTTCAGAAAAAAGAAGTTTTAAATAAAACAAAATATGAAACTGAAAACTTCAAACCTGGACAAATACAAACAAGTTACGTAACTGGTTTTACCTTTCTTTTGTTTCCAATCGAAGTTGATCCAATGAGAAGAAAACAAGTCGACCAAATCTACTATTGTTCGCTAGGCACAATTATTAAAAATCATAAGAAAGAAGTATAACTAAAATTTACCTCAAAAGGGGCTAAATTAGAAAACAGAAATATGCGTGCATACCCAGACGCTCAAAGAAGAAAGCTTGAGGATTAATCTGCCACATAGTAAATTCATGGAAAGTAGACTACAATTTGTCAATGAGATTGGTTATGATACTGATATATAATACTACATGAAGAATGTTTAAAGATTGTATGAGTCTGGGGGGGGGGGCAGTCTAGGTAGCAGTCAGGGGGACAGAAGTAGCTACTAGGGGGGCGCTCGCCCCCCTTGCCCCCCTCTGGCGTCATCACTGTATTGTTATGTTTACTTTTTGAACTTAAGCACTTTCTGTACTTTTTGGTGGCATCTTTTACTTTCCCTTTCTGTATATATGTACAGCGGGGGACACTTCTAAATGGTACAGCCATATGGAGATTTACGGCAAGAGTGCTCCACCAGTTGAGTCCAAAGTATTTGCTGGAAGTATTGCAACCGAATTAACTTTAAAAGAAGGCGGGTGGCATAATCGCCAGGCAATGAAAATTCCCGTACAATTGGGTGAAATTCCCACTACCGTCTACAGCATCATTTCTCCAAAATAAAATGAATCTTATACGTGTAGTTCTTATGCCAAATATACTATTTGATATTCGTCCTATTCGTGAAGATAAAGTGCAACAACAAATAAAAGCCCAATCCTGTTGCTGTTGGAATGAACTCTCTTTAAGTCGTTTGATCTGAAATGACTTTACAGAACCTAAATAAATATTCTGTCACTTCAGGGGGGGGGGGTAGGAAGAGCAAAAGCTCCTCTCCTACAGTATGAAAACATATACTTTTAATCAAATGCTTAGCGAGAGTGAACCCATTGGTATAGCGCTTTTATGATTTGAAATCTTGCTCCCAAACCATCTTTTGTCATAACTGACAACATAGGAGAACGGGAGATGCAAATATGATGAAGGAGAAATACACTCACATGTGCAAATTCAGAATTGGAGACAAAATGATCTGATAGCATCCATATTTTGTCGAAAATTTTGATTTTGTAAGTAGACATGTAAAAGCTCACCCAAACCTGAGAGCATCCCACTACCAATTGTTGAATTCAAGTGAAGAACTCAGTTGAGAGCATCAGATGATTACGGAGGGGGAGAAACATCTTCAGATATGGGAAACAAATAATGAAAAAAATGGACTGCTCTGAGCAGGACTCGAACCAGGAACCTTCTGATTACTAAGCAACGACTCTACTCACTCATCCACGCAGCCACACTGAACGCTGGGTAGTCATACGTCAGAAACAGAACGTTTGTTACTTACAAAACGTTTTTGTAAGGGGGAAAGCTAGGTCGACCGCGAGGGTGAATCAGTGGTCGCGATGATAAGCAACCGAGTTTGTTTTTCGAAGTCCGAAAAATTGAGCCTAGATCCGTCAAAATTCCCGCAGATCTATACACAGGGAATTGCATGTTCCAGCCGTTCTTTATATAGACACTAGCTACAAATCGTACTGTCATCCGAGCGATGTGAAAATGTAAAAACAAAATCAAACTTTTTTTTTTTTTTTTTTTTTAGATTAATATTGATTGCACACCTCATGCACAGTTCCAATATGCAAAATCAACGAGGGATGTAATGGAGGGTATATACCCACCTCTAATTTTTAGAAACTATCGTATAGCCACCTAACATTTAGGAAGTACGCGGGGATACGCTACATTTGATCCATAGTATAGCCACTTCATTGGAACAAGCAACAATTGCTTTTCATGTACTGCATTTCAAAACAAAAAAAAACTCACTAAACAGCTGGTCGTCAGGTTGTTGCTGCGAATTATATCTAAATTCTTTTAAAATGTTTTCGTTTTCGGGGATGTAGGAATCGAATTTTCCGAGAATACCTTTATAATGGAAAACAGCATTCTGAATGTGCAATGCTTTTAACTCGAAATGTTACATTGTGTTGTCCCACTTTCTGAAAGCTGACCTCTGGTATTATATTATGGTGTCCCGACAAAACGTACCAGCGACAAAACGTACCACTTGAATTTTCACGACAAAACGTACCACTTTTGACGACCTGTCATAAATGACACCTATCATGGATTAATTAAAGCATTTCTGGTATTTATTCCACGACAAAACGTACCACTTATATAAATTACAACCTGTCATGGACTAATTAAAACATTTCGGATATTTAATCCGCGACAAAACGTACTACTTCATGTTAAGAAACTACTTCCTCATGAAGAGTTAAAACAACGGCAGTATAAGATTGAGAAGAACAGACAGGTAATGTATCGAGTTGTCAAAGTGCAGAAACTCAATGGTAAAAGAGGGCTCATTTACAGAGGAAATGTAGCAGCCTATAAACTGAAAGACACAGCTATAGATCATGGAAACTTTTTTGAACATTATTCCTTTCTTAAGCAAATTTGATCTTCCGCTTAAAAGTAATTTAGATAAGGTCACCTAGAAGAGTCATATACAAGGAAGTAAGCAGGATAGTGGTCGCATAACTTTTACTAAACACGGTGAATTATGTTTTGAATGCTATCAGCACACTTATCAGAGAAGATATTTCGAAAGAAGTATCTCAAGCTTCAATATTTTCTGTTCTATTAGACACTACCCAAGATATAGTAGTTTCAGGCCAGTGCTCTGTTATTTTACGAAGTATTGTTGTCATTGTAGAATGCATATCTACCACAGGCCAGTGTCTTTGTGGTTTACTGCTGGAAATTCTGCAGAAGTTGAACCTTGATATTAAGAAGTGTATTTGAAATTCAACCGATGGCTCAAGTAACATGCAAGGACAATATTCGGATCTTTTCAATTCACCTGTGATCAGTTTCACGTGTGTTTCAGTTGATTTTGAGTTTAACGGCCCTTTTAGCAGCGAGGCTATATGAGACGGGACATACTGATTTACGGGAAATCCGAAACACATGAGCTCCCGCCGGGAATCGAACCCAGGTCTCCCACAACAAAGGCGCATACGCTAACCGCTTAACTACTAAGAAACTCAGTTACACGTGTGGTGTTACGCTCATATACTCAATCATGTCATATGTGATCTGACAAAAAATTGCATTGATTCTGTGTCATTGTTCTGCTGAATGACTGTGCGATATTTATGCGTGAGTTATCAGCGAATGTACATTTGGAAGATCAAATGTTAACAAAGGCGCCTTACAGTTATTGCGGAAACAAGATGGTAGAAAACACACTGTTTTTCAGAAAAAGTTTGGTCATTTTTCGAACCCAAAAAGTGCTTTGTATATAGAGTTGACCATAACAATTAAGAAAATTGCTTCTACAGAAAATATCAAACCAAAAGCTAGGTGTAAAGCGAAAAAATATATAAAAGATCTCAAGTTCAAAACAATTCGGACAGCAGGAAAGTTCCTTAAGATATTTCAAGTGACGACCTCTCTGTCAAACTATCTCCAAATAGAGGGTGCTGCTAGTGTAGTCCTATCGGATGGTGCAGACTACTCTGTTCCAAGTGAAAGAGTAGAGAGATGATTTTGAATCCGTTAAGAATGCAGCATTAAGCTTTGCAGAATGGGCCAATAACAAATTTGAAGACTTAGAACGTGATTTTTTTCTATTGACCTGTCGACAATTCGCCTTCAGGGATGGATAAAGATTTTTCGTGTGGATATGAAGATGAAGCTGCTTCTATCTAATGACCAGGTACTGCATCGAAGCATTCAATACAATATTGGACATGGTGGTTTTGAGTATTTCTTCAAGATTCAAGAAGCATTGTACTTTATGGATTATTTGGACCCTAGCCACATCAACCAAGTAACAGAACTTCCAGACGTGCCTTTCGATAAACTTACATATTTTCTGAAAAACTTCAGCTAAGAAGTTTCCAAGGATACTATAAATGTATTCTCTTGGACTTTTGAAGGACGTGGATATCCTTGAAAGTCAGTCTTGATGACGAGCACAACCGAGGAAAAATGACTGTGCTGATGGTGCAAGTGATTCAGAATTAGGAGAAAATACATTTGTTTACAAGGAAAGCGAATGCAAAACGTGTTGCAATATTGCCCAATGTGCTGCTTTTTAATTTTGCAGAATTGTAATTTGTGCAGTAATACTTATCCAGGTTTCCAGCATACAAATTTTTATTGACTTTGCCCGTAACTCGGGTAACATGTGAAAGAAATTTTTCAAAATTGAAATAAACTGAAATACTGTATATTAAAAATAGGCTAACGAGTACCATGTCTCAGGAATATTTGAAAACATTTTGTTGATGTCTATTGAAAAAGATTTATTAAAAAAATATTTCGAATGCAAAAGTGATAGATACAGTAGCATCAAAAACTAGTACACTAAAACATCTCCTAATTTTGTAATATAGTATACGTTCTCCTTGAACTTCATATAATATTTTGAACAATTCAGAATAATATACTAAAGAAAGAATATCAGGTTTTAATTGTCAATTGTTAATACTATTGACTTACTATAGAAAGAAAACTGAGCAATTGATTTGTGACATTGAGATGCTGGTGGCCCTTGTGGGAGAAAGCGCCCGCGCCCTTCTAATAATGCCTATCCGTCTCTGGTCCAAAGCCTGCATAAAGTGTGATGGAAATTAGCAAATACTCAAATATTGCATGCAAGATTCTTGCAGGTATGGTCTTAGTCTTAGTCTTGGTCTTGCATCGGTACTTTTCTCAGCACGAATCTGTTCAACTTTTAACCTTATTTTGGCCGATACATATATACTTATATACCGTCCTATCAAGTGGTACGTTTTGTCGCCTGACATTATTTGATGTCTGATTGGAAGACTCTTCGCAAGTAGCCCTTCAGGCAAGTGGTACGTTTTGTCGCTTGTCATTATTTAAAGTGTTTTTAGAAAACCCTTCACAAGCAGCCCTCAGGGTGAGTGGTACGTTTTGTCGGTGGTACGTTTTGTCGCTAGTACGTTTTGTCGCGTATTCTTATATTATAATGTTTGTATTGGGAACTCTTTTGTTTCTAAAGATCAGCGACAGATAAAGTTAAGGCCTCTTTCACATTATCCGGCGATTTGCCGGATCCGTTTCCGGCTGTTTGCCGGATCCAGTTTCGGCCCCTTTCATATTATCCGGCGTTTTGCCGTGGATGAAAAATATGCGAGCAGGGTTACTGTGCAACTGAAGAAACAAAACTCTGTGACTCTTGTCGTGTTGTGGTGGTTGTAATGGACAGACGCAAAATGTGTTTTCTACTCGCCTTGTTAACACATAGGCAGAAAAAAAACGTCAGAGACACATATGGGTTCACCCTTTCTTTGAGAAACGGTATCTTGAAGGAGATTTTTCTATACTGTTTCCACAATTAAGGTAAGACGATGGAAAATTCTTTAATTACTTTCGTATGTCTATCGTATCTTTTGATGAGTTGTTGGATCGTGTACGAACCCAGCTGCAGAGGCAGCATTCAAAATTTATGAACTTTATTCAACCTCCAGAAATGTTGGCTGTAACATTAAGGTAAGATAATTTGTACTTTTTATACACATAGATGACGTTAATTTTAATGTAATTGAATAGATGGTTGAAGAAAGGATCTGAGTCAATTTTGTGTAGTCATAAGATAATGAAGAAAAAATATGTTAAAACATTTCACTACAATATACGAGACGAAACACTCAACACAAGAAGTTAATTCCTTTATCAATAGTACCTTACATATATTCGCAGCTGAATTTCCAAGGTGATGAATCCAGGTCGCTTCTGCAATCAATAGAATAATGTGGCCAGTGGCGGATCTAGCCTGGGGCCAGGGGGGCCTAGGCCCCGAGTTTTTTGAGTGACAAAAATAATTTAACATATTATTTATATATTTTTGTAAGTTTATAGTAAACTCATGATATATCTATGATAGCCTGGGTTATGGCAGCCCCCATGTTTTCCCTTCTAGATCCGCCACTGAATTTAGCCTAAATTAGTAATAAAAATAATAATGTATGGCTAGGCAGAGTATAAGATATCTATAACATTTTTCTCGGGGCCCCTGTTTCCTTGTGATAATTTCAAATTCTAAGGGGGAGGGGAATAATTTCACGCCAAAAAGTTTTTTTTTTCAAAGACCATTGAAAAGGGGACTTTTTTCTTGTCTTACAGCCGTAAATTGACCTTGAATATACTAATTCAAAACTTCGGGATCAATTCATCCAATTTGTTTTAATTCTAAATATAATTTTCTCCCCAATTCGTATTTTTGAGTTAGAAATGTTAGGCTCGGCCATTTTGGATGACTCCTCAGGGCAAAATAAGTTTCCAATCGAAAAAAAAAGTCCAAACTTGTTGAAAGTAAGCAAATATTACAGGATCCTCAGATTCGACCGTAAATTGACCTGCAAAAGGCAGATTGGAAAGACGGGTAGCAACCTCTTTTTTTAAATATTTTTGAATATTTTCTTAGAAAGACCTTTTAACACATTTTAGGTCATATTTTCCCCCCTACAATTCGTATTTTTGAGTCAGGACCGATTATCACGACTAAGTTACGATTTTGGTAACTTTCGGTCCACTCGTATGGTCCGGAAGTGTTGAGGAGGGAGGAGTAGGTGTAGGGTCTATATTCAAGTGGTAACATTGAACTTGTTCTGTTTTGACATAACGATGATACACTTTTCACTCCCTCTTTGATCCAAATTCAAAGTTTGCCAACTGGATACACTTTGAGTGAGGCAATACGGGATCGAGCCAGTTCCTTTCTAATCGCGGAAGGATTTTCCACAACAACAAAAGTAACAAAACACGTGACCTATCGTCGGTTTAATTTGAAGCATTCACCATCGTTCCCAATACCATCAACTACAACAGCGAACCTCGGATTAGTACTGCTCATTTGTAGCCGCAATTGACATCAAAGAAAGCGACGATTGATTTCGATAAATACTCTGCAACCTACTGGGAAAAAAGGGAGAGGATAACAGTAAACATGTTCCTTTGTTGTTCCGTTTTTCTTCAGATAAAAAATATTCAAAGAAAATTTGTTAATAGATGAGGGTAGAAAAGAAAAGTCAGGAAAGACTTGTAGTGTATAAGAATGTTACAGCAATTTTTGATCATTTCAGTACAGCCGTCACTTCTAAAATATTTGCTTAGTAGTTTGGGTTGACCAATTAAGAGTTGATTCGCAATTTCTAAGATGTCGAAGAAGGTGTGAGAAAATTGGCTAAAAAGGAAAAGAGACAATAGCTGTGTAAATTCCGTTGACGGAAATGTAAAAGCAAAGACATCAAGAAATAGTAAAGAAAAATCCAAAGAACATGTTAATTTGCCAGCTACTACTTTGGACAAAGACGTAAGTTTATTTCATATTATAAAGGCTGTTATGGCATCTCCGGCTTGATGACGCAGATATCAGAGGGATAACGTCCTTCGTTAAAGGCATTGGAAATGAGGATACTTGGGGCCTGTAATTTAGGTGCCATTCCGATATTTGTCTGGTGTGAATGAAGAAACATTTCTCTTAGGACAGCTGATCTGTAAAGGCTTTCTCACATATTTTTGACTTATTATTATTATTATTATTATTATTATTATTATTATTATTATTATTATTATTATTATTATTATTATTATTATTATTAATGGAATTTACATCTGTGTGAACGGCCCTGGGTTTAAATTTCGCTTAAAACAGTTGTTCGGGTAATTCTATTGTTAAACAATCGATAGCCATCCATCCTCACTATTCTTTCCAAGCTTTTCTTTGACGGATTAAGTGAATGCTGGAATAACCAAGGATGTTATAAAATAGAGGATCTACCCATACAACAAAATCGTGAAGCACTACGTCACAGCTTCGCCACACCTATTCTGGCCACTCCGCGCCACTAAGATCGCAACATTTCGAGCCAACAATCATGGCGGAAACGAGAGAAGCCAATCCGGCGTGCCGGCTCATACGGTGCTCGATTGTTTTTCGGCTTCACTGAGCTTATATGATGAATATACATATGGGCAGATCCTCTGTTTTATAACATCCTTGGGAATAACACAGGGAGTTAATAATAACTTGTAACTCCAGGCAGCGTCCTTTTAAAATCCTTTTGTCTGACAGTGTGCTCAAGATTTAATAATTTAATAAGCAGTCATGAAACACCTTTCAATATCTAAGAAAATGTCTGATCACGGAAGTTGTAATTTACCTAGAGGAGTTAGGCTTGCGGCTTTTCTTATTTGCTTCCTCGGTTTTAATAAAAAGAACTAACTTGAATATTCAAATTTAATTTTATAAATTAGAAAACTCCCATTTTTTAGTTTACAACTTTTATTCTTTTAGGAAAGACTTTTAAGAGGACAGCATTTGTTATCTTTAGCTACTTTCCCCTTTTTCCAGGGTGCGTATTTGTTTTATTGTATTTTATTTCATTTAACAATCACCACATACCGCTCAGATGCCATTTTATACTGGATATCTAACAACAATAATAACAATGGAAAGGATTTAGGAAGGAAAAAATGAATTCGTCAAGTTTCACGTCCTACGATTATGCCGACTAGGCTACAGGATACGGTGATGATGAGAAATGAATGAAAATGGTAAAATGAAGAAAGTGGGAGAATCCCTAGAAAATCCACGCACATGTCGTTTGTTCACAACAAAGGTCGCTTGGTGCGGGCTGGAATCGAACCAAGGATCTTACGTATCAGAGGTGAACGCTCTACCAATAAGCCACTGCGGCACACAATTTGGTAAGGTGTCGGCTAGCATGTTTAGTAGGTACTATCCGGGCATTTGCCTAGTAGAACTGAGGAAAACTAGTCAGGATGGTCAGCAATAGGAATCGAACCCACGACCTCCCGAACGCGAAGCCAAAATTCTATTACTTGGGATACTTCGCTTGGTAAGATTGTAGTTTGTTATTTTTTCTTTTTGAGTCGCTGCTGACGGGAAACCTCGAATCGAAATAAATTATTGAACTAAAGTTTTAGATGGGAATACCGATATTACCCGATTCTAACTTGGCACCAGAGATTATTTCTGCAATAAATTTTCCTAAAGCAGAGAGCCAAATAAGGTCTTAAATTAATTTCTAATACGGAAGGTAATCTTTTTCTCTGCCTCTGGTTAATAGGTTGAGTGGTTCGGTTACTATTCTCCGAAATGCAGATTTCTATCAAGGTTTTTCTTCTTGTTACCTTATACACATATCCGGATTGTTAATGCAACCGATACGCGCAGAGCCAGTGTGAGTTGCGTATAAGCAAGGATATTCCATAACTTCTAAGATATAACTATCTGTTAACTATAAGGACCGATTTTTCTTTAGTATTAATTGAGGAAACACTGATTGGCAGTGCAACCATAAAGCTTAAAAAAAAGCATAACAGAATATTTCACTCATGGTTGGTACCTTATTTCTAGTTTTGACAGTTACTCACATAAGCAAGTTTGATATCTTTAAGAGCATAATAAAGCATAATGTTCCAAAATAAAGCATAAAGTATAATGCTTGATTCCTTCATTTGAGAACTGTGTTCTCAAATTACTTTCTACAAAAGAAAATTTTATTTAAAATGACTTGGTAAAAAAAAATGCTTCAAGGGTAGAAACTACCAGTAAACACGGAAACAAGCGAAAAAGTTTATTACACCGAAGTTGAAAACTGCTTCCTTTCAGAGTTATGAAAGCGGGAAAGTGCACAAAATTGAACTCTGAGCATTAACAGCGCAAAGACTGATAGTATTAGAAGAAACAGTATGGTGAATTTCAGAGGAAACACACTTGTCTTGACAGAAAATACCAAGTTCAAAAGAATGGGGAAAGTAGATAAATAATTTCACAAATTAAGTTAAGATCTCATAGATGATTGTGGATAGAATGGGACAAGGTTTAATTATATTTTCCGTAATTTCCCGAATATCTTGAATGTGACATTTTTCGAAAATAGAAGTATAGATAGACAGATAGATAGATAGATAGATAGATAGATAGATAGATAGATAGATAGATAGATAGATAGATAGATAGATAGATAGATAGATAGATAGATAGATAGATATAGATATATATATATATGTGTCTGGGTGTAACAAGGAATGGAGCGTATACCTACCTAAAAAAATTAACATTACATCACTGAATCAACCATAATCTTAAGCAGAAATTGCTGAAAACGACAGAAAATGGATATTTACACATCCAAGTAGAAACCTGTGCTCGAGCGATGCTATTATCAATATTATAATACAAGCTCTTGCAAGTTGCGTCTGTGGTCAAGCGGGTTTAGTATTGCTATTCACATTTCTGAAGCGAAGGGCGACGATTCGAACCTCCGTGCGGAACGTTAAAGTTATTCTTCCTATTTTTTTAAATATATGATAACTTTTTATAAATATAAATTTCCACTGTGAAGTGGTTGGAAACACATTATCCGACAAACTGTCACTTTTCAAATCCATGTCCCATTTACTAGCCCGCCATGTCCATAATTCATATACGAAAACGCTAAAAATGAGAAATGTGAACACAGTTGAATACTTAAAACCACACGTCCAAAATGAAAATTATTCATATATATATATTTCGGGGAGCTTTGCTAACTTCATTCTTGAAAATGTAAACATTCTACAAGATATTTCATTCACTTTACAATATTTTATTTGAATAAACATAAAATTTGGGGGCGGATCAAGCCCGGAAGTCCCCTAAAATACACCTATATACGTATATGCATGTATTTTTTTTTTTTTTTTTTTTTTTTTTTGCATTACAAAACCTTAGGGTACCTCATAATCTGGGTTCTTATAAAGCAATTTGAACAATTATTTAGAAAATATGTACGGCTTAAAATGGGATTAAATCGCAATGCCAGTAATCTGTAATATCTTACATTTTTATTTATTTACATTGAATGTGTACTTGTTTTATACTGTATAGCATGAATATTAGCTGCTACATAAGAAACATTTATCTATAATTGAATTTAAGTAGGAAATCGATATAGTTGTTATAAGAAGCTTGTGAAAATGAAGTGTATAATAATGGTTGTATCTGAAATAGATGTTGCGTAATGGTGTAGTTGGAATACTTACCCCGCCAGCTTTGGAATACTGGGCTCTTCAAACTGTCCATCCTTAGGGATGCGCAGAGTGGAGTCGAGACAGAATTTTCCTGACAAAATTCCAGTCGAGGCACAGCTCTTCCAATAGAAAAATATACATGTTTCGAGTCGAGACATCACTTTTACACCATACTGTCGAGACAAGACGACCTCAAATCTTGTCTCGCCCATCCCTACCATCCTACCTACATAAAATCAATTTTGGATACGAATATTCAATTTCTTTTAACAATAATTGTAATCTACGATACAGATTGAAGTAAGATATTGGCTTGAAGTGGTTTATTACCCACTTAACCTTCGTATACTGCAATTATATCAAAGTTTGGCATAAATATTTATTATTATTAGAATGTAAACACTGAAGAATATATATTAACACACAATGAGGAAGAACTCAATGCTCGTAGTAATTAACAAATTGGTTGCTGTTTATTTAAAATTAACTCTCTTGAAATCTAAATAATCATTATTAGAAAGAAAGCAAGAGAACCATTTGTTAATTTGGAAATATTATAAGAGATTGAGGAATAAGTATGTAATCGAACAGAATATATGAAACTAAATGGAATGGCATGTGGAATTAAACTTGAAAGAGGATACGATGTGTAAATGAAAAATTAAAGAAACCAATGTTAACAGCAGTAGTCACTACGTACAGCAGATGAGTGAAATCTCGCTCCCCCTCCAAAAAAAAGTTCAACAATTCTCAAACATAAGGGCGTCACATTTTATTCGTTTCCTGACAAAATTGAAAAATGGATTTTGCATATTGTTCGTCTATACCCCTTCAATATAGTTAGCTAACAAACCAAGTACGATCGACTGACTAGACGTCACGTGAGTGAAATTTATATAGGAAGTTTCGATACAGCGTTCACCGAAGTGACGCAGACGTGGTGTTGAAGCTTCTGGTAGGTCCTATTTCGTAATGGATTTTAGTTCAGTGAGATTTCTTTATACGTATCAGAAAGCTTTTAACTCCATACTAAAGGCGTGTCGTATGATTTATTCAAACCGTCAGATATTCGGACAACCATGAGCCCAATTCGTTTTGCTTCACTGCTCACAAGTTTAACTTGAAATAAATACTTACTTTTCCACGGAAACACAAACTGTTTGAATGCTCATTTTATTATGGGTGAAATGTATAATTCTGCAAGTAATAAAAATTTTCATGTCCTTCTCCGAGATTCGATCCCTCGTCCTTTGGCTCAGCAGTTCGACACGTAGACAACTAGACTAATTGTCGTTGTGTAACAGCACGGAGGAAAATCGGTTTCAACTGCACGAAGGAAATTGAGGGCATTGGTTATAGCTGGATGGAGGCAAATACCATGTGCTCCCAAGTTCGTAGTGCCACTTGCTGTTTTTGGAAGATGAAGACAGCCTTAGGGAAATCACGTGTACTGATTGCAAGCACCTGGAAGATTTTGTCGTAGATTTGGCAACTCCAAATCAATACATTCAGTGAGTGAACTAGGAGTGCAATGATACCGGTACTCTATTTTACTTTGATTGGTGTTGTTTTTATAAAGATGGAGAATGAAAATATTTTACTGTTCGAACATTTGAAAGAACACTTTTTTCTTAAGAGCTGAGGATGATAGAGGACAAAATTTAAAAGTAACCAGTCTGAACTGCCCCGGCGGAAAATATTTATCAACAACTACGGTGCCATAATTAACGATTTATAGTAAGGGGTTAATATGAATAAACTGTGTTCTGATGAGCAGGCCTACTTTATTACTAGAAAATAGTTTGCTGATGGTATGTAATATTGGGGTATTTTCAGATCAGTTTGCTTATCCTAGAGTCCCGTTTATTATAGAGTTTGAAATTAGCTTTAAAAAGAATGTATCGATTTTAGAGTTACTGGCAAGTCCTGATTCACTCCCAGTTTATGTGTTCTCATTTTATTAGTTGTAATGTAATGTTTCTCTATATTCTGTATTTTTAATTTTATATAACAACATTGTTATTATTATATAATTAGTTTAGCAGAATAATAATAAGCAACATTTTTTTCTAACGCATAGGGATGAGCACGAGTCAAGCTAAAACTCTACTCGACTCGAATTCAAATTGAGTTTCGAGTCAAGTCAAAGGTAATAATCTCGATTCGAGTTCCGAGCCGATTCAGTTTTTTGCGTCGAGTTTGATAAATGGTTCGTTCGTTTTAACTCGTCTTGAAATCATGGCCTGATTACACTGGAAAACGAAAGCCATGAGAAATGTAAGCTAAACAGTAATATGGAATACTTATAGTGTTGCTCACGAGAGGGGACACTGCTCGCATCTCGTCTCGTCCCGATAGCTAAACCACAAGAGACTTTTCATAACAAACTCAGCTCGGCTTGGCTCAACTGAGAGGATGGCTCGAGCCGGCTCACTTGCGGTGAACCATCGGCTCGAGCTGGCTTGGTATGGATGAGCCATCTGCTCGGTTCGGCTCAACTGAGCCGAGGGCTCTAGCCGAGTCGTTGGGTGAGTTGTTGGCTCGGCTCACTTCTCGGTTCGGGTCGATAGTGAATGAGCTGTGAGCCGAGCTGCTCGAGTCGTTGACAATTCTAAACCCGGATCGAGCAGTTTTGAAGATATTTGGCCAGTGCCTTATAACTTTTAACAGTGTTTGGCTCGAGCCCGAATACTCAACCCAGACCCTCAACCCAAATTCAGAAGCTAGTAAGCAATGTCCTTGACTCCTAGACTTCACGACTACCGAGGTTCTCATTCAATTAGTTTTTTAGTATTCAAATACAAGCCGCCTTACTTTCACGTTTACATACAGAGTTGTTACAATTAATAATAATAATAATAATAATAATAATAATAATAATAATAATAATAATAATAATAATAATAGTTATAGTAGTAGTAGTGTCATTGATAATAATTATACTGTCTATGTAATATACTTGAAGAATATACCAAATTTCACAATAGTAAATCTGCACGTTAAGCGGGTTTCCATATCCAGGCTTCTAACTATGAAAACATTTACGATCACTCCCCTAATCATTCCACAGATTCAACTTGTTGCATATAAGTTATTAGGACGTAAAATTGAATATAGTTTATACGAAAAAGACCTTTGTGCATTGCAAGACCTGTAACGCCCAAATATTCACCACAAACTTATAGTGGTATCGATATAAACAAACAAACAAAAAAAAAAAGTGTGGAGCAGGAAACTACTTTACACAAAAGTCTAAAGAAACTCCATGAAGATGATGAATTGGTCGAGCGGTTTGGGTCAATAGTCTATCAATCTTAAGTTTATGTGTTCAAATCCTGTAGGAAGTATTCGTTTTTTTTTTCTTAAAAGTGTTCCTTATTTTCATCAGAGGACTGAAAATATTTCTTTGAATAAATCTTTGGCAACTACTTTTCTCTCAATCGATTAGAAGTGAACATTATATGAATTGCAAATTTAAAATCCAAAACTGAAAACAAAATATTAAGTATGTTCAATATTTCATTATTATCTTTTGCTTTGTAATGAAAAACTAATTATAAGCATTGATGATTTCAGAAGATTCTCCTCGTGTAATGGTCAATATATGAATGAGAGGAAATTGATAGATCTTTATTAGTCCACTTTGAGCATGATAGAAGATATGGCCACGAATTTATGTCGACAGGGTCTCATATTGTCCCACAGGTCATGCCCTGAAATCATCACTGTTTTAAAGGTTTCCTTAACAAATATCTAGGTAGAATATTACATTTATTTCTCATTCTACGTTTTGAAATGACAAAATCATAATTTTAAACATAATTATAATACGATAAGCATAAACGTTTATAGAACTAATGAAGTAAATAGTATTGTGTAAGTTATAGCTTTCTAATCGGATTAAAACTAGAATATTCATTTGCATTTTAAAGTAAATCCTCTCTATATATAATTCTTACTGCAAAGCATGTTTAACTTCCAACACTGGGAATCGGACCGGGGACCCCGTACACCAAAGGCACACGTGCCAGCCACTAGTCAGCGATAACAACGAACGAAATCTGTTTTGAAGTGTCTGAAATTTATGCCTATTTCGCCGTGATGTAATGTCTACTGATATTTTTATGTTTACCCTATTCGTTACTTTGAGGAACGATATATGTTATTTATATAGGTTCTATTACGTATTCGTCCATAAATACTATATAAATTATCAGAATTATTCATGATCTTTCATGAAAATTCGCTCGTGCATGCACAGTAGACGGACAGTGTAATTGGAAGGTGAGTTCAACAGAGATTATGTATTTCACCGACATTATTTAATAGCTATATAGAAGAGATAGCGAAAACGAGTTTACCTAATGAAGATGGAATTTCGGTAGGAGATGAAATGATGAGGTGTATACGGTTTGGGGTTGATAGAGTTGTTGTTGCAGAATCTAAAAAGAAAATTAATAAGATGTAGAAAACTTGAGAAAGGCTTCTGAAGAATATGGGATGAAAATAAATGTTAGAAAGACAAAATCCATGGTGATTGAAACGAAGCGATCGGTGTCAAATATAGAAGTAGGAGCGGAAGAAAAGAACAAATGACTAGTTTTCGATATCTGAGTAGTATTATTAGTGATGATATGATATGCGAACGTGAAATAAAAGCAATGATAGAAATGGCGAAAGAAGCCTTTAAGATGAAGAAAATACTATTTTGTGGGACCTTGAATAGAGTTGAAAAAGACTCCTAAAATGCTTCGTGTACTGTATTTTACTGTATTTATAAGGCAGAATCATGGACATTATGCAAAAATGATGAGAAACAATTGATGGCTTTCAAAATATGTGCGTGGAGAAGAATGGAGAGAAATAGCTGGGTCGAAAGGGAAACGAATGAGAGGGCGTTAGAAATGGAAGGAGAAAAATATTATTAAGAAGAGGAAGAAAAATTGGTTGGGATATTGGTTAAGAAGGAACTGTATCATGAGGGATGTGCTAGATGGTATGGTGGCAGGAAAGAGACGGAGAGGATTAATTAGACTATATAGAAACAGAATTAGGCTATTGGTGATATCAAAACAGAAAAATCGTATGTGAAGATGGAAAGGTTAATAGAAGATCGCTGAGCATGCCAATTTCTCAGTCGCGGTAAGTGACCCGCTGGTAATGGCGGAATACTTCTGATGTAATGATGCCAATGATGCACAGTAGAAACAGAAAAATCCACTTTACTCTCATTACTAATACGAATCACAATGCAAATTTCTACAGGCTGTCAAACGGAAGCAATGGTTCCCAACCTGAGGACGCGTAGCTTCCTCCTGGTTAAGCATGAAGAGGGAGTAAGGGGGCGAAAGCTACTGGCAGAAATGAATTGTGAAATAAATAAATAAAGCACCACTTGTAATGACTCTTTAAAATTTATCTTGACAATTTTATAATGACCGTTTAAAAAATAATACTATACTACGAGGGTATGCTAAAGACTTGCTTTAAATAAATATAAATACCTGACATTATTATTATTATTATTATTATTATTATTATTATTATTATTATTATTATTATTATTATTATTATTATTATTATTATTACTGGTCTCCCACTTCTTGGCCGAAATGTGAAATATTCACCACCTTCTTCATATCACTACATCAATTTCTTCACTGTTTTCTTGTCACAGCCCATACCCCTAGCTATGTGAATAGTAGTTTGTCCCATAGTTACTCGACCTATGATTTCCCCTCTCATAGTAACAGATAGTTTTCTATAGCCTTTAGAGCAAGGCATTTTGACAGCCTGTAGAAATTTGCATTGTGATTCGTATTAGCAATGACAGTAAAGTGGATTTTTCTGTTTCTACTGTGCATCATCGGCAAAATTATATCAGAAGTATTCCGCCATTACCAGCGGGTCACTTACCGCGGCTGAGAAACTGCCATGCTCCACGATCTTGTAGTAACCTTTCCATCTTCACATACGATTTTTCTGTTTTGAAATCGCCAATAACCTAATTAGTCTAATTAATCCCCTCCCTCTCTTTCCTGCCACCATACCATCTAGCACATCCATCATGATACAGTTCCTTCTTAACCAATATCCCAACCAATATTTCTTCCTCTTCTTAATAATATTTTTCTCCTTCCATTTCTAACGCCCTCTCATTCGTTTTCCTTTCGACCCAGCTATTTCTCTCCATTCTTCTCCACGCACATATTTCGAAAGCCATCAATTGTTTCTCTCATCATTTTTGCATAATGTCCATGATTCTGCCTTATAAATACAGTAAAATACAGTACACGAAGCATTTTAGGAGTCTTTTTCAACTCTATTCAAGGTCCCACAAAATAGTATTTTCTTCATCCTAAAGGCTTCTTTCGCCATTTCTATCATTGGTTTTATTTCACGTTCGCATATCATATCATTACTAATAATACTACTCAGATATCGAAAACTAGTCATTTGTTCTTTTCTCCCGCTCCTACTTCTATATTTGACACCGATCGCTTCGTTTTAATCACCATGGATTTTGTCTTTCTAACATTTATTTTCATCCCATATTCTTCAGAAGCCTTTCTCAAGTTTTCTACATCTTATTAATTTTCTTTTTAGATTCTGCAGCAACAACTATATCAACCCCAAACCGTATACACCTCATCATTTCATCAATAGACATACTACATCAGGGCGAAATAGGCATAAATTTCAGACACTTCGAAACAGTTTTCTTTCGTTTTTACCGCTGGTCTAGTGGTTAGCACGTGTGCCTTTGGTGTACGGGGTCCCCGGTTCGATTCCCGGTGGGGGAATTTTAATTTACCTAAATATTTTTGCATTCGTGTTCCTGTCGTTCAAGCTTAAAAGAAATTATTGTAAAACGTGTATAACCGAGTAGAAAATAAAGACAACTTACTCAGATACGTTCAGTGAATCAGTTAACTTAAAGACAAGAAACAAAGTGTCTAAGGCATTTGTATCTGATTCGAATAAATAGAACTTCGAATAGAGACCACGTTGAATTCATTTATTGAGTAAGCCAGAAATTCTTATAAGATATGGCTATGATTTATTATTATTATTATTATTATTATTATTATTATTATTATTATTATTATTATTAGTAGTAGTAGTAGTAGTAGTAGTAGTAGTAGTAGTAGTAGTAGTAGTAGTAGTAGTAGAGTAGTAGTAGTAGTAGTAGTAGTAGTAGTAGTAGTAGTAGTAGTAGTTGTTGTTGTAGTTGTTGTTGTTGTTGTTGTTGTTAAAGTACGAAGTACCAAATCAGGCGATGCAGTATTTACGTAAACTAAATGATAATTTATTTGATAATATTCACTAGCCCACTATACATTTGTGAGGTTTTGCTTTGGGAAATGAAGTGTATACGACATTGAATAGTAAAAATATTATAATAAAAATATATTATTAAATATATTGATTAAGTAATTGAAGTTAAACATGCTTTGCAGTAAGAATTATATATAGAGAGGATTTACTTTAAAATGCGATGCAAATGAATATTCTAGTTTTAATCCGATTAGAAAGCTATAACTTACACAATACTATTTACTTCATTAGTTCTATAAACGTTTATGCTTATCGTATTATAATTATGTTTAAAATTATGATTTTGTCATTTCAAAACGTAGAACGAGAAATAAATGTAATATTCTACCTAGATATTTTTTAAGGAAACCTTTAAAACAGTGATGATTTCAGGGCATGACCTGTGGGAGAATATGAGACCCTGTCGACATAAATTCGTGGCCATATCTTCTATCATGCTCAAAGTGGACTAATAAAGATCTATCAATTTCCTCTCATTCATATATTGACCATTACACGAGGAGAATCTTCTGAAATCATCAATGCTTATAATTAGTTTTTCATTACAAAGCAAAAGATAATAATGAAATATTGAACATACTTAATATTTTGTTTTCAGTTTTGGATTTTAAATTTGCAATTCATATAATGTTCACTTCTAATCGAATTTGAGAGAAAAGTAGTTGCCAAAGATTTATTCAAAGAAATGTTTTCAGTCCTCTGATGAAAATAAGGAACACACTTTTAAGAAAAAAAAACGAATACTTCCTACATGATTTGAACACATAAACTTAAGACTGATAGACTATTCACCCAAACCGCTCGACCAGTTTTTTTTTTTTTAAATACTTTATTGTACTGTTATCGAGCGATTACATCAGAATCAATAAATAAACGAAAGTTGTACTCTTAGCAGCCAATTACATCAGAAAGCATAAACAAACATACAATGGACACATTAATAAATTGCTGCAAGAAAATTAGCAAACTTTTGTTTACGAATTGGAAATGCAATAGTGTGCATGCGTAACAAAAGTTGGTGGATGTACAAAGTCAAATTACCATTAAAATCATTACATAAAAGAATATCTATAGTATGGGACGTGATCCACAGAATTGCATTATGTTTAGTACAAGGATAAAAGCGATAATCAGGAAATAACATTAGTGACGGACAAGTGATAGTAGAAGGAGTTGTTCGGGATATACGGGCAATCATTTTTTGATAGTGAGACCAAATTGTAACGTTCTTTGAACAACTATCGAGCCGGTGTTGTAAAGTATCGAGAGCATGACAGGTGCCGCAGAAAGAGAGGCTGCGGATACCCAATTCATAGAGTCTCCCGTTTGTAGGGTATATATTATGAACAACACTGTACCACAGAGATTGCAGGGCAGGGGACAATATCGGTGCATTAATGTTCGCCCAGATTTGCGTCCAGTTTTTCATTGGGTAATGTTCTGCTATACGGGGAACAGAAACTGTGATAGAGTGAAATTGATTATATAATTGCTTCACGGAAAGGTCTTCAAGGTGACTCCGTGCGATAAGCGAGTAGCTAATATCAATAAATACGTCCTTGAGGTATGGCACAATGCTAGCCCATGGTTGTGTATGCAGGGGAGCTTGTAGCTCAATATGACGTAATGTTACACACAAAGCCTTGCTGGAAAGGGAGTCGGAATATAAACATAATGTTTGACACACGCGATTCAGTAACAGCGAGTAGCTCTGAAGTTGAATATTTTTAAGACCGAGACCGCCAGCACCTTTTGATAAACACACAGTCTCGTGACTTACTCTTAGGCAGTGATTATGCCACAGCAGTTGCCCTGTGTGTTTTCGTATCACACTGAGGTATTTCTTCGGCAAGGAAAATAATTGTGTCAAAAACCAAAGACGACTAAAAATAAAAACATTTAACAGGTAAACTCGGCCTGCAAGACTTACATGCCGGGCTTTACTTTGGTGAATGAGTGCAACCAAAGTACATGTTGTGGTATGAAAATTGTATTTTATAGTGTCTGCTATGCGACGTTGCCAAGTTACACCTAAGATTTTGATGCGATCAGTACAAGAAATCGTAGAAAAATACACGTGTTGGTCAGCCGGATTTATACACATCAGGCGTGACTTTTGTTTATTCAGAACAGCACCTGAAATGCGCTCATAGTTCGATATGAGATTTTCAACACGTGACAGTTCTTGTGGACTGTTAAGAAAACAATGTATATCATCGACGAATGCTTGTAATTTTAAGGTTGTTGCACCAATCTGTATACCTTGAATGTGTTGTTCCAGTTTTAAAAGAAAGGGCACGAGAACCAAGCTATACAGAATGGAAGACAGGGGGCAGCCTTGTGCAATGCCTCGACGTACATTGATGGGATTTGTAAGTGCACCATTAACCTTTAATTTGACATATCGTTGAGTATAAAGAAATTTAATCAAATTAAGAAAACTGTCTCCGAAACCATATTTTGCAAGTAC
This sequence comes from Thermobia domestica, assembly GCF_964235325.1. Taxonomy (NCBI): domain Eukaryota; kingdom Metazoa; phylum Arthropoda; class Insecta; order Zygentoma; family Lepismatidae; genus Thermobia; species Thermobia domestica. Next base: position 167,475,774 of record NC_137463.1, on the reverse strand, counting down.
TGTAAACATATAATCATGTGACAACCTATCAAATGCCTTATGGAAATCAAGAGCTAATATAGCTGCCTGTGGAGAACTAGTTTTCTGACACCAATGAATACCTTCTCGTATATTACTTAATGCTAAGTACATAGGTTTGGTATGCTTTAAGCCATACTGATCATTATGTAAGACCTGATTTAAAAACGGTTCTAAACGAGAGGCAAGACAACGTGACAAAATTTTCTGATCAACATTAAGGAGGGTAATCGGTCTAAAATTATCAAAATCATGCACACCTACATGTTTAGGTACAAGGACCATAATACCAGCCGTAAAAGAAGAGCTCCACGTGGGTGTGACTCGGAGTTCGTTATACATTTCTGTGAGAAAAGGCGTGAGAATGCCGTGAAATTGGCGGTAAAATTCTAGTGTAAGACCATCAGGTCCCGGAGATTTGTTTAACTTCCCCGCAAAAATAGCTTGGCGAACTTCGCGTTCTGTAAAGGGCTCATTGAGGATGTTACGAGCCTCCGGGGTGATAGAACCGATCGGATGTTCGAAGCAAGGTTCATAGGATTGGGTTGGAGCGGGGGAATATAGGTTCTGGTATGCATCATACAGAGCTGAGAGTACGCGATCATGCTCGTGAACGTCACCGTTAGGAAAAGTGACCTTGGAAATAAGGTTTTGTTTACCTCTTCGCCTTTCACGGCTAACTGTATGTAAAGAGGCAACTTCATGCTGAAGCATTGTCGTTTTGCCTCTCGTGAAAAAAACCTTGATTCTTTTTACGATGTAAAGTTAGTAGGAGTGCCTTAATTTCCTTAATACGAGGAAGTACGTCTACCCCTTGAGCAAGTTCTTTATAATATTCACATAATAAGTTATAGTAGTAATTATATTGCTCTTTAAGAAGAGAGGACCTGTCTTTACTGTGCTGTTTACAGATAGACTGAAAAGAAGGCTTAAGTTGATATAACCACCATGAAAACAAACTTTTCTTGTGAGGTTTAAATTGCATTAAATAATTCCATCTATTGGTAATGAGCAACTGAAGATCCTCGTCAGTTAAAATGCTGTTATTGAGCGACCAAACAAAGGATGACTTTAAGTACTTACGGATGGGTAAATCAATGGTGCAAACCACAGCACAGTGATCAGAAAAGCATACTGGTTGAACGTTTATGGAGCGCACAAAATTAATTAAGGTGGTACTGACATAGATCCTATCCAAACGTGAGGATCCATTTTGTCGAAAGAAAGTGTGCCCTGGGGTGTTACCTTTATAATGACGCCATACGTCAACTAACTTAAAGTCTTGAACCAATTTACGCAGTGTAAGAGAAGTATTGTAACCAAAACTTGAGTCTATAGGATCTAACACTGCGTTGTAGTCTCCTACGCAGATCAAATCTCGTGTACCAGAATGTAACTCCGTGGGAACGTCAGTGAGATAGAAAGAGTTGCGTTCGGAACGATTATTATTGCCTGAAGGTGAATATAAGTTACAAAAATGTATATTGTCATAATTGGCTGTAATAATGCGACCTGACGGAAATTTAGAAAAGTCGGTTAAAGAAATATCTTTACGATATAAAATAGCTGTGCCAGAACCAGTTTCGGAAGCATTGATTTCCCACATGTGATTAAAGAGATAGGAGAAATGATCAATATTGCACTCTTGAAGGAAAATTATGTCCAGATCTGATTTGGTGATGTAATCGGCTAATGCTTTTTGCTTAGTAAGACTAGAAATACCGTTGATATTAATGGTGGCTATACGCGTTGCAAATATAGTTAATGGCCACAAAAGAAGAAAAATACACCAAATAAACACTGCACCAAGAAATGGCATAATGCACTTAACACAACAAAGACGAGTAATATCTGTCGCACATATTCCCATCCTAAAGTGGGAGGTGCTATGATCACTTGTCTGGAGGGGCAACAACATCGTTTACCTTAGTGCTTAGTTCACTTTGATGGGGATCTGCTCGTGACCTCGTGAAACCAGACACACAATTATGGTTCACAGGGAGAACACTTTTAGTTTTCTGATGTTTATTGGCTCGATCGGGTTTATCACGGGGTGAGGACTGAGATCGGCCTTTTCTACGCCTCTTTTCGGGTAGAGCGGAAAACTGGGAAGCGTCTATAGTTGGAGAATCCATCTCACATGAAACACTCATTTCCTGGTGGGAGTCATCCGTGATCGCTGACAACGGAGTATTTACGGCGGTTTCAGGTAACTGATCCTCTTCCGATTTTGCAAATGCTGGAGCAGGAGGAGTTTGTTGTGGAAGATCCGGAGAAGTCGTCACAATGGTACTGGAGGTTGATGAGTCACTCTGAGATGTTGTATTGGATTCAAGGTTTCTCTGGGAGACAGTAGCGGGAGTACTAGTGATAGGTGCATTGGTAAAACTCTTGGGGACATCGAGTTGACAAGTAGGTTCATTTATAGTGAGTGCACTTGGAAGAGTAGGATCACAAGTCATAGTTGGCGATGGAAGGTTTTCCTGTGAAGTCGGAGGACGTTTCTCACTTAATACAGGAAAGCTGGTAAATGAATGCACATCCGGTAAAGTATCCACTTTGTTCAAAGAACCGGGCATGGGCGGTGATCTAGATGTTGGAGCACTGGTGAGGGAAGCCGATACGGCTGGAGGGAGACGGCGCTTCGCACATTCCATCAAAAAATGATTCGGGGAGTCACAGATAGCGCAGGTTTTAACTTGGCCTCCATACGTTAACCACAATCGTAAACCACATATAGTCACATAAGAAGGTATAGGGCGCTTAATACACATACGTATTATCTTTCTACCAGTTCGGACTTCGTAGATATGGCCAGTAGAATACATTTCATCTGTAATGGATTTGATATCACCATACTGAGATAGGACACGGGTAATATGTTGATCTTCTAATTCGGTGGGTACCAAATGTAAACGAACTGTCACTACATTGGAACTTGCGGAATCTATTAAAATATTGTATGTACACCTTGTCTCAAAAAGGTTGAGCGCATTCTTTACTGGTGTTTTGAGGCAATAATTTTCTAAGTCCAGCTTCGGGTATCTTCGGGAAAAAGTAAGCCAGGTTCGAACCTCCAAGCCAGCCTTTGCAATCGGGAAAAAGTTTGCAGATGTGTTTTTCTTCTTTTAAATATAATAAGACTTGTTACCAAGTGTTTAAAAAAGCAACATTGATTGAAATACTTAATGATACAATATTTCGAAACCTTTTTTTTCAATGTCAGCACATGCTTGTTTGTCATTTAGCTCTCCATACGTAATGGAACATTTAAATACGTTAAAGAATCTTTCCATATGTAAAAGAATGCTCAAAGTTAAGAAATAGAACATAATTATCGCCTGAGTACTAAAATAAAAGTCAAAGTAGAACAGAAACGGCGTTTGTAATGGATATGAATGTCATAATTATCTTGAGATCCGTTATACATCGCTAGAAGCTTGTGTTAGCTCATTGGTAAGCTGTCGGATTTCAAATCATAAGGTTGAGGGTTCGAATCCCGTCTAGGCTAATCCTTTTTTTAAAATTATATTTTCCGCAATGCATGAAAAATGATATAAAATAATTACATTAGAATACATAAGTTGTGTATATATAACATAATCATTGCAGAACATAGTAATTATTATGTTTAAAATATAACATCTGAGATAATTTTCACAGTAGGTCGGTATTATATATGAGGATGTAAATACAAGTTAAGAAACTCGTTCAATAGCAATAAATAAATCATGTAGTGTATTTATTTGCAGCTATTTGTCATATAGAGGGTAATTCTCAACATTCATAATACAGAATGTCATTTATGTTCTTGAAAAGTTATTCGATGCATAAACAGAAGGTATAAACAGAGAATCCAAAGTCGGAACGCTCGCAAAAAAAAAATTCATGAACCCCAAAGGTCACGTGAGCAGACTGGAATTGTCCTTATGAAGCATGCCACAGCAGAAAGTCTTTACATAGATTTACAATTCAATTCCTGATATATGCTTTTGCAATGTGGAGGTGGTGATTCCTTGAGTCGCCCTCTCTCGCTCGCTCGCTCACTCTCTATTTATACAGAATATAAAAGTGGATTTATGTGTGTATTTCAACACAATTCTGATATATCTAGAGCAATTTTAACTATATTTCTTACAGTATGGAAAAAGAGTACTGTCGGGATACATATCAAAAATGCTAGAAACGGGTCGATATTAGTATCGAATCTATAGTTTCGTGGTCGCTTAGGTGAATAGTTCTACTTTCAATTCAAGTCCAATTAAGCTTCCATTAGCACCCAGGGTGGTTACGTAGCGACATAAAGATATCGAAATCATTCGATATTAGAATCGAATCGTAAGTTTTCAGGGCCGCTAACAGTGCAGCATTTCCCATTAGTCCACATTAGTCCACATTTCACATTAGTCCCATTGCCTAGAGGGCAACATATTTGCAGAGTGCAAAGTTTAAAACTTGAATAATATTTTAATTTTTTCCGTATGAAAAAGTTATAAATCAAGAGCAAATATACTATTTCACAAACAATCCTCTTTTACTATTCTAATATGTTTAATAATAGCGTAAGAAATCTAATAGTAATTCAGAACATGTTTCACAGTTGTTATTTTTTGTTACATAGTTGTAGCTGTAGCATGTAGTGAGTGGAATTTAACTGTAATAAATTCACTAATTAACCATATTCGAATTAAGTTTTATTTTTAAGTTCGGGATGAAGGTGTGGAGAAATATGTAGTTATTGGGGGCACCGAGCTTTTCTACATTTTACTTTCAAGATCTCCATTTTTCTTTTGTCATTTGTTCCTAATAAAAAAAAGTTCAGTCACTTTTGGATTGTCATAGGATAGTAGGAGTTGGATTTTGGGATGCAGCCTGTGAGATTCTAGAGGAGCTAACTGCTTGAAAAAATATTTTTGAATCATCTGTAACATGAAATAAGGATATGTATCATAAAAAATTGAAAGTAATTATGTCTGCGTAATCATCACGGTCAAATTGCAAAGTTAAATGAATTGACGTTTGGTATATAATCAGGCTCCAATCCCAACTGGGAAGTTATCATACGCGTGTCACTTTCATTATAATACATATCCTTAGGGGGAGTAGAAGTCCGAATTTTTGCGAAAAATTTAGTATCTCACAAGCCGTTCAACTGAGAGCTGAAATTCAGCATATAACTCTTTATTAAAAATAGAGAGAATATGCCCTGGCATTTTTTAAAATTGTCTTTTATGAGCGGGGGGACGGGGGTGCATTTTCTATATATTGGAAATTGGTAGTGGGTTGATTTGTAAAAATAATCGAAAACGATTGATATTAGTTGAGAAAAAATTGAGTAATGCAAACTAAAGTTCTTTTTGAATTTTATACCCACTGCTTTCTATTTATAATTGCTGAAGCTGGTGTTTAATATATGGAGCGTTCCGAGCATAAGGCAATCAAGCCATAAAGTTAGAGAAAAATGGCCATAAAATTTGTATTCTAAACTTAATTACATGGGCATTTTCAATTAGTACGGCATGCTTAATTATATAGAAAATTAGTTTCTCTCTCTCTCTCTCTCTCTCTCTCTCTTTTTTTTTTTTTTTTTTTTTTTACGTTGGTCTACTTTTCCTTGATTTGAAACTTTCAAATTTCACCCTATTTTCTACTGAAATGTGTCTGTAAGACAACAAAGAAATAATTATATATGATAAATTTAAATTCATTTTAATTTGGAAGATGAGAAACACTTTGCCATTATATATCGTAAAGGTCAGACCCACCAGTATTGTAACAGAGAGATGCTTGAGCCATTGACGGTAGAAATTCAAACTCCGATAAGTGATAATTTTACAGTCTTGTTTTATTACAAGTGTAACCTCTTTAGTCAATGGAGAGGAGGACGTGGGCCATCGGTCAGAGTTGATGTCGATGGGTTTTGGTGGGTCGGAGTTGGTCGCAATGGTTCAGAGTGGTTCATAGTTGGTGGTGGGTCAGAGTGGATCACGATGGTTGATGGGTCAGAGTGGGCCAATGGGGCATTTGGGTGGTGGGTGATAGTGGGTCATGGTGGGTCGTGGATCAAATTTTCATTGACCCACACCATCTCTGGTTAAAATTGTACTAAAGATAAGAGGCACCGAAGATGCATGTCGGCTATTATGCTCAAATTTTGCTCATGGATAGTACTCCACCAGGAAGCAATAAATCTGAAACGGTTCACGGTATCACCTTCTAGAACTCGAGATGTAGGGGTTTGTCTGATTGGCTAAATTAAGACGTCAATGATTTATCCTTCAACAACCAAGCTTTTTATGATCGTTTCCGTGGGGAAGTCAGGAGAACACGTGCCTAGTAATCGTAATATTGATAGTTTGCGTCCACCCCGGGTATTTGTTTTGTGTTTTTTTGATTCACCTAAATATAAACAAATCACACATATAGGCATTTTGACATATTTTGGGAGAGTAATTTTGTGGTTCGTTGGCGTTTCATCGCGTCTCTGCTGCTGGTGGTAAAGTTTTCAAAATGGAACTTGGGCCACCACGGATCGTCGCTGCGGGGCCACCAATTTCTGGCGAGAGGTCAATAGTTGACCATCTGTAGTCCACCGACGCTTACAGCTTAGAGTAATGAACGATGTCTTTGCCTTGTAGAGTTCATGACTACCGACGTCGGCAGTCAACTAGCTTTTAGTATTCCTTTACTAACCATCTATTGTTCATGTTTGTACACGGTGTTGTCATAATAATAATAATAATAATAATAATAATAATAATAATAATAATAATAATAATAATAATAATAATAATAATAATAATTATTATTATTATTATTATTATTATTATTATTATTATTATTATTATTATTATTTGTAGTAATAGTAGTATAATTGATGATAGAATAATTATTGTCTATGTATTGTCTAGGTAGGACTACACACAGGATTTGGCTCGTTTTGGCTCGACTTGACTCTAATTCGAGTCGAGTTGGAAGATATTTTTCGCGCCGAGTCCAAGAGTAGACCTCAAAGATGTCTGTTTCGAGTCGAGTCGAGTTTCAAAGAAAAGTCGTTCGTGCCCATCCCTACTAATGAGAGCTTAATCGGAGTTAAGCGAAATTGAAAGTCTCACTATTTATCTAAGCGACCCCGAAAACTATGAATCTAATATCGATCATTTTCTAGCAATCTTTTATATGTATCCCCCTCCCATTCACCATAGGTAACCCGAGAGCAATCTTTTTGAAACTATAAGAAATGTGGTTAAAATTACTCTAGACCAGTGGTTCTCAATCTAATTCCTATCACGATCCCCTTTTATCACACGCTCTTGCCAGCGACCCTTTTATAATTTGTTTTATAATAAGCTTGTGTGAGATTTTTAACATACCTATTTCTATAATAGTAGAATCCATTTTTTTGTTTATAGTGAACAGTGCCATGGAAAATCAGTGCCCGGGGCGAGAGTATAGTACGATGTCACCGTATATATGAGTGACGTCGACAGATTAGCTACGAAGCGCCACCATGGTTGGCACGAAGCTCAATAACATTTTCAAAATAAACCCTACCTTTCCTTAATTTTGAGCACATTTTATTACGTTTTTCCTTCTATTTTACACATGTGCACATGTACTTTCCTAACATGAGTAACACACTTCCTCCGAAATGTGTGGCCCCTTTTTTCGGCGCCCGGCACTGACAGTGGATACAGTAACTGTAATATCTATATTCCCAATGACGAAGGTGCTGGTTCAAGATGGATGTTAAACTCCTTCATTGAAGAGGCCATTAACGTATCCGATCTAAGCCCACAACTTCTTGACCAAATAATAGAATGGTCATGCGACAAGTCTTTGCAACTGGTTTTTTGTAACGAAGACTTGGACAAGTTCTGCCTGATGAGGAGAGAAGAATATCCTGGTCTGGGGATTGCTGCTTTAAAAGTAATAATTCCATTTGCTATATCGTACTTGTGCGAAAGTGTGTTTTTTTACGGTAAACATTAAAACAAAGATAAGAAATCGCTTATCAGTTGAAAATGGTTTGATAATGTTCGTCATGAAGATTGAACCGGACATTGCTGCACTAGTGAAATTACACCATGCTTAGGTATCTCATTAGGTTTTAATTTTAATTGTATTTCAATGTGCAGGTTTTGTTGCATGTGTATTTTTCTAGTATTTCTATATACAGTTCTCATTAGTTTTATATCATATCTCTTTGATTTAAATTCATTTTTAAACAACTCTACTAACTAACTAACTCTATGGCCTATGGAACCCGGAGGTTCAATGCCGCGTTCACAAAAGCTCTACACTGACTTCTATCCTTAGCTAACTGCATCCAGTTTCTACTTTGTATTCTTATCTCAGCGAGATCCATCTTAATATTGTCCTCCCATCTGCGCCTAGGTCTTCCTAATGGTCGTTTTCCGATTGGTCTTCCAGTCAAGATTTTGAAAGCGTTTCTACTTTCTTCCATTCTAGCTACATGACCTGCCCACTTAAGCCTTCTAGACTTGACGACCCTAACAATGTTGGGTAAACCGTATAAATTATGTAGTTCCTCGTTATGAAGTTTCCGCCATTCCCCATTCCCGTTCCTCTTGGGTCCGAATATTCGTCTAAGGATCTTGTTCTCAAATACTTTCAGTCTATGTTCTTCCCTCAGAGTAAGCGACCATGTTTCGCAACCATACAGAACAACAGGCATGATTATCGTTTTGTATATTTTAAGCTTCAAATTTCTCGACAGAATTCGCGACGACAAGAGACTTTGAACCGAATAGTAACACGAATTCTACACCCTTTGAAAATGTTCAGTAGACTAATTTTTTATTGTTCTTTACAGTGTGTATAAAAAATAAAAGTATGCTTATCAGAACAAAATTAAAAATAATATTTAAAAATAATTTTTGGTATTAGATTCTAACTATATTTATCTCTTCCGCCTATCTTCGCGATCCCCTAGGGGCCGCGACTCCCAGGTTGAGAAACCCTGCTCTAGGCATACATGAGTTATGTTGGAACATACATACACACACTTTTATGTGTATAAATGCAGATAAGAGAGAGTTGAGAGAGAGCGATTAAGGAATTGCCGCTCTCAATCTCTTCACTTTACTTTTGCGATTCGCGAATTTCTTGCGTGACAGTTTGGGGTTAGCTAGTTTTTTGTCTTGGACCACGATCCGATTTTCGATATGCTCTACCTAAATGCTGTAATGCGAATATTGAGAAGTTATCTGCGATGAAAGTAGCTGCAAATAAATATATTACATAACTTATTTATTGCTATTACACGATTTTTTAAATTTGTATTCAATATTCACACATAACACACCGACGTTCTGTCAATACCTCAGATGTTATATTTTAAAGATAAGAATTACTTATGTCATGAAATGATATGAATATATATATTCAACTGATATATACAACTGATGATATGAATATATATATTCAACTGATATATACAACTGATGAATTGTAATGTAACTATTTTATATAATTTTCATGCATTGAGGAAAGTAGAATATCATAAAAGAATTTCACCTGAACGGGCATCGAACTCACGATTTAAGCGCTCGGTGGTGTACCACTGAGCTAATATGACCGCTTTTCGGAAGCTGCTTCTGAAATATAACTGAGCTCATACGTAAATGCTCTTTTCCGTATGGAAATCACAATGACGAAACGAGAGTGGGAATACATAGTCTCGAAATATTGTATCATTAAGTATTTCAATGTTACTTTTTTCTACACTTAATACCATTTCAACATGTCTTATTATATTTAACAGAAGGAAAAACATATCTGTACATCGTTTCCCGATTACTAAGGTTGGCTTTGGAGGTTCGAACCAGCAGCTTTAGTTTACTGTTTTCCGAAGATACCCGAAGTTGGACTTTGAAAGTGTTTGTCTCAAAACAGCTATCATCATATCGCTCAATCTGTTTGGTATATGGTATATGTTTTTATACGTGTAAAGTCAGTATAACAATTCATTCTTTAAACAGCTTTTCGTATGTAGTAATATTCCTTTATAAAAACTGTTTTTAATATTATTATTACGGCGCACCATTTTCAGATTTCTTTCGCGAGTCGTTGACCAAATCGTTCCCCACCAGCGTTGCCAGACTCACAGCTCGGAATTATTCCAAAACTTGATCGAACTTATGCTAGATTCGGTCAAATTATGCTAGATCCTCATAATTACTAATTCAGGAGTTTAAAAAAACGAAGTTGAGATACGATAACGTAACTTAAAATACACAGAGAGCAAGAATGCATGGATAGAACTCAATACTTCACGCACCAAAATTTTAACTCAACTAAATTAATGCAGTCGTTGCCAGATTCAATGGCGTATATGTCGTATAAATGAATGCAAAGTTTTTGTTTACATATTTTGAAAGAAAATTACTTCGCAGCATAAGCGGAGTTGGGAATCGTCTGCTGCGGGGGGGGGGGCGGCAGATTTTTGGTCGGTCTCGGATCTGTCATTTCAGGAATAAATATGATCATGAAGTCAGAAATAAAGATGGTGAAGTTGTCAAAAAGTTGGGGGGAGAATGGCCCCCATAGCTCCGCCCATGCGTCGGAGTTAAAGGATTAGAAAACTCTGGGTGAAGCCACAAAAAAGCCCAAAGACGTTTTGAGCTTACTTCGAAAAACAAGACTGCCTGTATGGTTTACCTACTGTATGAATCAATGGAAGAGGATACATTTCTGCCGTTCCTTTTCTTCCCACGACCAACTTCTTTCTCATCTCCAGGTTTTACGGCTTTTTGATAAACTTGCTGAAATTGTGCTAGATTTGGGCAGGATGCTAAAAGCAAGATGCTAGATGCTAGAGACATGCAAATTATGCTAGATCTAGCATCATTATGCTAGATCTGGCAACGCTGTTCCCCACAATAGGCGTGTCGTGCAAGTAACCAATCACACGTCAGGTACTAGCTTTTACCTATTGCTTCCTTCTCACAGCTCAGAACATTGGTAACTATGGATAGACGTACAGCAGTAATTACTTTATGGGAGTTGGAAGGTTATTCTGCAACTGCAGCTAGCAGGCGAGTAGGTGTCTACAGGAAGGCGATGGATTCGGAAATATGGTGCTACAGGTCAGACTGATAATTTACGATCTCCTGGTCGTCCGCATGTGTCAACCGAAGCCGAAGATGCGAGATTAGTAAACGAAGCCCGGTTAGACCCACTAAGGACGTCTAGACAGCTAAGGGAAGTTTCTCTCTTTCCTGGTAGTAAGCATACAGCTCTGCGAAGGCTTCGTCATGCTGGGTTACGTGGCCGTGTTGCTGCCGTGAAGGAAAAACTCTCAGGCGACCACAAAATTTACCGTCTCGCGTTTGCACAGGCGAATGTGGGTCTCAATTGGGAAAACGTAGTTTTCTCAGATGAATCCATATTCACAACATCAAAGGAGGGACGCCGTTTTGTGTATCGTCCGAGAGGCACCCGATATGACCATGGATATGTGGCTGCTTGCAATCGCAGTGGCCATGTATCTATTTTATGTTGGGGTTGGATTTCCAGTCGCGGAGCAGGACAGCTTCATAGAATTGAAGGACATCTGGACAATGCTCAGTACTTAGACATTATCAGTAATATCATGGTGCTATCTGTACGAGTATTTCAGCCTGATGGTGTAATTCAGTTCCAGCAATACCAGTCGCCAATACATACTTCCCGTGTGATTCAGGAATGGTTCGCAGGGCACCCTGAGATTGATTTAATCGACTGGCCGCTCGTGGAGCAGACCTCAATCTCATGGAAAATATGTGGGCAGAAGTGAAGCGTACTCTAAGGGAAAGTTGGCCTGAGGCAGATCCACCAAGAACTCAGGATGACCTGTGGCATCTTGTTTCCGAAGCATGGCTGGAGGTAGGGGAAGGAGATAGATTTGTCACCCATGTAATAGATTCCAGAAGAATGGAGCGTGTAATAAATTCAGAAGGGTCTTGGACACAATATTAATGTCCCCGCCTTAACTCCCGAAAACAGCCCTTTTCAGGGCTACCTAAACGCTTCTGAAAATATTTCTAGAAGTAAACCACTCCTTGTATCTGATTTCTGTGCAATCCTACCAACAAAAGAATGATAATTAGCTGTAGGATTTGAACTCAAGACCTCTTTATTGGCAAGTCCGTACTCTACCAGTGAGCTAACATGAACACGCAAACCCAATCTGAAGAAACACGATTTTCAATTTCTGATATTCGATGACAATGATGCTCATATACTTGGCAAATGTTGTATTCAACTTGGGATATTCCGCAACACACACACACACATACACACACACATAAACAAAGCGAAAGAGAGAGAGAGATGAATATACAAAAGCATATTCAACGTATTCGAATGAGACTCTAAGTAACGACATTCCGTTCTAAAGAGAATTTGTGTTTCTTCCCGTGACGTTAAGGGGATCGGGAAAAGTTATGTGTCTTGAAGCAGGATACGACTTTGGATACTCTGTTTATACACTTTCTATATCCGTAGGAATATATTGTATTTCACGAATGTAAATGACATGCTGTAATGAGAATATTGAGAAGTTACATCTGTATGACAAATAGATGCAAATAAATACACTACATAACTTATTTATTGATATTAAATGATTTTCCTAACTTGTATTTACATCCTCATATATAATACCGACCTACTGTGAAAATTATCTCAGATGTTATATTTTAAACATAATAATTACTATGTTCTGCAATGATTATGTTATATATACACAACTTATGTATTCTAATGTAATTATTTTATATCATTTTTCATGCATTGCGGAAAATATAATTTAAAAAAAAAGGATTAACCTAGACGGGATTCGAACCCTCAACCTTATGATTTGAAATCCGACAGCTTACCAATGAGCTAACACAAGCTTCTAGCGATGTATAACGGATCCCAAGATAATTATGACATTCATATCCATTACAAACGCCGTTTCTGTTCTACTTTGACTTTTATTTTAGTACTCAGGCGATAATTATGTTCTATTTCTTAACTTTGAGCATTCTTTTACATATGGAAAGATTCTTTAACGTATTTAAATGTTCCATTACGTATGGAGAGCTAAATGACAAACAAGCATGTGCTGACATTGAAAAAAAAAAGGTTTCGAAATATTGTATCATTAAGTATTTCAATCAATGTTGCTTTTTTAAACACTTGGTAACAAGTCTTATTATATTTAAAAGAAGAAAAACACATCTGCAAACTTTTTCCCGATTGCAAAGGCTGGCTTGGAGGTTCGAACCTGACTTACTTTTTCCCGAAGATACCCGAAGCTGGACTTAGAAAATTTTTGCCTCAAAACACCAATAAAGAATGCGCTCAACCTTTTTGAGACAAGGTGTACCAAGCTCATCTGAATAAGTGACCTTTCCATTCACTCGAAAGAGAATTTGTTCACAAATCACTTGCGATATTAACTTTAGATATAACTGTTTGCGACTATAATCGAACTCAATACTGACAACTTGATCTGGAAGCAAATTGAAAGTATTACGAATCCATTCATGTAACACTAATGTATTAGGCTTATTGACTACATCTTGGAATGATAAACGTAAAGTATTCACTCGAATAACTGACATGGTGCACTGAGAATGGAAAACAGTACTTCGCACTAGACTATATGATGAAATTAGCAAATAGCAAACACTAAGTACTTAATAGCAGGAAATACTCCACTTGACAATGCGGCGTGAGTTGAAAAAAAAAAAAAACACTCAACACTGCCACTCGCACACCTACAGAGACAGCGGTGTGAACAGCACGGCGACCAGTTCGTCGTCTTCATGGAGTTTCTTTAGAGTTTGTGTATCTAAGCGGGTTTCCTGCTCCACACTTTTTTTTTTGTTTGTTTGTTTATATCGATACCACTATAAGTTTGTGGTGAATATTTGGGCGTTACAGGTCTTGCAATGCACAAAGGTCTTTTCCGTATAAACTATATTCAATTTTACGTCCTAATAACTTATATGCAACAAGTTGAATCTGTGGAATGATTAGGGGAGTGATCGTAAATGTTTTCATAGTTAGAAGCCTGGATATGGAAACCCGCTTAACGTGCGGATGTACTATTGTGAAATTTGGTATATTCTTCAAGTATATTACATAGACAGTATAATTATTATCAATGACACTACTACTACTACAACTTTTTATTATTATTATTATTATTATTATTATTATTATTATTATTATTATTATTATTATTATTATTATTATTATTATTATTATTATTATTATTATTAATTGTAACAACTCTGTATGTAAACGTGAAAGTAAGGCGGCTTGTATTTGAATACTAAAAAACTAGTTGAATGAGAACCTCGGTAGTCGTGAAGTCTAGGAGTCAAGGACATTGCTCACTAGCTTCTGAATTTGGGTTGAGGGTCTGGGTTGAGTATTCGGGCTCGAGCCAAACACTGTTAAAAGTTATAGGGCACTGGCCAAATATCTTCAAAACTGCTCGATCCGGGTTTAGAATTGTCAACGACTCGAGCAGCTCGGCTCACAGCTCATTCACTATCGACCCGAACCGAGAAGTGAGCCGAGCCAACAACTCACCCAACGACTCGGCTAGAGCCCTCGGCTCAGTTGAGCCGAACCGAGCAGATGGCTCATCCATACCAAGCCAGCTCGAGCCGATGGTTCACCGCAAGTGAGCCGGCTCGAGCCATCCTCTCAGTTGAGCCAAGCCGAGCTGAGTTTGTTATGAAAAGTCTCTTGTGGTTTAGCTATCGGGACGAGACGAGATGCGAGCAGTGTCCCCTCTCGTGAGCAACACTATAAGTATTCCATATTACTGTTTAGCTTACATTTCTCATGGCTTTCGTTTTCCAGTGTAATCAGGCCATGATTTCAAGACGAGTTAAAACGAACGAACCATTTATCAAACTCGACGCAAAAAACTGAATCGGCTCGGAACTCGAATCGAGATTATTACCTTTGACTTGACTCGAAACTCAATTTGAATTCGAGTCGAGTAGAGTTTTAGCTTGACTCGTGCTCATCCCTATGCGTTAGAAAAAAATGTTGCTTATTATTATTCTGCTAAACTAATTATATAATAATAACAATGTTGTTATATAAAATTAAAAATACAGAATATAGAGAAACATTACATTACAACTAATAAAATGAGAACACATAAACTGGGAGTGAATCAGGACTTGCCAGTAACTCTAAAATCGATACATTCTTTTTAAAGCTAATTTCAAACTCTATAATAAACGGGACTCTAGGATAAGCAAACTGATCTGAAAATACCCCAATATTACATACCATCAGCAAACTATTTTCTAGTAATAAAGTAGGCCTGCTCATCAGAACACAGTTTATTCATATTAACCCCTTACTATAAATCGTTAATTATGGCACCGTAGTTGTTGATAAATATTTTCCGCCGGGGCAGTTCAGACTGGTTACTTTTAAATTTTGTCCTCTATCATCCTCAGCTCTTAAGAAAAAAGTGTTCTTTCAAATGTTCGAACGGTAAAATATTTTCATTCTCCATCTTTATAAAAACAACACCAATCAAAGTAAAATAGAGTACCGGTATCATTGCACTCCTAGTTCACTCACTGAATGTATTGATTTGGAGTTGCCAAATCTACGACAAAATCTTCCAGGTGCTTGCAATCAGTACACGTGATTTCCCTAAGGCTGTCTTCATCTTCCAAAAACAGCAAGTGGCACTACGAACTTGGGAGCACATGGTATTTGCCTCCATCCAGCTATAACCAATGCCCTCAATTTCCTTCGTGCAGTTGAAACCGATTTTCCTCCGTGCTGTTACACAACGACAATTAGTCTAGTTGTCTACGTGTCGAACTGCTGAGCCAAAGGACGAGGGATCGAATCTCGGAGAAGAACATGAAAATTTTTATTACTTGCAGAATTATACATTTCACCTATAATAAAATGAGCATTCAAACAGTTTGTGTTTCCGTGGAAAAGTAAGTATTTATTTCAAGTTAAACTTGTGAGCAGTGAAGCAAAACGAATTGGGCTCATGGTTGTCCGAATATCTGACGGTTTGAATAAATCATACGACACGCCTTTAGTATGGAGTTAAAAGCTTTCTGATACGTATAAAGAAATCTCACTGAACTAAAATCCATTACGAAATAGGACCTACCAGAAGCTTCAACACCACGTCTGCGTCACTTCGGTGAACGCTGTATCGAAACTTCCTATATAAATTTCACTCACGTGACGTCTAGTCAGTCGATCGTACTTGGTTTGTTAGCTAACTATATTGAAGGGGTATAGACGAACAATATGCAAAATCCATTTTTCAATTTTGTCAGGAAACGAATAAAATGTGACGCCCTTATGTTTGAGAATTGTTGAACTTTTTTTTGGAGGGGGGGGCGAGATTTCACTCATCTGCTGTACGTAGTGACTACTGCTGTTAACATTGGTTTCTTTAATTTTTCATTTACACATCGTATCCTCTTTCAAGTTTAATTCCACATGCCATTCCATTTAGTTTCATATATTCTGTTCGATTACATACTTATTCCTCAATCTCTTATAATATTTCCAAATTAACAAATGGTTCTCTTGCTTTCTTTCTAATAATGATTATTTAGATTTCAAGAGAGTTAATTTTAAATAAACAGCAACCAATTTGTTAATTACTACGAGCATTGAGTTCTTCCTCATTGTGTGTTAATATATATTCTTCAGTGTTTACATTCTAATAATAATAAATATTTATGCCAAACTTTGATATAATTGCAGTATACGAAGGTTAAGTGGGTAATAAACCACTTCAAGCCAATATCTTACTTCAATCTGTATCGTAGATTACAATTATTGTTAAAAGAAATTGAATATTCGTATCCAAAATTGATTTTATGTAGGTAGGATGGTAGGGATGGGCGAGACAAGATTTGAGGTCGTCTTGTCTCGACAGTATGGTGTAAAAGTGATGTCTCGACTCGAAACATGTATATTTTTCTATTGGAAGAGCTGTGCCTCGACTGGAATTTTGTCAGGAAAATTCTGTCTCGACTCCACTCTGCGCATCCCTAAGGATGGACAGTTTGAAGAGCCCAGTATTCCAAAGCTGGCGGGGTAAGTATTCCAACTACACCATTACGCAACATCTATTTCAGATACAACCATTATTATACACTTCATTTTCACAAGCTTCTTATAATAACTATATCGATTTCCTACTTAAATTCAATTATAGATAAATGTTTCTTATGTAGCAGCTAATATTCATGCTATACAGTATAAAACAAGTACACATTCAATGTAAATAAATAAAA
The DNA here is from genome assembly GCF_964235325.1 of Thermobia domestica. Lineage (NCBI taxonomy): Eukaryota > Metazoa > Arthropoda > Insecta > Zygentoma > Lepismatidae > Thermobia > Thermobia domestica. The sequence goes on along the minus strand of NC_137463.1, from coordinate 167,458,444 downwards.
ATGTAAGATATTACAGATTACTGGCATTGCGATTTAATCCCATTTTAAGCCGTACATATTTTCTAAATAATTGTTCAAATTGCTTTATAAGAATCCAGATTATGAGGTACCCTAAGGTTTTGTAATGCAAAAAAAAAAAAAAATACATGCATATACGTATATAGGTGTATTTTAGGGGACTTCCGGGCTTGATCCGCCCCCAAATTTTATGTTTATTCAAATAAAATATTGTAAAGTGAATGAAATATCTTGTAGAATGTTTACATTTTCAAGAATGAAGTTAGCAAAGCTCCCCGAAATATATATATATGAATAATTTTCATTTTGGACGTGTGGTTTTAAGTATTCAACTGTGTTCACATTTCTCATTTTTAGCGTTTTCGTATATGAATTATGGACATGGCGGGCTAGTAAATGGGACATGGATTTGAAAAGTGACAGTTTGTCGGATAATGTGTTTCCAACCACTTCACAGTGGAAATTTATATTTATAAAAAGTTATCATATATTTAAAAAAAATAGGAAGAATAACTTTAACGTTCCGCACGGAGGTTCGAATCGTCGCCCTTCGCTTCAGAAATGTGAATAGCAATACTAAACCCGCTTGACCACAGACGCAACTTGCAAGAGCTTGTATTATAATATTGATAATAGCATCGCTCGAGCACAGATTTCTACTTGGATGTGTAAATATCCATTTTCTGTCGTTTTCAGCAATTTCTGCTTAAGATAATGGTTGATTTTGCATATTGGAACTGTGCATGAGGTATGCAATCAATATTAATTTTAAAAAAAGTAGTTTGATTTTGTTTTTCATTTTCACATCGCTCGGATGACAGTACGATTTGTAGCTAGTGTCTATATAAACAACGGCGGGAACATGCAATTCCCTGTGTATAGATCTCAGGCCCGTAGCAAGGAAGGGGCGAGGGGGGCTGAGCCCCCCTGTGGCTACCTTCAGCTCCCCCTGAAACTTTCACCAGTGTTTCAAATGCTTCTATATAAAGAAACGAGCAATGCATGGAAACATTGTTTTTGTTTTATCGTATTCAGACTTTGGCCACAAACTAAAGTTATGAGAAATACTTTGTCGGAAGCAACATTTCATTTATTTTGCCAACTACACTCCTTCAGTATTTTTATGAAAATAAACCAGAATAAACCAGATGGTTTTGTCTTCTTATTCTGTTTGAACCCGATTGCAGTTGGTATACAAAGAACGCCGTTGTCAGGCCTGGTGGCTTGGGCCATAAATAAGTCATCTTCGAATTCAAGGAGGAAGGTTAGGGATGGAGAGTTCCTGTTGTGAAATGAGTTGGGGGGGGGGGAAGCCACCAAACGAAAAGAGAATGAAAGGAAATGTTTTGTCTTTTTCCCCATCTCGCCAATTTTCATCGGCGTACAACAGAGGTTTGAAAATATAGATTTTTCATGGCAGTACAGTAAATCTTCTTCTACGATCCACAAGTACTTTCGTATGTAAGGTCAGTATAGTAGGCGGAGTGGCTGTTTTATTGCCCCTTCTACTGCCTCTCTTGGTGCCAGTCGGTAGCCATCAGATTTTCTTCGACATCAATAGATAACATTTGTTCATACGCGTAGTTCGTGTGCGTGCGTTAGAGAAGTCAATGTTCCGCAGTGGTGGGTGTTTGTGCTTTAGTGCCGCTCGGAGATACGCATAAGTTTGTGTCTTGGTGGAAGCTGTTTGAGTTTTCAGTGCATTAATGACTAATGACTTTTATAGTAATTAAGCGTCTGTTTTAACTGATTGCGTGCGCATCGTGATGTGTTTTGCGTTCTTTCTGCAAGCACAGTGAGTTTTTTTTTTTATTATTAAGATTTCAGTGTAAAAATGGATAAATCTATAATACGTACGAAAGTCACTAGTGACCCCTTGTTTCCGTTCCATCATCAGCGAATGACAAAAACAAGAATATCAGTACTATACCACAAGATATTTCAAAACCGGGGGAAAATATTAAACAAATAAAACTGGAATCTTATCCTCGGAATAAAGACGGACGATGCTTTCAAACGGAATGGTTTCAGAGATTTACGTGGTTGGAATATTCGCAATCCCGGGATGCTGCGTTTTGTTACGCATGCAGACAGTTTCAACCTTATGGATGTAAAGAAGTAGCCTTTACATCTAAAGGTTTTAGTAACTGGAAGGCCGCTCTTGATAAATCAAAAGCAGGTTTAATAAAACATGCCGCAACAACCACACATATCGTTGCGATGAATATGTGGGCAGAGAAACAAAAGCGCACAGCTGTAAGGAAACCAGTGTCACTTTTAGTAAATCAAAGTGTACTTGAAAAAATCAGTATTATGTAAAGAGCACCGCGGAAATTATTCAGTTCCTAGCTGTGAATGAATTACCAATGAGAGGGACTTATAATGTTGAAGAACACAAGGAACAGAGCCTCTTCCGAAATATGTTTGAATATACACTAAGAAAGGACGAGAAACTGGCCGATTGTTACAAACAAATTCCTCAAAATGCTTCCTATTTATCTCCGGAAATCCAGAATGATATAATTCAAGTGATGACAGATACTGTTCGAGAAAATATTGTTGATGACATTAACAGTGCAGATGTGCCATGGTTCACTCTATTGGAGGATGGAACACGTGACAAAACAATCGAGAAAATGTGGGTATCGGTATTCGATATGTGAAGGACGGAAAAGTTCGTGAGTCTATTTTAAGCATAGAAACTCTGCCATCTCTTAGTGCCGATTCCTTTGCCGATCTCACACTTAATGTTCTTCGGGACTATGGTTTAGATTGCACAAAACTGTTGAGCCAGTGTTACGATGGGGCTTCTGTGATGAGCGGGAAGAAGGGTGGAGTGCAAGCAATAATACAGCAACGACTAGGACGTGATATTCCTTACATACATTGTTTCAATCACAGATTGCATTTAGTAGTAATTAAATATGTGAACGATATTCCTCTTGTCAAACAACATTTTGATCAGTGTGTCATGGTTTATACTTTCCTTAAAAGAAGTAAAATTGCTACTTTGTATGAAGGTCGGAATCTTGCTCGTCTTTTAGAACACCGTTGGTCAGGACATTTACGGGTAATACAAATAATTCGCGACAATTATATGGAAATATTGGAGGTGCTAAAGTTGGTTAAGAACGGGAATTTTAATGGGGATGAATTAGTAGAAAGTACTGGACTTATTCTGACTGTTGGGAAATTGCAGTTCCGATTTTGTTTATTATTGATGAAAAAAATACTTGAAATTCTTCATCCTGTTGATAAAATTCTCCAGTCGCATGAAGCAAGTTTAAGTACTGCATGAAATCTGGTTGATGCTGCTGTGGAAACATTGAACAATATTCGAAATGATGAAACGTTTCGAGATATTGTACGTGAAACAAATCGCATGATAGAAGATACCCACATTGAAGAAGCTTGTCAACGCCCTTCAAGGAAAAGAAAAATAAGTACGTCACTACAGGATTTTGTTGTAGCAGAAACAACTGGTGTAGGGAATACAGAAGTTGAGTGTTTGCGACAGGTGTTCTACGAGTCGACTGATTTAGTTCTTATAGAAATTAACAGACGATTCCACAGTAACAATGTTTTGTTGGACGCAGTTACTTCAGCAGAAAATCTCGAGCTTCCGAAAACAGACTACTTATCTTCATTAGGAATTACCATACCGTCTAAAGAAGAACTTGCTGTTGCAAAGGCGTATGTTAGCAAATGTAATTCTTCTGACGCCTTCAGTGAAATCTATAAGGTTAAAATGGCTTATGAAGATACTTATGCTCTACTTGCTTCTATCCGAACATTTGCATGCAGTACCGCGTTATGTGAATCTTCGTTTTCTGTGTTGACCCGCATAAATAGCCCAGAAAGACTTTCCATGAGTCAGAAACGATTGGCCAACCTGGTGTTTCTTGCGTTTGAAAAGAAACGAACTGCAAACCTAGACATCATGAAAGTTCTGCAGAAGTTCAACGCAATGAAGAATAGGCGATTGGAGCTTTTTAAAGTCAAGTAAGTAGACGCATTTTCTTTTCTTTTCTTTTGTTTAAAGAATCTTTGAGTTTTACGGGCCACGGTTATGCCGAATAGGCTAAAGGGGACGGTGATGATAAGAATAAATGAATGAGCTAGTGGAATGAAGAAAGTGGAAGGAAACGGGAGAACCCGAGAAAACCACGCACACGGTGTTTGTCCACCACAAACTTCACTTGGCGTGAGCAGTACCATTATTTCAGATTTTGCTTGGGGGGGGGGCAAGACCTCTTGATATATGTAAAATTTTGCGTTTTTCACTGATTACTACTAGTCCATTGATAAAATCTATATAAATCTCAAACTCAGGGGGAGGGCAATTGCCCCTCCCTGCCCTCCCCAAATAACGCCCCTGGGCGTGATCTGGGATCGAACCAGCGTGAACGCTCTAACACTGAGCCACTGTTGTCTCCCTCCCTATTGTTTTATTCACAAGAAAAATAAATTGATGAATCAGCTATACATTCATTATTTGTTATTGGCTTTGATCATTTAACTAAAATTTTAAACTTTTACACACACAGTACAGAATTATAGAGGAGTACGGATTGTCCAAATTGTAACTATAGTATAGCTTATTCATCTATTTTATTTCTGTATTAATTCCTTCATATGAATGCTTTATATCTTACTTCAAACAATTACATATCATTGTTTAGTAAGTTTTCAATGTAATTCAATTTATACAAACTCTTAGAGTTACTTTTTCTCCAAATTTGTCTTACGAGGAAGGTCCATAAACCGTGAGAGTTGAATTTTGATGAAAATTAGTGACAAGATTCAGTTCGAGATGCTAAGTAACGTAGTAATAGTCACTCGATGCGCAAATGCTTTGTTGAGCTGCTACACCGACGCCATCTTGAAACCCAATAGACAATGTCCAAGAATACCCTTTTGGCACAAAAATGAAAAAGCTTTTGGTAGATCTGACTTTAACATTGTAAACCGGGATAGAGCATCTATATGCGGGAGTACTTCCAGTGCATGATCGCCATCTTGAAAGTCGCCATATTGAATTGCAGTCAAATATGATAAACGGCAAAGGGGTCATGTGGGGTATCAAATAGCACTGGAATTTACTCCTGAATCCATTTTCGTAACCAAAGTTTACACATCTCTTTTCATTTCAGAGTTAAGAGCTCTCTCACCAACAGGAACATATAAAAACTGTGCAAGTTAAATTTGTGCTATGAACCATGATCGTGCGAGCAAATGCAGGGTTTTAACTAATGCAGTAGTAGTCATTTGATCTACAATAGCCACTATATTTATCAGATCTTGAGCCTAGTGGGAGAAATCATTAATTAAATTGAAATGCCTGTAGTGAAAAATGGAGTAGCAGCGCTGTAACAAATTATAGCTATTTCAAAGTGCGCTATATATGTGAGTCTGTGTGTGTTGCGAATATGCATAGCATTTATATGCTGTAATATAAGTTAGGTGCAACGGCACATATGACTTTACAAGGATATGTCTTGACGTTATTAGAAAATTAATAGAAAAATAATAGAAAAAATATGAGAAAAATAATATAAACTGGTGCACATAAGCAAATATTAATGCTTTTGCTCTTTAGTTGAGATGATGGAAATCATAACGAAGTGATTAGCACACAGCATCATGGAGCAGTACAAACACTTAACAAATGGACTTTCGTCACAATCTTGATGACCACAGACACTATTTTGTACTTGCAACACAGTCTCCAGAACATGTGTAAATGAACCAACTATTGCTCTTGTGAAGTACCCACATTTCTGCCATGCACATACAAGTATGTCCTTTAGGACTTGCGCATAAAATTAACGATACACAACAGAATGCTTTTTCATTATGAAAATTCTGTTATATAGCTTGTTTGGTGTACCACAAACAATAAATGTATGTCGAAAAAATCCTCAAGTCTCCGAATTACCAGCTTATATTGCCGAAAAAAGTATACATCAAGTGGCTGAATAAATTTGGTGGTATTTGTGGGGTATAACTTCAGCACGAATGTTTTTCCCATGTAACAATTCTCTCACGTCTTCATCCGTCTATCCACTCCACGAGTCAAGCAATAGCATGGAATCCTCTTTGACATCAGGAATAAACACGTCTTTTAGCCACCATTTGACGTGTTTAGGAGTGAGTTTACCTGATTTGCTCGCATCAATAACAATGTTAAAAGTGTCTGTCTAGCTAACTATTGTTTCCCTTTGGGTCCGAACACGCCTTTAGGCTCCTGGAAACATGTGCCTAGCCGTACTGGGGAAATGTGAATTTGGATGGTGTATACGTGGACTGAGGCCAAAGACTGAACAACTGTTGTAGTGTTTCTCATCTATTTCTGACAGAGTTCTACCAGAGGCCATTTCGTACTCAAACCTAGACTGATCTGTATTAAAGATGCATTCACTGTTGTGCGGTTTCTCATGTATTATTTTATTAATTTTAATCACAAAATTTTGGGCATTATCAAGTAATTCACCTTCGTTTTCAACATCTTTCTTCGTTAGAAATTGAGTAATCCTTCGTAAGCGAATCCTGTGCTCTTCCTTAAATTTGTTAATGAAACAACGAGAAGCACGGAATGGATAGTTCAATTTCCTCGTTGTCAGTAACATCCACGCTTTTAAATGATAATCATGCACTGTAAGTCCTTTAGTGCAATAAATGTTGAACGTCTTTAATACTACGTATTTCAGTAGTGACATGACATGAGAGCGAGGACGTTTGTTATGGAATTTCAAAGCCTTATACACAAACGCCGTATCGTATTTGAATTTCTTTTCTGCAGCTGCAACAGTGTTACGTTTCCCATTCTTTCTCAATAATGCAACGTGCTCCTGAATTTGTATTTGTTAACGACAGCTTCTTTTACACGTACAGATTTAGATCGGCTTGGAGATGGCACCTCATACTCGCTCGTAGAAGGCTCACTGTCACTAATTGATGGACTAGTTATCTGTTCCAAATCCATTTCGTTTGTCGAATCTTCATGCTCACTCTCTGTGTCAGTGTCTACATCTAATGTGTCACTAACTGTTAAAGAAACGTTACCATCATATTTGCTTGCTATCATTGCAAACAATGTACCTGCAAATGTCTTATCTTCTACCCCGTTCTCACTCACGACACTATATTTTTCCACCACTGCTTGATTTAAAATGTTGACTACCTTTATTGGATTAATTGTTCGCATTTTATGCAAGGAACGAATGTTTCACTGGTTCAAGAAATGCGTTCGTAACGAACCTGACACGCCTACCCGCACCAAAATTGCTGTACTACTATCGCTTGTCATTCGGAGACAGATACCATACACCTCACTGCACACCCATGTTGCAATTGCCTGTACTAAAACACTAAATTTTGCGTGCTATGTCTTAAAACCCAAACAATAGTCGTCAAGAGAACTAATAAGTCTACTTTGTTAGTTTTTAATAATACGGAGTACAATATTATGGAAATTCACCACATTCCCATAGAGTATTTCAAACACAGAGAGTCATATATATCATTGTGAGTGTTAAAGCACATGAATAAACAAATCCCAAAATAAATTTCTTGAGTTTATTTATCAGTTTTGATATGAAAACTAGTCTTGCCCTTATTATAAGCGAGTGTTTTATCGTTAAAGGTGGAAAGATGCAGATATTTAATTATTTAATATTGAAGGAAGAAAACATGAAAGAGGCTTGTTTTATGGATTGCAACCTGATATTGAATCTTATAATAATCGTTATTGCCATCTATTCTTAGCAGGTGTGTATGCATTCTCTTATCACTTATAGCAGAACAGACACAAGAAAAAGTGAATTCTAAGTTTCCAGGTGTATATTCTAAGAATAGGCTGTGAACTGATAATTTAAATCCTCTTCAGTGTTCAATACGTAAGTAATAAATCGATTGTATTTAGACAAACTGACAATAAATACATTAAAGTATTTTAACTTCGTAATATGCACGGTAAATTATAGGTTTTCAGGTATGAGTATTGGAAAAGAACGCAATATTTTGCAACAATGATGGTCTTTGAGTAAGGTTTCAAGATTGGAGAAGAAAACTTAACACAATATAATGGACCATGTAAAATTGCTTAAAATAGATTGCTGGTTTGATTCAGTTCAACGTCCCACACTTATGCCTGCTACACTGAAGGAAACGTAGACCTACTGATTGTAGTGGAATCTGAACCACTTTGGTCGTTCAACTAATATGCACCAGTTTATGTCATATTTCTAATATGCGTATATATCCGAACAATTCCTTTGGTATTTTCTGCTCGTCAGTATTATTAAACGTGTGTTTCATTGACTACCAGTCTATTCCATCGCACTTTGAAATAGGTATCATTTGTAACAGTGCTGCTATTTCATTTTTCACTACAGGCATTTCAATTTAATTAACGATTTCTCCCACTAGGCTCAAGATCTGATTGGTATAGTAGCTCTTGTAGATCAAGCGAATCAAGTGACTACTACTGCATTAGTTAAAACCCTGCATTTGCTCGCACGACCATGTTTCATAACACAAATCTAACTCCACATTTTTTATATGTTCCTGTTGGTGAGAGAGCTCTTAACTCTGAAGTGAAAACAGATATCTAAACTTTGGTTGCGGAAATGGATTCAGGAGTAAATTCCAGTGCTATTTGATACCTCACATAAGCACCTTGCCACTTACCATATTTGACCGCGATTCAATATGGCGACTTTAAAGATGGCGATTATGCACTGGAAGTACTCCCACGTATAGATGCCCTATCCCGGTTTACAATATTGAAGTCAGATCTACCAAAAGCTTTTTCATTTTTGTGCCAAAAGGGTATTTTTGGACATTGTCTATTGGGTTTCAAGATTGCGTCGGTGTAGCAGCTCAACGAAGCATTTGCGCATCGAGTGACTATTACTACGTTACTTAGCATCTCGAACTGAATCTTGTCACTAATTTTCATCAAAATTCAACTCTCACGGTTTATGGACCTTCCTCGTTAGAAAAAAAATGCATTTAATATGTAGTGAAAAGATTCTGAGATACGCAGTGTGCAAATTACTAGGGGAATGATGGAGAAATTCCTCTCTGTTAAGCTGGATGTCTCATATAAATTTTGAATTTCCTCGTGATAATTTTCAAATGTTCACTTTATTCCCCTTGTAAAATGTTCTTTAATTCACACATTGGAAATACGGATCTATAAATGTAAAATAGATGGGAGTATGGGGATATTTTTAAATAGCAAGCTGGTCATCTGATATACAGTACATAATGCATTATACAGTATGTTTCACATTACTGACCCTTAATTATTTTCTGTGTAGTTTTCGATTATTTCTACTCTGAATTCTTGTTTGGGAATACAATGATCGTAATTTAACCTTTAAACGCCAAAGGACGCATCTGCTGCGTTGAACTTTAAACCTTAATAACTCAGCCCCTAATTAAGCTAGGAAGATAATTTTGGTATCAAAGTCTTCGTGAAAGATGAAGCTTGTCGCCGATATGCATTGTATGTATGTGGGGAGTACCACGGCGGAGACGAGAAAGGTAAATTTCGTGTTTTTTTTTTTTTTTTTGTTGTTAATTTTTTGGGGGGCATTCTCCATTGGGGGTACTGTCATAAAAATTGCACGCTAATACCCTGCAAAAGTACTTGTTACTTATATGAGGGAAGTAGGAAAGGGACAAGGTTGGCCAAGTTTTTAAGTATCATTTTTTTTTTTTTTTTACGTAAATTACATTTATTTTCTGGACTTCCATATAAGACGAGATATTTTTTCACTGAATTGGTCTAGAAGCATAACTCTTGTTGCCTCGTTGCAATCTGTGTTCCATAACATATCCAACGGTGTTTCAATCATGATTAGAGGGTTCACCAGGGCCGCCAACGCGAATTTCTGTAACAGTCCTTCGAAAATTATATACAGGGCGCCTTATAGATTTTTTTCTGAATTTTTCTCTCGCTTTAAAAAATGGTAGCAATTGCTGCAATGCAAACTACTATTATAATAAGTGTATTGCATATACATTATCATCGTTTTGTCAGCATTGGGTGTCTGTATGGGTTGCAAGGGCCCCCCAAGTTCTAATTTTTTCGTATTTTAAAAAAGTTTTATGAACTTTCTTCTTCTACGATTAGGGTGGGAATTCCACAGGTGATACCTCGTTGGAATCAGTGTTCCGTAAGCTTTCCAACGAGCTATACATGAGGGGAATTTGTAATTAGGGGGTCACCTAGGTCCCCAGCCTGAGAGCCTACGATTTCGTTCAAATTCTTGCCAAGTGTATAAAGGTTAAATAGCAACAATAGATATGAAAACGTGGAGTCAGGTTGGGCCCCCCAGAAGTGCTCTCGCCCCCCCCCCCCTGCTTTCGAGTTCTGGCTACGGTCCTGATATATCTGCGGGAATTTTGGCGGATCTATGCTCACTTTTTCGGACTTCGAAAAACAAACTCGGTTGTTTATCATCGCGACCACTGATTCACCCTCGCGGTCGACCTAGCTTTCCCTCTTACAACAACGTTTGTGACGTATGACTGCCTAGCTTTCAGTGTTGCTCCGTGGATGAGTGAGTAGAGTCGTTGCTTAGTAATCAGAAGGTTCCTGGTTCGAGTCCTGCTCAGAGCAGTCCATTTTTTCATTATTTGTTTCCCATATCTGAAGATGTTTCTCCTCCTCCGTAATCATCTGATGCTCTCAACTGAGTTCTTCACTTGAATTCAACAATTGGTAGTGGGATGCTCTCAGATTTGGGCGAGCTTTTACATGTCTACTTACCAAATCAAAATTTTCGACAAAATATGGATGCTATCCGATCATTTTGTCTCAAATTCTAAATTTGTGCATGTGACTGTATCTCTGTTTCATCATATTTGCATCTCTCGTTTTCCAAGGTCATCAGCTATGACATAAGATGGCTTGGGAGCAAAGATTGAAATCATAAAAGTGCTATACCAATGGGCTCACTCTCACTAAGCATTTGATTAAATGTATGTGTTTTCATACTGCTGGAGAAGGGGGGGTATCCGCTCTTCCTACCCTCCTGAAGTGACAGAATATTTATTCAGACTTTGCAAAGTAATTTCAGATCAAACGACAGAAAGAGTGTTCATTCCAACAGCAACAGGATTGGACTTCAATTTTTTGTTTCAATTTATCTCCACAAATAGAACAAATATCAAGTAATATGTTTGCCATAAGAAGTAGATTCATTTCATTTGGAGAAATGATGCTGTAGACGATAGTGGGAATTTCGCCCAAGTGTACGGGAATTTTCATTGCCTGGCGATTATGCCACCCGCCTTCTTTTAAAGTTAATTCGGTTGCAATACTTCCAGCAAATACTTTGGACTCAACTGGTGGAGCACTCTTGCCGTAAATCTATATATGGCTGTACCATTTAGAAGTGTCCCCCGCTGTACCTGTAAGGCGCACACAAATGATAGAAAAAATTTATTTGAGCAAAGCACATCTCTTTACATTAAATTAGTAGAAAGTTCATTAAATATGAGAGAAACTAGTTGCAAAAAAATATCAATAAATAGATCAAGATATTTAGAATATTTGATGTATAATAAATATACATTATACACGATTAATGTAAAATAATCATTGAAATTAACAATAAAGCATAATTTAAAAAAAAGCATAATTAAACAAGAAATAAAGCATAATGTGGGTTGCTCTAACAATTAAGTTGTATGAAGACGAGAAGAAAACGAAAGCTGATTACTTAACGAATTTCGTTGATCTTCTTTGTGTCTACAAAAACGCATTCTTAGAAACCTACAAGCTAGGTATCATCTCTGTGATTATATCAGTTTCTAGTGCTACATGTGAAAGGTCATTCTCTTCTTTGAAAAGATTAAAGGCTTGTATACGCAGGTCAATGACTCATGATAGGTTGAAAAACTTAGTGTTACTTTATATTGAGAAGAAAATTGCTAAATCGTTAGATCTTTAACAAGTTCTGAATATGTTTGCTGCTGCCCACACGAATAGAAAGATCCTCTTCAAGTAGAGGCATGAACCTATAAGTTATTTTCTTTACCTGTAAAAGTGTATTTGCTTCCACTTAAGTCAACCAGCTACACATATTTTAAACGCCATGATTAAATAACTATTTACTTATATTAGAAATCAATTGCATTAATGAATCCTAGTTGTTTGAGCTACTAAATTCTGATTTCCAAAGAGTAAAATCATGAACAATAAAGATGGAAACATTCACCTTGAACACACACACACACACACACACATATATATATATATATATATATATATATATAATATATATATATATATATTGGAGATGTCCCCCTCAAAATCCTCTTGGGCCCTTCATTGGCCCCCTGAAAAAACTCTAGCTACGCTACTGGACACCATGCACCAGAGATGAATTCTCTACCACTGAGCCACCGCGGCCCTGCTTGGGCTTGGCGTCCATATCCAATCTCTCTTTTGGCGTTGCTTAAACAACTTCTAGTTTTGTTCTAAATCCAGACTCCATATTGGCGTAGATATTAATATTACAGTCGGTTGGTAAAATCAATCTTCCACATTTAAAAATTAAAGTACACACTAGGAGAAAAATAAGCATTTATCATAAAAACACTAGCTGCAAGTGTTCAAAATATATTTATGGTTTCTATAAAATCAATTGAAAATTGCTATTTTTAATTAGGCAGCTAGTGAAAAACAGCAGGTTTCGACTCCAGCCGAGTTTAAACTCAACCTAAACTCAGTTGACAAAAGTAAACTGACCCGACTGACCCGACCCGACAACCCGACCCGATAACCCGACCCGAGCTGACCCGATTGACCCGACCCGACAACCCGACCCGAATAACCAGACCCAACAACCCGACCCGAGTTGACCCGATTGACCCGACCCGACAACCCGACCTGACAACCCGACCCGTGCTGACCCGACTGACCCGACCCGACAACCCGACCCGAGTTGATCTGACCCGACCCGACCCGTTTGAGAGCACTACTTGGAATAACCCAGTTCACTGTAGTGCCTCACCTTCTCGAACTCGGGAAAACTATGAGGTGATGCCTCATTGTACCATATGAATTAACTCTTGTTTAGGTCCAGAAGAGAGTGGGTGATTGACAATAACTGTTACAATGCCCGCTTGATGTACGCTTCCTGAAACCGATTATCGCATGCGATAAAAGTGGGTGTTTTTTTCGAAATCGGAATGCGGACAGTGGTTGAGCAAGAGCCAATTTCCAGAACCGATCGTCAATCAGGGCTGTTTGAAGCAAAAAGTGATCATCTGTGTGTGGTAGAACTACGAGGGGGCAATCAACTTCAAGTTTGTTCCTAATGGTCGGACCATCAATACTGACCTTTATTCCGACCATTTGGAGCGGATGTATGCTGCATTATGTTAAAAAATGTCCTGCATTGATGAGCAGAAAGTGCACCCTGCTGCAATAGACTAACGCAAAACCACACTCGCTCGAGAAACACACACACATACATAAAAATCAGGAACTTGACTACATCGAACTAATGCCACACCCTGCATATAGTCCTACCTTGCCTATTCTGATTACTACCTGTTTTGTGTCCAGCTCACTTTCTGAAATCTCGATGCTTCACAGACCACCAGCAGGTGGAAACAGCAGCAACTGCTTTCTTTGCCTCTAAGGACAAGACGTGATATCTACATGGAAACGAGGAACTCGAAGGAAGGTGGCTGCAAAAGGACAAGGAGCTATACTTCGAATGTTAACCTGCTTTTATTGTATTGTAACAAATATAGATGTTATCTACCAGAATGTTGCAAAACATATGACTTGTCTTTGTGACACTCAAGAGTGCATTAGCTTAGTACGGGATACAATTCTATAGAAAAGGCAAGTGAAAGAGACCTGTGCATAAACAAACAACAAGATGATACGCTAATATAAAATATACAGAAAAGTTGAGGAAAGAGGGCTTTTGAGTAAATTAAGATGAAACAATAATATAAATCGTGTTCTTTGGGAGATGAACTATAACACTCGAGAGAGCATTACATTAGTACAGGATATAATCCTATATACAAATGAAGGTAAAGAGATCTGGTTACGCTAAGTAAGAAGCGACGAAAGCACTCGACATCTTAAGCCTAATTTCTAAATTTGACACTAACACTCTGGCCGGTAAGAAACAAAGATGGCAAAAGTTTTCGACTTTCTTAACGTGATTCCTTAAAATTTCGGCGTGGTATCTTTAGGTGGAACAAAAATGGTGGCAATACTCGATAACAACTTTTGTTCCTAATATTTTCAGAGGGATTAATATGTACCATTCCATCATATTCATTGAAAATGAAGTGGACAATAGGGAAATAATGAAATTTCAACTTCTAAGTTCAATGGCCATGTGCTTTAAGCTACGAGTAATAAAGACTTGTAATGAATGATTATGAAATGATTTATTAAGAATATAAAAGGAAACTTGGGAACTGTTACCTCCACCGGCAATTAAACTTCGCTCTCCCTTATCAAAAACATGAGAGAAAGTATTCCATCATTTATCGCATCACTTCTTCGTGATAGCACATACTTACTGCGTTAACATAAAATTCGTTCACAGAAAAAGCTGGTTTAAATTAATATTTTCCCATCGCGAATCGAATTCTCACTCCTTTATGCGCTAGCCATATTCAATCAAGTTCACGTCACCTCGAACTCTACGAATCCTCATATTTCCTACTCACGACCAAGTATCCTATATATCGGGATCATTATAATATTCAGTTCTCTCATTACTAATATATCCTTCCGAAGGCACTTGGGGTCTTTTGGGACCTCACACGGTTTTTTTTAAATAAATATATCGCGTTTGATGCGCTGCTTGATCATAGATCTTTGTAACATTTAATTTTAAACTGTTTTGTAACTTATTATCGTGGTTGATCTAAATTTTCATTTTTTGTTTATTTTTATTTCTGTTTGAAAGGAAATACTTACGTGGATGGGCACCCGGGGTCTTTTGGGACCCCTTGAATTAAACACTATTTCTGTGTCCAAGTTAACTATTCTTGCCGTTTTCTTTATAGCAGCAATGTTGTTTTACATTTAGAAATATCACTTATCAGTAGTAGTGAAGCATTGTTGAAAGTCCATTATTGATATCCGAATTTTAGTCAACTGATAAGTCAAGATAAACGAAAAATCAGATATGCGGCTATATCTATCTATCTATCTATCTATCTATCTATCTATCTATCTATATATATATATATATATATATATATATATATATATAGTACATAACAGATCGCAAAAAACTTACAATAATACTGAGGCAATCAAACGTAATCCTGAAGATACTTCAGTTACTTTGACAGTTTTTTTCTACGCAGTTCTTCACTTGATGAGGCATTCAAATCAATTACTTTTTCTTTGTATATATATATATATATATATATATATATATATATATATATATATATATATATATATATATGTAAGAATAGTTTATTCTAAGTACTGGAGATGCTCTGAAGGTTTTATTTTTTCTCTGAAATAATTAGAAATAGAAGCACAAAATGTCACAATCTATACGAATAGATGAAAAAAAAGTTTAAAGCAGATTAAGGATGAAATATATTGAGAAACTTACTTGATGAGTGCAGTGAAGAGGAGGAACTTCTTTCTGATCTTAGCGACGATGAGTATATTCCCCCAATTAGTGATGAAGATAGCGAGAACAACATAGAGGCAAACGATTCAGAAGATAACTGTCTTGACGGAGAGGGATGTGGTGGAAGTGCATGTGTCTCCGAAAGCAGTGATAGTGAAACTCAGTGTTTTATTGGCAAGAATGGAAAGAAATGGTATAAAAAGCCTTTGAAAGTCTTTCAAACTGCACAACGCAACATAATTAGAGGAAATCCTGGTCCTAAAGGAGAAAAGCCTTCCTCAATCAAAGACTCATTTCATCTTGTAATCACCCGTCAAATTCTTTCCATTATTATCATAGAAACGAACAGAGAGGCACATCGTGTATACAAAGAATGGGACGATGCATACAACAAAGAAGTGGAAAGACTGATGAAGAAGAACTCGAAGCTTACCTTAGTTTGCTAATATCCGCTGGTGTTTATCGATCAGAAAGAGAAGATTTGTGTGAATTGTGGAGTGAGAAACATCGAAGACCAATATTTCGGGCAACAATGCCATTGAAAAGATTCAAAGCTATCACAAGGTTTCTTCGATTCGATAATAAACAAACCAGAGCTCAAAGGAAAGCAGAAGACAAATTAGCTGCCTTCCGGGATGTATGGGAGATATTTATCCAAGGACTGTCATATATATATACTCCCGGATACAGTGGCGTATTTAGGGGGCTTCCGGGCTTAAGCCCCCCCCCGAAACTTAGCCCGAAAGTATAGTAAAGTATATGAAATATCTTGCAGAATTTTCACGTTTTCAGGCAAATCCCCCCCCCGAAAGTTAGCAAAGCCCATCCCGAAACAAAATTGTAAATACGCCACTGCCCGGATATAATATTACGATCGACGAACAACTAGTAGCGTTTCGAGGGAGATGCCCATTCTTGCAGTACATCGAAAGTAAACCAGATAGGTATTGTTTTAAGATATGGTGGGCATGTGATTCTGATAATTCTTTCCCTTTGAACGGACAAGTGTATTTAGGAAAACAACCTCATCAACAAAGGGATGTGAACCAAGGTGCGCGAGTTGTAAGGGAACTTACAAAAAAGTGGATAAACAAAGGCCATAATATTGTAGGAGACAACGTTTTTTTTTTTTTTTTTAAGTATTCCTTTGGTTCAAGAGCTGCTAACTGTGAATACAACATATGTTGGAACCATACGAAGAAACAAAGTAGAAATTTCTACAGAAATGCAACCAGAAAGATCAAGAGAAGTGCATTCATCTGTATTTGGTTTTTCTGGACCAATTACTATGGTGTCTTATGTTCCTAAGAAGTCTTCGGCTGTTATATTGGTTTCTTCGATGCATCAAACCGCAGTTGTCACAGGTGAAGAAAGTAAACCTGAAATAATAATGCATTACAACGCACACAAAGGTGGTGTAGACACTATGGATGAATTGGTTAACACATACAGTGTAAAACGCAATAATAAACGGTGGGCGTCAGTATTGTTCTTCAACATGATCGATGTTGCATGTATTACTTCCTTGATAATATGGATTTATCCAGAAATACTTCCGGCTAAAACTCAAAATAGAAGGTTCTTTATGAGACAGCTGGCAGAGTAGCTCATCAATCCATATGTACAAAAAAAGGCTCAAGGGCAGATGTTTCCAGAAAGGTGCAAGAACAGGAACTTTAATCAGTAATATCTCAGTGATAAAGTATATTACATTCATGCTGACAATTCTGCAGACTGCATTATTTTTGTCATCATAATAAAACAAGTCTCACATAATTATGAAAATGCATAATTCATTCATTAAAATTGTGAAAAATACGCCTTAAGTAGTAATTTCAGCGAACCGTATATGACCCTAATCCTTAAAATATTATACGCCACTGTTTACTATAATCGAAAAAAGGCAAATAAACAAAATAAATCACTGTTCTTTAACAATACTATCAATGGCACAACATTTATATTCATTAAATAGGAAGGAAACACATATGACCTGGGGTCCCAAAAGACCACGAGTGCCCATCAACCTACGTTTTTAAATGTGCCCAACGGAAGGATATATATATATCCTTGAATATAGTAGTGATCAGAGTATGTGCCTTTAATATATGAGGATTTAGTCAATTCACAATATTATAATATGAAATAGAAAGTAGCACATCGTCGTTGCTATAAATATATTTTCATTGATAATAAGTTCCACTTTACGTGCTAAAGCCGAACGAACTTAATTCACTGCTAGGGTAATAACTTTAAAAAAGAAAAACTAGTTTCAGTCTAAAATCTATGCGAACACATCTCTCTCATAAAGGTTAAGTATGCTCATTTACAATAAAACGATTACATGTGTATTTTTTCTCTGAGCGGAAATAGGTTAAAACACGTAATGACCTATGTATACGCGCTCCCATCTAATGCCACGGTTTTTCTCTCCTATTCAGTGTCATAGGTATCAACTGGACGCAGATAGTCGAGCGCTTAATTCCATGTGATTATCCTGTTCAATCCCCTCTTTGACAGAGCGTTAAAAAAATATAAAAGGTATTATCACATTACGTCTTCCTGATAATATGTACTCATTATATACCCTGATAATACACACGTAAAAATCAAGCTCTCTCAGAGAAAACATGGTTCTCCGGACTGTAATCGAACATAGGATTTTGTATATGAGCTCACTGTTTTTAATCTTCCGGGCAATAGCTCGGACTTAAACACTCCATTGCTATGTCAGTTCTTTGTGCAATACTTCTTTTACACACTTATACGTTACAGGAACATGCATTCTACATGCATCAAACATTAAAGTATAGGTCTCTGAGGGACATGGTGGTTCAGTGGTAGAGCGCTTACCCCTGGTGCGTGGGGTATCTGGTTCGATCCCCGCCCAAGTAAGTTTGTGGTGTACAACATCTTATCCGTGCGTTTTCTCGGGGTACTGCCGTTTCCTCCCACTCTCTTGTTCCACCGTTTCTTTCATCATCATTCATTTGCTTTAACCATCATTTCCCTTAGCCTAAAGGGCATAATCGTGAGACGCTAAACTGAAAAAAATCATTTTCATTTTGTAAGTCTCTGCTTTGGGCATATCTAACTACAATAAGACTTGCAATAAAATTCCTCCCGAACATCTTTGAGTTCTTTCTGTAGAGACTCGAGCTCGATTCTAGCTGCTAGTTTACGTGCTTGGGATTTTAAACAAGCCATTGAAATTTTATCTCTCTCATCAAGAATTAAACGCAAAACCAGACTCTCTATGGGGCTTCTTGGTGAGATCCCATTCGAGCAAGAATCGAAGTTGAGACCCTTCGTCAAATGTAACACTCATCACTGCTCTTCTGTCGTAAGACATTCACTATAATACTTTCAAATTTTAGAGCTCTAGCACTAAAATTTTATCTCAATATTCTTTAACCATAGGTGCGCTACCAATTCTACGAAGAATTGAACTAGAGGCTCTTCAACCAACCAACCAACCAAAAGAATACACACCTACGTCACTAACACTACTTGCCAAAGCACTTTATCAATACCAAAGTACGTTACGACGTGAAATCTCCAACCAAATGACTGCATACAACACCAAAATTACAGCCTTTTTCTTTCTTACCCACCATTTGATTCTGACGTTATCATACTTTGTACCAAGAACCGGAAGTCGTCCATTTTCTTTTCCAAGAAGTGTTTGACCTTTCAAGGTAACACCAATGACAACATTGCATTTTTCCTCCACTTTAAGGTGAAGTCTGATTTCAAAAATGAAATTAGTAATTCGGAAGATCAAGGTCAAATCAATGATGCGGGCATAAGTCTACTACTGTAATTTCAATCCGAAAATAATTACGTGAAATTAAATAACTGTTTTCTTTCTCTCTTTAACATCTTACTGTTATACTCTTTAGGCAAAAGGCGACGGATAATAAATGAAAGGAAATCAGGTAAAATTAAATTTTTGTGCTCTCTTTCCGGGAATCGGACTTGGGACAACGCACACCAAAAGCACACGCGCCAGCCACTAGACCGGTGGGGAAGGCTAAACGTCATAGGAAATTTCCAATAATTTTAGAATATGTTGAAATCTACTTGGTAAGTTGGTTGAAACCCTTCTTGGCGAGTAAATTAATTAAAGATAACCGTGTATTTATTATATCACTGCACTATATTAAAAGTTTCAGTTTGCTTGCGAAAGTAAATTTTGGTGGAAGTTCATGTTATGAGAATAAAACGACTTTCCGGCTTTACTGCTAACATTCTATAATATTAATAGGCCTTAATGGGAAAAAATCCTAAATATGAGACCTATACTAATCGAGAGATCTCAGTAGGCAGAATAAAATGATATGGATACATTTTGAAGGGAAAAAATGCTAGAAAATCTAAAAGATAATGCTGTACAGTCAGCAAGAGAAGTTCTTTCCGTTTGGTAAACGTTATTTTGCGAGTACAACGGTGGTATGACTGGAACGTACAGAGAATTACATTTTTAATTTACTGAGTGAAAACTATACTCAAATTGGCCTCCCATTTTGAAGTTATTTACTTCATCGAACGGAAAGAATTTTTGTCGCTGACTGTACTAGAACCACGCCACCTTTTAAGGCGAAACTGACACTAAAATATATTCTCATCAAACTCTTCACTGACACTAACAGAATGACAATACAAAGGATGATTAATGATATCCAGCTCTAAATTTTAATTAATTCTTAAGCTTCTGGGGGACACGATAGCTCACATTGGTGGTAGAGCGCTTACCTCTTAAGCGTGAGGCCCCTTGTTCGATCACCGGTCAAGTAAGTTCATGGTGAATAACATTGTGTCCGTGAGTTTTCTCGGGATACTCTCGTTTCCTCCGAATTTTTCATTGCACCAATTCTTCCATCATCATTCACTTACCTTAATCATCGTATCTTTTAGCCTAAAGGGCATAATTGTGGGATATTAAATTGAATTATTTCTTAAGTTTCAATTTATGTTTCACTAAAATAATGTCCAAACTTGATACATATATTAATTGATATAATTATGACGTGAAGCTGATGAAATTAACATGCTTGAGTTTAAATTACTATGATTAATTTCTGAGATAATCGAGAGTAGAAAAAATTGTGGTGCTAAATAGCATGCTGTTTATTCTCAATACTAATTGGAAATTTTGGCTTTGCTGGAAAATATTAATTATTTACTTACTTATGTCCTGTAAATGTAAAATATACAATTACTTAGCAGATTGTATGTGTTATTTCTGTTTTCTCACAATGACACAGATATTCCTAACAGTTACAAACATACTACTTAAATACTATACATCAAAGTATTGATATTCTCTTAGCATTTTGCATCGCTTCATGTCTTATTTCTGCACACTAACATGAACCTTACTAAGTTTTAAAAGTACTATAAAAATAAAGAAGGCAGATGTTGCCCTGCATATTAAGATGTTTTGACCTTACAGTGTATTGGATTTAAATTTAATATATTCAAGGCTGTCCTTCTCAGAAGACTACAACCTAGTTTTAAACAGAGTGAAGACAATTGTGTTTGTGTAGAACTCGAAGTAATTAAGAGCTCATTTAAGACAAAATATTTAAAACACTTATTTACTGTCTTGTTTTTCATTGTTTTCCAGAAAGTGTTTTCTCAAGTACTATTTTTCTTTATTTAAATTTTATTTGGTTGGAATAGGGTTTATGTACACATTATTGGATTTGAATAGAGTTTATGTGCACTTTATTTGATTGTAATAGGGTTTATGTACACTTTATTTTCTTGGAATAGAGTTCATGTACACTTTTTCTTGGAGTAGAGTTTGTGTACAGTTTACTTGCTTAGAATAGAGTTTACGTAAATTTTATTTAGTTGGGATAGAGTTTATGTTCACTTTATTTTCTTGGAATACTTTATGTACACCTTGGTTAGAATAGCTTATGTACACTTTGGTTTTCTGGAATTGTTTATGTGCACTTTATTTGCTCGAAATAGAGTTTATTTATATTTTATTTGATTGAAATAGAGTTTATATACCATTTATTTGGTTAGAATAGAGTTTAGTTACACTTTGATCCGTTGGAATAGAGTTTATGTACACAGAAATGTAGTCATTTTGCATAAACTGTTAGACTTAAAAGCTGTCACACGAAAATAATTGCTGAAAATATTGGCCAGCACGCTTTCTTTGTTGCACGTTTTATCTCCTTGGAGCTCACTTTTGTTAGTCTACAGAGTTAAATCGTTAGACTTTGACTTAATTCGACTTAGTGTTTCTCACGAGATTGGATTTGAGGCTGTTTCGTCACGAAAAAGTTTAGTGAGAAAACGTTTTCTCGTCTTGGAAAGTATATTTGTTTCTATTGGAAGAGCGAAAAAAAATCTCTCGTTTCGTCTCCTGCGCAACTCTAGTTCGGCTAGTAATATTTATTTATTTATTTATTAATACTAAAATAAATAAATAAATAAACATTTAAATTAACATTGCATTGCTGAAGTAGTTTCATGAAATTGTCCATCGCTCCGGAAAAGTATATTAAATTTCTAATGAGAAATACGAGTAAATTATTTATAGAGAGCTCTACAGTTTGCTAAGTTTAACAGAAGAACAGTGGATATTTGTTCTACCATTGTTTCACAGTGGTGGATTCTATTATAAGATACTTTTTAAAAATAGTTTTATTCCTTATCAAACATTTTCTTTTAAGATTGCAGTACTGCTTTTAGCATTACAAAAGTGAATTCCTAGTTTTCCAACTATAAGGTCCAATTTAATTTTCATTGACAGTTAATAATTCATTTTTTTATGTACAAGTATCTGATTTATTACTGAAATTTGTAGTTTAAAATCATGAAGTGATCTCCGCTAGTTTCCCTTCAATAATGGTTTCTCGTGAAGCAATTGGGATACATTACTTCCTTTCTTTGCTTTATAACTGTGGAAATAAATATAATATTAATAAGCAGAAGTTGATTTCATAGGAGATTAGAAAGAAAAAATGAAATGAAATATTTTAAGTTTTACGTCCCATGGTTATGCCGGCTAAGCGAAAGGAGACGGTGATTATGAGGAATGAATGAAATGGTGGAATGAAGAAAGTGGGAAGAATCGGTAGAACCCCGAGAAAACCCACGCATATGGTGTTTGTCCATCACAAAGTTCACTTGGTAGCTGGGATCGAACCCGGGACCCCACACACCAGAGGTGAACGCTTTACCACTGATCCACCGAGGCTCCAACAATGGAAAGAAAGTTAAAATGGTTTATTATTATTATTATTATTATTATTATTATTATTATTATTATTATTATTATTATTATTATTATTATTATTATTATTATTATTCAGCCACTAAGAATAAAAACGACATTTATTATACGAAATGTTTTGTGTTCTAAGAATATGAATGTGTGGTTCATTTGTTGAATGTACTAATATTTGTCTGGAGCATAGCGAGAGATCGTGGGTAGGGGAGTTCTTTAAAGTATTCTCGTATCCGTTACAGGGTGTCCATAAAGTCAGGTAGATGGGGAAAAAGAACATTTTAGTCAATTTAATGTTAATGTATAATATTTTCAACATCATTTCCGTGCTGTTCAATGCATAATTTGATGCGCTTTGCAAGATTAAGGTAAACTCAATGGAATAGGTCTGGATTGCCGTCGATTTCAAAACACTGACTGGTAATGCGTTCTGTCAGATGGTTTAAATTTCTAATATCCGTCGAGTAAACTTTCTTTTTCAGCCTACCCCAGAAAAAGAAATCAAGGGGAGAAAGGTCTGGCGAACGAGGGGACTACTCCACATGATCTCTTCTCCCAATCCAGTGAGGAAAATTGTCATTCAGCCAATCTCTAACAGCTGCATCAAAATGGTCAGGGCCCCATCCTGCTGAAACCAATCTGGAAGTCCCTCACTCAAACGCTGAATTTGTCTCTCAACATGTTCATATACTGTATGTCTCACCCGTTACATGTTCAAAGAGGAAAGGTCCTAGCACCTGAAGTTTCCACAAACCCCAACACACCATCATTTTTGGCAGCCCTCCTGTTTGGATGGACTCATCCAATATGGATTGCCTTGAGACCAGTATCGAAGATTTTGTCTGTTCACTTCACCATTGACATAAAATACAGCTTTATCACTGAACAACACACAGTCTTTAGTAAAATTGATATTTTCATCTAATTTATCTGCAAACCGTTCACACATATGCATGCGTCTATGGGAGTCATCTTCATTTAAGTGATGCAATATCTGTAACTTGTACTGATGAAACTTCTCCTCTGCCAGGATTTTGTGCATAGTTGACCTTGGAACACCCAACTTCATGGATGGCCGATGAAGCGATTTCTTTGGGTTAGCACAAACCTTAGTCAAGACAGCCTTTTTCGTTTCGTCTGAAGTCTTTGGTCGTCCAAAACGGGATTTGTCCAATACACTGCCAAACTTGGTGATTAATTTCCCAAGCAGTAAAACAAATAGGTTGAGGATAAGGGTATCGAAGGTTAAAGTCTTCCGCAATTTTACGATACGACCATCCTTCTTGTCCACCTAAGAGTACCAACTCGACTCGTTCTTCTTTAGACAGAGTCGTCATTCAATCTGGAAAACAAAAAACAAATTATTAGACTTCCCCTATGTGCCCAGACTTTATGGACACACTGTATATAGCATTGATTTTCATTTCGTGCTTTGCAACGTTACTGTGCGCTTATTTCATTTTCAGTGAGGCGAAGCTCCGTAAGGAGGAGACAGGTAACATAGCGTTGATGAAAACGGTGTTTTGGAGGCAAAATAAAATTTAGATGGTTTTGCTGGCACATCACTCCTGAACCCGTTGCTAAAATGAGTACTGCTAACACTTCGTATAAATTTCGTCTCTTTTTCTCATAGCCTCGGTAATTGTACTTGATTCTTTTATGTTTTAAACTCCCGTATTGTATCGGAATTTGGCAACTTGTATATATGTTTTCATTTATTTTCCATATGTTTAATATATCCATCCTTTTCTTTCCAGGAACTCTTAAGTGGAGGAAGAAGGATGCAGAGAGGTTGAGTGGTAAGGTAAGTAGATTATTGTTATTAATGTTTTGAATCAAGGCAATAAAGTAGAGCTCAAAATTTCCGTTGAACCTTGGTAAAGAGTTTCTTAATTTTTACCTCAGGACACATTATTATTTGCGAAGTTCCTTAGTAAGAATATGTGCCCCTAATATCCGTTAAATCTTCGTGTGTGACACCTTAGTGAGACTCCAGGTTCATTGCTGATTCTGTATTGAACTACACGTACTATCTAAGACAATTTGGACAGCTATTTAAAGTCGACTCATCTGCTAGAAAACATTTTAAAAAACACAGTATGAATGTTCATTTATTGTCTAAATTTCTCATATAATCTGACATTTGTAATATATATTTTGTTTCTGCGTACATTCAAACGTTAAAATAAGAAAAAAATCTGAAATATTTGTTCCCGAAAAAACCCAGACTCTATTCATAGCATATCTTCTTTAACCTTTCGTGGTTCTTTGTCGGGTAGGACTAGACTTTTTTTTCCCATACCAGTCCGATGTCCAATCACGCTCAGACATGCCTTTCTGGACTTGATTTCGTCCAATATGAAGTGTTAGTTACTTTATATTATTTTGTTACTACATCTAATGGGCAACCTATATACCATTATTTTCACCCTTGTTTTAATATATGATGCTAATGTGATAGGTTTCTAACTTTGAAAGCTTTTCATTATATGCGAAACACTGTAAATTGCCAAAACAATTCAGACCAACTCAGATAAACTCGAGAAATATAAAATGATCGCAAAGGAATAATACTATTTTTGAAGTAATCAATTACTTGGGAAAAAGGCACGGAGAGCTAGTCCTAATCTTGAATTTTCAACACTTATCGGAACTACTCATATATCCTCTTCAACTTTGAGTCATTTTCAAAAGTCCAGTTACGCTTTCCCACATTTGAATCCCATTGTTATTGTCTTGTCATTGTTGTACATCTGAAATGGATTTTTGCCAGATATGCTGCATAAGAGGGCAAGTATTCTGATACAAAATTTAAAAGCCTGATCAAATCAGAGATAGAGCACAATGGGTTGTTGTGTCGCTCACTCTAACACTGAAGCGTTTTGTCAATGTCATAATTTTTATTTTTCACATTCACGTCAAGCTACCTACATATGCTTAGTTATTTGTCAGCAGGTTTTAGCGTCAGCAACATTTTTGACAGATCTGTAATACAAGGGATAAAAGGAGTCATTTGAATGATTCCAACATTTTTTTCTACAAGTTTTACATGCATGTAATATCATCGCTTTACCATGTAACACTTTCAAGTTCTAAAGGTAGCGAAAATAATTGATTTGACACTAGGAAATATGAAATTTATCATCCACAAAATTCAAATTGAAAATGAGGCTTTGGTTATTTGTTGTTTAACGAAGATAATCTATTCCTTCATTCATTTTCCAGCTAGAATTACATAGTTTTCGTTTATCCTTTTTTTCATTTAATTTCAGTCTAACATATGAGGACATTTGGACGGTAATTTTGTGTATCAGAACTCTGATTCCACAAATAATAACCTAATTTGAGAATGAGTTCCCTTGTGACTAAGCGGTTAGCGTTCACGTCTTTGGCGTGAGAGACCCGGGTTCGATTCCCAGCGGGAGCTCATGTGTGAGGTTCACATCTCATATAGCCTCGCTACTGAAAGGGACGCTAAACTGAACATCAAATCAAGTCAATCTAATTTGAGAATTTTAATTTACGGCCTGATGCAAAAACTGTTTGTAATAAAATTTTAATGTACCACTTATTGCTTAGTTTAGGTTAAATGATGCACGGGCTAAGGGACACGATGCGAGATGGTGAGATGGATGATGAGGATGGAATAATGAAACTGGGAGGAAATGTGAGAACCCCGAGGAAATCCAAGCACACGGTGTTTGTCCACTACAACTAATATGTTCATGTTATTATTTAATGTTACGTTATGCTCTATAATGAAACACAAGCCAATCGTCTACAATTGTTATGTTACGTAAGATCGCCGAGCATGTGCTAGCGCCATTCACGAATTCTTAATTACCGTTTTGCCATGAACAATAAGTTTTGATCCTAACTCTTAATGTCTATATTTATAGTTTATACATAGACATTTCACTTTTTAAAATTCAATTCACATAATTAAGATTAATGTATTCTAATCTAATTCCCAATTAACAATACGTCTCTTCACTGTTTTCCTCAGCAAATGCCCCCAGGTGTTACTATGGGAAATATTTTGTGATCTTCTTTCGTAAAGAATTTGTCACTACTCGAGGTCTCACGAAAAAATTCCAACGTCTCGTATGGACATTTTAAGGAAGCACCCAATCCCTATTTCTCATATTCTAGATCAAAGATATATATATATATATAAAAAAAAAAATCTGAAACATGTATTTAATTATTTCAGATTAAATGTCCAAAACACCAAGTTTCATGTTTCTAATTTTAGAGGATTCAGGTATACCGGTATGGATGTCTTATTATAATAACTGCACATGTTTCATTATTTAAAATAAACAGTCCTAACACCGTATCTATTGCCCCTAAATGTTAGGATATAGCCATCTTAAAATAATAATTCTAATCCCTCCTCCTTCTTCTTGTCTACGTCATTTTCCTCCTTTCAAGATCAAATGTATATTTTAAAGAAACGCTGAAACGTGTGTGTTATACTCAGGACCGTATTGATATATTGTGCGCCTCTATGTTCTAAATAATTTGCTTTTCCTCGCACAAAATTTGCCGCCTCCCTTTCCCAAAAACGAGCTATATTAGAGTTGAATTCACAGTTTTTGGGGTCGCTGAGATGAATAGTGACAGTTTTAAAACAATTCAACTTCAAGGTCATAATCCACTCCTCAGGGAGGGGGGCAAGATTTTAAAACTAATAGAAGACGACAGATATTAGTGTTGAATTCATAGTTTTCGAGGTCGCTGAGCTTAACGGTATCAGTTTTCATGATGTTCAAGTTCATCCTCACCCCTTGGAGTGGGGGTGAGAGGGAATGACTTTTTAAAAATAATCAGATAAGCTAGCTAATTAGTAACTTCTGTAATTAGAGCGAATTAAACACATGACCATATTTTCTCATGCTTGCGTGGGACTCTGCGGGTTGTTAGTTTTAAATATTACTTTATTGTGTATTTTTAAAAAAAAATCAAAATTTTGTCACCCCCTAAATTCTGCCGTCCTGTGCTCGAGCACAGAATAGCACTTAACCTAAATGCGAGCCTGGTTATACTTTTAAATGAAAAGTCCAAATTTTACATTTGGTGTGTCTAACCTTAAGACAATTCCACATTATGAGCTCTTATTACAATAATTGTAATCCCCGCTCCTTTTTTCTTCTCATCCCTTTACTTCGCTTCTAGATCAAATACCAAGAAACTTTAAACACATGCGATATTATTTTAAATTATAAGTTCAAATACGAAATTTAAAGTGTCTAATTTTAAAAAATCTGGAATACACATACATATATTATTGTATGTAATATACGAAAGACTGTTAGATGTCAGACATCCTGCAACGGCATTATGTAACATCTAAGGCCAGTGCGTTTGTAGTACACGAATAACGTATGCTCCGTACTGATTTCTGTAGTAAGCAAGAGGATTCCATATATTTGTACAAGATACCGCTGTCCGGAGAACGGATTTTTCTCAGTGTAAGAAATTTGATGTGTTTCAAGCTAGAATAATCCTCAATTCGATTTGAAAGAATTGTTTAACAACTTATGTGGCGACTACGTATCCGCTGCAAACGCAAAGAATTTGCTTCTCACTTACTACGTTTTGCACAAAACAATCAACAAGGGTAATTACGTTAATTTGCTTTCTGTGGAATGACATTTGTTGGACTATTTTGCGTGGACGAAAGCTTTTAATCT
This sequence comes from Thermobia domestica, assembly GCF_964235325.1. Taxonomy (NCBI): domain Eukaryota; kingdom Metazoa; phylum Arthropoda; class Insecta; order Zygentoma; family Lepismatidae; genus Thermobia; species Thermobia domestica. Next base: position 167,429,825 of record NC_137463.1, on the reverse strand, counting down.
CTACTCTCTGGAGAGAAATAGAAAACGCCAACATTTCATTGTTAACACTATGAGCAGATTAAATAATTCGTTTTAGGTAGGAAGTATTATTATTATTATTATTATTATTATTATTATTATTATTATTATTATTATTATTATTATTATTATTATTATTATTATAATTTCCATAAAGCCTTAAAATGAGAAAAACTAAGAGACGGACAGTTATAAGATTAATGACCTAACACATAGTACTCGCCTCTGAAAATGATTTGTTCAGCTTTCGGATGTAACCATAACAGTTTAAGAGTAATTGACTACAGAATGATTAAGAAATCAAATCAAATTAGAAATATTGTACTACCTAATATATTAAAGAGTAACAATAAGAAAGCCACGCTATTCAACAAGCGATATAACTATTAATTATTTATTGGGCGAACAATCTTTTTGAAGGACACTTTCTCTCTTTGCAGCCTTGCTCTGTCTTTTTTCTTTGTTTGTATGTTTGTGACATTTTAGGCTAATTTCTCTAACTATTTAATATATATTAATACTCAGAACACTGTAATATCTTTTCTTATTAAACTGATAATGTTAACTGAAGCACACGTTTAGGGACACTATAATCTTCAAACAATGCCTACCTCAGCATGGAGTGTCATACTCGCCTGCCTCCGCTCTCTTCGAACCTCACCAGCGCTAGTTCGATCACAATTCTACCCTTGTGGTAACATATAAATTATGTGTAAAAATTTAAAACGCTTGATACAATTGACATTAGCAGGCAATGGATGATTTTAGAACTGGTAAATCGCCGTTTACACATATATGTAAGACAACCTCATTTAATTAAGGACAACTAACCTAACTGTACCTTACTACATATGAATGTTGGTAACAGTTGTTCTTACAGAAAAAAATGTTCCGGAGGGGCACTCTTACTATTTTGAGGGTCCCTGCTGGTACTATTCTATTTATTATTATATTATAGACGTATTATTTTGGTCTCCTCCAGGGGGACACTCTTAGAGCTCTGGGGGCGCAGTGCCACCCAAAAACATATCTGAACACACATGAAAGAAACACTGGTTGGTAAGTGTATAGTACAGGCAATATAGTAAACTTTAAACCGGACTTGTTAATTTGTCTCATTTCGTTTGACCTAAACTATAATTGCTCCATCCTATCGATCTACGTTAAGTGCGCATGAAGAATACAGGATCATTTTTTGAAAATTTACGTATAAAAATTCGCTAATCTACGGAAGTAGTTATGTGGAAGAAAATTATTTACGTAGAGCGACAACATAAAAGCAGTGTTTAAAAAGGGTCATGGTTACTAAGAAATTCAAATGCAAATTCACCGTAAGATTCTAGAACACAGGTCCCCCCATATAGGTTAGTAGTTAGGTTGGTTCCTTTCTGTACCAAAGTTTAATATTTAATTCAAATAGTATTGCCGAGCTAGCGTTAGCGAGTGAAGGCGGGTTAGATCTCCGAAGGGCACTTTGTTTTCTGTCTTTATTACAGACAAATGGGAACGGGGACCTGGTTCTAGAACCTTGTCCAAATCCACTTGTGGTGATTACTACTCCAGGTTGGTGTATGATTTTCGTACCTGTCTTTCTTTCTTTGCACACATATCAAACTTCACTGATTTGCATGCTCCCTACAGGTGTATCCTTACGGGCGCTCGAGCTTCAAGCGAGCTCGAATTATCATAAATGCCGGCATGTTACAAATCTGTACGCCGTTCGTGGCAGACGCAAAGAAAATAATAATTCAGATAAGATTAGGACATTATATAAAATAGTTAGACTATTATATCTATTAAATAATTATTTCTGGTGACGCATTTCAACTGTACCAGAGCCAAGCAAGGAATGAACACCTGCTAACTAAAGAATGAAGAATAAATTAGGAAACTATTTCCACGAAGAGATGTTAAGTTTCCGAGATCAAGTATTCGTAATTGTATATTATAAAATACATTGGTTATTCTAGCGCTGTATTCTTTCGCTCCGAATATCTTATCCCCATTTATTTAAAAATCAACTTTCTTCCATATTAAACATTTTCACTGAAGCTAAACAAACAATATGACAAAAGTATATAGCATTCAATTTTCAGTAATTTTAATTAAACTCAATCCAAAATTATTATTAAGGGACGCTCCTGTACATACTTAGAATTGTCACTCGCTTGTTGTCCAGCAAGTTATCGGCGATTGCAGTAAATAAAATGTAGAGTAATTTTGTTTCATATGATAAAATATAGGCTTCATATACACATAAAGTAAATATATTCACTGCTATTCGTTAAATCAGACGTTTCAGCAGACGCGTTTATGTTGTTCATTAACACTATATTGAGAATATTTCACAAGACTCAGCAGTTTCAATGCGATGGCATTGAAACTGCCTTAACAACCACCCTAGCAACGGTTTCTTTGTAACCAATATGGCTGCGCCCAGTAAAATTCACAGCAGACGACTTCAGCAGCGTATAGTCATCTTGGAAGAAGCACTTTGAAAAAGTACCCGGAAAGACGGATACCTTCAAAACAAGAAGAGTTTATTTATCTGAAGACAGAAAGTCCCTAATAGTTAGTTATTTTGTTCTGTGTTTTATTTAATTTTGAACATTGCAGTTCAAATGACACCGAACCTATTACATAGTAGAAGTACATACAGATGGTGATCAGAAAAATGGAAACACCTGTAGTTGGCAACACGTCAGATGTATGGGTTGGTAATGGTGTCGTGGCGCCCGCAGCGCCGGACCGCTGCTGGTGGTGTGTTAGGTCGATCTTCATACTACGTCAGGCGTAGTGGAACAGCAGTGTCCGGTGGCTGCAGCAGACGGAGGTAGTGTAAAATGGGAGAGCTCTCAGATTTTCAAAGAGGGCAAATTGTTGGTGCGCGGTTATGTGGAGTGAGTGTGACGGCAATGGCTACTGTGTTAGGTGTGTCGCGTGGGTCAGTGTCGAAGGTGATGACGGCCTACACAACACACGGGAAAGCCACATCGTGAAAGCGGAACAGTGGGCGGAAGAAAATCATGAGTGACAGGTCACGCCGGGTATTAAAGCGCATTGTCACGCAGAACCGTCGCTCCACTGCGGAGCAAGTGACGGAAGAACTCAATCAGCACCTCCCCCACCCTGTTTCGACAATCACAATCCGCCGCGAATTACATGACATGAACTTACGGGGTCGTGTTGCACGGGCCAAACCGCTCATCAGGGACCATAACGCTTTCGCAAGACGCAAATGGTACTGCGACTATGCAACTTGGACCGTTGAGGACTGGAAACGTGTGATATGGTCGGATGAGTCATCCTTCACCTTATTCCCAACCACGGGCCGTGTATATGTGTGGAGAACGGCCAAAGAAGCTTATGATCTGCAGTGTCTCCGCCCAACTGTGAAACATGGCGGCGGCTCGGTGATGCTGTGGGCCGCCATATCATGGTTTTCATTGGGTCCTGTGGTCACACATAGCGGACGAATCACTGCCAACAATTATGTCACAATTTTAGGAGACCACTTGCATCCTATGGTCCGGATGTTGTTCCCGGACAATGACGCCATCTTCCAGGATGATAATGCACTCATTCACACAGCTGGCGTTGTTGCAGCGTGGTTTAAGGAACATCGGGATGAAGTTCAACACCTCCCCTGGCCCGCCCAATCCCCAGATCTCAACATAATTCAACATCTGTGGTCTGTCTTGGGAACACCACTCCGGCGACGATTTCCACCTCCATCCTCTCTTACAGAACTGGCCGATGCCCTGCACGAGGAATGGTGTAAAATTCCACTTGCTACCATTCACGACCTCTATGCCTCCATCCCACGTCGCATCAAGGCTGTTCTGAAGGCGAAAGGTGGCCCGACACCATATTAATCTGGTAAGTTGCAATTTTGTTCAGGTGTTTCTATTTTTGTGATCACCATGTGTAGTTAAAGACGTATAAATGTAATCTTACTACTAAGTTTCGATATTTTTTGCATAAAGCAGAAATAAAAAAAAAAAGAACAACAGTAACCACATGTTATGATCCCAAATACATATCGCCTCCTTAGATAAAAGTAGTGGTACTGGCGTAGAGCTGTAAGATAGCTTTCTAAAAGCCTTGTTGGATGACCCGGTTCAGTTCACTGGAACAGCTTGCTGTATGTCAGAAGTAAACTCAGATCTCTATCCCTTCAGTTTGGACTTAACCTTGTGGGACAGAAAGAAGCCAGCTGAGTTAGGTCGCGAGATAAAAAGGTAATTGATGCAGACAACTTGTTCCTTGGCCAAAAACAACTAAACAAAAATTGCCATGCCACAAGATGCGTTGCCATAGTGAGTCACTTGTAAGAACCGGAAAACTCCGATCACACACGTCGAAGTCTCCTCAAACCACCGATCCATTATGTCTTAGTAAATTGCTGCTGTAATGATGTGATCCTTGGGTATGAATTGTTTGTCAACTACTTCTCCAGGTGAAGAACACTTCCATCATCTTCACGCTTGACTTCTGAATACGTGTTCTCTTCGGCTGCGGTAGCGACCCAACTGCTGATTGGTGCTTCCTCCTTATTTTCCCAATCTAGGCCCATGAGAGATAATTGTTTCCCAAAGTTAAATCCAAACTGAAGGCACAGAGGTTGACTCCATTTCTTATATCAAGCAAGCTGTTACCAGTGAATTGACCTGAATCACACAAGACTTCCAGAAGGGATCTTATAGCTCTACAATAGTGTAACGACTTATATCGAAAGAGGAGGGATGTATGTATGTGAAATAACAACACGAGCTTAAAGTTATTCTGTTTTTCTTTTTTATACCACCATTGTCGAAATTTAGCAGGCGTTCTCTCTCTCTCTCTCTCTCTCTCTCTCTCTCTCTCTCTCTCTATATATATATATATATATATATATATATATATATATATATATATATAATGATGTTGCTGAATTCGATGGATAAACTTTTCCCGAATTTAACTTTATTAGACGATTAGATATCCATTTGCTTTAAAGCCTGTCAAGTTTTTAAAGCTTCGAGTGTCTAAAGTAAGCATTTCTGGTCCAAACGTTACTTAAGTATGCCTTCTCCTTCTCCTCTTCCTCCTTATTATTATTATTACTATTTTGACCGCAGAAATTCATATATATATATATATATATATATATATATATATATATATATATATATATATACAGGGTGTCTCCCTTGGCATAGGGTAACTGTTAATACAAGAGTTACAACAAAATGTAAGAGGAAAAACCGTCTCTAAATATGATGTTTTCAATCTAAAGTGAACGATTTTTTTTTTTTAAATCGGACGAGCCCTTTTGTTCTGTACACTCTTTATGCGCCCAATGTCAAATGAAAATGCAACGTTGCCATTTACCGGGACCCTCAACATAAGTGAATGAAGTTACTGTCTTTTACGGCAACGTCTCGATGTCCAGCCCCCATTTCAAACATGGTCCCATTCATTATAGTTTTACAAGATGTATCTACCTCCCGGTAAATGTAGGGTGACCAGACATACTGACCTTCGCAGTACAGTATTGTTTTTCAGAGAGCTGTCCTGCATATTGCAAAGACATCTAATAAATCGAGAAATGCCTTTTTTTTAAAAATGTCCTGCGAAATGTCCTGATTTAATTTATATGCAATATTTAAATATTTAATTCTTAATTCACTATATTTCGAATAATTCTTTTTCTGAATGGTGAAGAGCTGTGTTTTTTACACTTCCCAAAATGAGAACAATCAACAAAACTGTTTTTTGATACATGGTTTTTACTAAAAAGACCTTGTTGAGATTCCGGTAAGGCAGGAACGGTTTCTTATTTGAAGTTCCGACAGGGATACCAAGTAGAGTAGAATTTCCCTAGAGTCGGTCGAAATTTTGCCGTATTTCTTAAAACCATTCCACTCTCCGAAGATCGATATAAAAAAGAAAAAAAATAAGTATTTAGCCCTACACAAAATTCACTGTATGTTCATAAAAATAAGCCTCAAGCGCAAATATTAATTGCCTATTATATCCATAGCCAAGCATTATAGCACGCCCAACAAGAGATGGTCTCTGACGTTTCTTACCACATGCGGTGGGACATTGCAGCCCCTACTTTGATACCAGTGTTACCAACCACGATCACTTTGTCGTATACCATTAATTAAATTGCCACTACAGTTGCACCGAAAAAAAAAAAAAAAAGCTTGACACGCGAGTAGTGGCAATGTCACTGCGAGCTGTCAGAGACGTTCTCTTACTGGACGCACTATAGTTTCTAGTGATTTTGTTCATTTTCTTCAAGGTCACTATGTTTCAATGGTTGAAGGTTCAGTATTGGTAGCTGAACTCAAATCAAAATTGATTAATAGATATAACTGTGTTTTTCTCCCTCTTGAAATTCAGTCAAAACAAACAAACAAAAAAAGATCTTAAAGAAAATGGGGTAGTGTGTGTATTGAATTTTAAGAAATACCGGTATGTGTCTGCATTTTATTAAACTTCTATTGTATATATTGAGCAGTAGCCTAACACCTTTCACAGGCATTAACATTTTGAATTGGAGAATACGTATCCAAGAAATTGAATGAGATAATGTCCATCCAGAGCAGCTTGAAGTGCATTAATAAATTGTCAGGAAAAGAAAAAAAAATCATTGTTACCTGACTGATGAGATGACAAATGTAAAATGTTCTACTTTAAAAAAAAAAAAAACTGCTCAAATGAGGGTAGATTTAAGATGGAGTGAATTATTCAAGCATTTTGAAGAAACTTTCATTCCATGTTCCCAAGTATGTGATGATGTGGAGTTTAGTATGTGCATCCCTGCTATAAGTTATAACGATATCACTGGTTCTTTATCCTTAATATTGAGCCATTAAAACATCTTTATTTATCTGTTTTCACTCGTTGTTTAATAATCATAAACGAGAAATGTACATTCTGCTATTACACACTTTTTCTTCAATAAGTCTACCTCGTTTAACTGATTGAATCTATTTATTTTCGGTTGTCCTGACAACAACATTCAAAATCATATTATTTAAAAACATTTGATATCTTTTTTATATATATTGGCAATATAACTAACTTATTTCTTTACCTTACGGCCCAAAATTACAAGAAAATAATGATTTACAAGTAAATAATATACAACGTACTGTTGTAAAGTCAGTATTCGTAAGTTTCCTCAACTGACTCAAAATTTTCCCTTTTCTTGCCAAATTTTCCCTGGTTTGTTGAGTATCCAATTCCTATGATAGAAGAAGTTATGTGATAAGATTAATTTAGCTATATTAACGGAAGTGCCAACCACATTTGTTCTACCGGTATTCATTTATTTTTGCTTGTATTTTTTCGTTTTTCCTTTATTTTTTAAAACAGAAAATACACACAGATACGCCGAGACTAAAATGGGTGCAACCTATGCTACTTTGAACAGGCACAACCTATTTTTATTATATTGGTTTACTTCAGAAGAACAAAGACAAATTTAAACATTAATATTGGTCAATCAGTCAACCAGGGGCGTCATTTCAGACTTCGCTTGAGGGGGGCAAGAGCACGACCGACATAAGACTTTCACGTTTTGTGCTAATATGTTAGTAGACAATCTATTAAAGCAGGGCCGTGCCGTGGGGGCCGAGCGGGGCGACGGCCCCGGGCGCCAAAATAAGGGGGCGAAAAAATCGGGAGAAAAAGGGACAAAAGATACAACGATAACGTTGTATATAATGTTAGCAATCTGTGCCAATTTATAAAAAGGGATCAGAGGCGAATTATTTGAGCAGTATTATGTATAAAGAAAAGAAAGACACATAGAGATTTCGAGATTTCGATTTTGTAATCGTTAACTAAAAAGAGAGTTGTTACTATAGCAACGTCGTAAATAAAAGGTACATGTACGTAGACATCTTGTCGAGTAAATAAGTGTCTGTATAAAGGTGTAGACATCTTGTTGTATATGCAGAAAGTTGATTATGTACGCTTCTCATGGTTGAGTATTAAAAATCAGCTAAGAAAGTGATAATACGTTTGAATTATTTTGAAGGTTACTAAATACGAACCAGGAGACACCCTTACAAATTAGTGCCTTACCACCGGGAGTTATATAAGTGTCGTTTTGAAGAATAGTAAAAACGGCAAGCTTTCAACGCGACCTTAGTGTTACCATATTGAGAAGTGGCAAAGTAATTCACCGAAATATGACTATGAGTACAACAAGTAGTAATATAACTGGTGATCAGAGTGTGTGTCCAGAAATAACTCCTAGTGAAAATTTGACTGACATTTTAAAAGACTTGGCCCAACAAATAAAAAATCAGTCTGAGCAAATTAAGGATCAAGTACGAAAAGGTGATGAGTTAGCCCAACAAATAAGAAACCAGTCTGAACAAATGAGGAACCAGTCAGAGCGAATTCAACACTTTGATGAAAAATTGGATCAGAAGTTAACCCAGTTAGCCAATGATTTTGATGAAAAAATAGCGAAGTTGGAACAATGCCGTGAGAACAGATGGGATCTTGTTCAACGCCAATTAAATTAGATGAACCAACATGTAGTGGAAAAATTTGAAAAGTACGATGAGAAAATGGAAAAAGTAGTACAAAGGAGCACGGAAATTCAAGGATCAATGGATGTTCTAGAATCAACGATTAATGCCCATGAAAATCACATCAAATTACTGCAAGACGAAGTAAATTTCATCAAGGAGAGATGTATTCCCGAAACTCCATTTCAGGATAATGGATATACGAATCATCCAACATCTACAGGTTGGGTACCTGATCGTTCTCCCAGACCAACTTTGGAACTTGATGAATCTTCGAGTGGTGCAGAGAGTACTGAAAGAGAAGGAAGAGTGAGGCAAACATCCAGGCGCAAACACGTCTCCAATAGAGGTATGAAGACGTACACAGGTAAACAGTTGCGATTCAGCGAAGTTAAGTCGCTTAGAAAATTTAGTGGCGTGCCAGAAGATATCCCCGCTAGGGCATTTCTCGAAAAATTTCAGGATGAATGTGAGCTCATGGGTGTAGATGAGTCTCAGTTTTTAAAATTACCGCACATCTTATTACCACCCTGCTTAACATGGTTTAAAGCTATTAGAGGTAGTCTTCACACATATTCAGATTTTAAGAATGCTCTTCTATCAAATTATGAAAACGATTTTATGGTAGCGAATAGAGAAGCCGTCTTGCGAACAAAGCATTACAATCCAAAATTACACCGGAGTATTACTGAATTTGTAGTATCTACATATCATGAGTTAAGATCACTAAATCCAAACCATCCGGAATCCCGAATTATAGCTTCTATTAGAATCTTATTGCCATTTAGACTACAACAGTTGTTAATGTCGGCACAGTGCATTAACTTCCACCATTTAATTATGTTCATTCAGAGTTATGAGAGTCAGTCTGCAATACAGAATAACAATAAAATGCAGGATAGAGGTCAGGGTAATTATGCACGTAGTCAGACACAATATGCTTCTGTTCGTAATGTAGATATACAACCTGAAAATGATTCTAATGTTCGTAGTTTTAATAATAGAATGAGTAGTTATAATGGTACCAGAAATCAAACGCAACCTAATTATAGAAATGGAGCTAGGAATTTCAGAAATAACAACAGGAATTTCAGTAGGAGTAATAATTATCGCCGATCTTCACAAAATCAATTTGCAGATGGCAGAAATTTTGTAAATATGTAATATGGTATCATCCTATGAAAGACAAGAATGTACACAAGATTGTGCTATACAATGCTGCTTAAATGAGCCCTTCGAACGTATAACTTGAACTATCCCAAAAGGCTTCCGATGGATTTGTATTAAATTGACCTTTGCTTATGTCTATGGTTAATATGTTCTTCAGTCTGTTTATTATTAAAATGTATGTTGAAAACATATGCAATTATAAAATCAGTTAAGAAAGTGATAAAATTAATTTATGGCAATTAACTGAAAATACTATTGATTTGTTCCTTATAGTTTTGTTGCAATTTCCTTTTATAGTATTAATTTGGGGAATTGTTAATTTGTGTGTCATGATAAGAAATTATCTAAAAGCTTTATTGTAAGACGCTAGGGGGGCGCGGTGGCTCAGTGGTGATTCGCTGACTGGCTGTTGCCGGGAGTAGACGTTGACAGTTAAGCTCCGGGAATAGTTATTTGCAATTGCGAGCTTCGCCTTTATTTCGACATTACTGAACAGGATTTGCAAGTTTTGGTAGTGTTTTGTGGCTCCAGTGTTAGTGCTACCATGCAAGAACTTCGTAAGAATAGTGTAAAATTTGGTTTTGACAAAACCACACGCTCGATACGCCCTAGCCCGGCTGAATTACATGCCTGGTTATGTGTACATTTTCCCAACATATTTGAGGATATCCAAGCTTTACAGCTCCATAACGAAGAGTATTGCATGTTTGTTCAATTCAAAAATAGTGATAGTTACGAAAAGTTTATGTCTAAGGCTCCAGACAAATTATCTTTTACCCATTTTGATCAATCTGTCAGCGATGTGTATATTATGGACGCACAAGTTAATCTCACGAGAGTTAAAATTATGGATTTGCCATTTGATTTTCCTAATGAACAAGTGTCTCAGGTATTATGTAATTATGGTGAAATCAAAAGTGTGGAGTATGAAGTCTGGAAAACTGTGTTTCCTACACGCCTTTATAATGGTAACAGGATTTTTTCGATGACGTTAAAAAAACATATCCCTACTCGCTTACATTTTGACACTATTAAAGGCAATGTCTCCTATCCAGGACAGTTACAAACTTGCCACGCTTGTGGATCACTCGATCACCTGATTTCCATGTGTAAACAGCGGCGACGTCCTGCCCGGTCCACGCGGCTGGAAGGGGACACCCCTGTAATGACAGATTTACGTCATGTTACAACAACTACACGTCATGTCCCCGAACGACTTGTGCCCTTGACATCCTCTGTTAGTGCTACAAATTCCGACGCTACGTCCCAACAAGTGTCAACACCGCTATCTACTTCAGAAACTGATTTCCCCCAATTGCCATCAAATGACTCATCCGCTACCATATTACCAGCTAAGCAACCTTCAGTTCCCAATGATTTGGATGACGGGGTACCATGCACCCCCGAGGCCCCCCCAGGCACACCACCCTCATCTCTTGCTTCATATGCGACAGTAGTACTTCAAGATCCAGTGACAGGTCTTCCTTCTGCTAAGCATGGCTCGACCCAGGCCATAGTGCTTCGTCCAGCTGTACCTTTGCCCGCTGACGTCTTTAATGATGATACAACCTGTTTTTCGCCTATACTATCAGTAAAACACGTGAAGAAACGTAAACCGAATGTACGAGAAAGTGTAAGTGACCTCCAAACGCCTGACCTTGTGGAATAGCAACTGTGGTAAGACTTCACTAGTTTATTTGTTTTGTCTCGTCATCACGAGTTGTATGCTGTTCTGGTGTTTTGCTTCCTGCTTGTGTTACTTGCGTTATGTGGGAAAGCTATGTCAATTTGGACTTTTCCTGCTTGTGTATAGCAAAGCTATTAACCTATTTTCGAGAAGTTCTTGGTTTTGTGTTTCCAATCCAGTGTTTTTTGTGCGTGTGTGTGAGTGGTCAACAATATATATGGCGTTTCGCAGATTTACTCAGTGTGTGTGCTGTTCTGTGGGCGAGGTACACTTACAGGTATGTGTCCTGGAGATTTTTACGGCCTTGTAAAGTACACATTTATCTTGTGGGTACGCTTTTTGTGTTTTACCTAATGAACGCTGGGGTCAACTCCCGCTCGTATTTAACTTTAAACATTAACTCTATAAGCAGCATATCGAATAAACAGCTATTAGCGCACTTCATAGCTCTTCACGATGCCGATATTTATTGTTTGCAGGAGGTAAAGGATCCCGACCTATCCTTTGTGTCTAATTATACTGCTATTGTCAATATCGCGCCCCCATCATTGGGCACTGCTTTACTTGTGAAACGAGGCCTCCACGCTACGCATATCCAACTATCTTCGTCAGGGCAGGCCATTCGATGTGTTATTGATGGTATATGTATTTTGGCTGTCTACGGCCCCTCAGGGACAAATCAGCGTATGGCCCGCGAACGTTTTTATCACGAAGAAGTTGTTGACATGCTACCTATTACACGATATCCAATTTTGTTTCTTGGAGACATGAATTGTCACATGTTTCCCCAAGATACGAGCGGTGATTATCACCCATCTCCAGCTTTTCATCGTTTTATTACACATTTGGGCTTAAAAGACATTTGGCTTCATTTTCATAAGAATCATACTTTTACTTTCAAATCAGCCCAAGTGGGCTCACGCTTGGACCGCTGCTATCTCCCGGCAAGCCTCCTAAGCAGAGTATTTGATATACAGCAATATGCGGCTTGCTTTACAGACCATACAGGTATTAAGCTGGTCTTACGCTTTCCGACGCAACTTCCCAAATTGTACGGTCGTGGTTACTGGAAACTAAACAATCAACTTTTAACCATCGACCACGTCCGGTGTTTATTTCATACTAGTTGGACACGATGGCTACGAGCTCGTACGATCTATCCTAATATTAACATGTGGTGGTGTCGCTACATTAAACCCCAAATTCGTACTTTCTTTCAAGGCATGGGGAAATTACATCGCCAAAACTATCGCGAAATGCACGAATTCTTATACAGTGTCCTATGCGAACTGTGGAACCAACCAAGTAGCGTTTCCAATATGGCGGCGATCATGCGTGTTAAGCACCAATTGAAACAGCTGCAACATACTCAATCACTAAGCTTTCACATTGACGACGGGACGGCAGATAGACTTGTTTCTGAACCTTCGTCTTTGTATCATTATGTTAAACGCCTCAATCGCCAAAAACATCAGTTCATCTCTCATGTGTCCACTTCAGAGGGGCAACAGCTCACTATCAAAGATGGCTTGTACGAGCATTTTCAGGAATATTACACGTCATTGTACGCATTACCCGACGTCAATACAGTATTCCCCCCTTTCCTTACCAAGATCCCATCGTGCCTATCCGAACAAGACTGCACTTCTTTACTTGCGCCCATCACTCTTTCCGAAATCGAGACAACCCTCTCCCAAGTTAAACGGAGTACCTCTCCGGGCAGAGACGGGATCGGGTACCGCTTTTACTCAAGTTTTTTTACACTAGTCGGTCCCATACTCTGTGAATTATTTAATTTTCTGTTGCAAGGTGGACCGGTCTATCAACATGCAGGCGTTATCATTCTACTACCCAAAGGCGGCAACCCGACAAGCGTGGAGGACTATCGCCCGATCACACTTCTAAACACAGATTACAAACTTTTTACTAAGCTTTTAGCCACTCGCATTAAGCAAGTTATCCTTCCGTACATCTGCCCCGCTCAAACGGCTTTACACTCCTCCCACAATATTCATACCGCCCTTGCGACCATTCGCGACTTCCTTGCTTATGCCCAATTTCAATCTCTCCCCGTAGGAGTTCTTGCATGCGATTTTCGGAAAGCCTTTGACACCCTAAACCACTCTTATTTGTTTGAAGTCTTACAACAGTATCACTTCCCTCCTCAGATACTTACCGTTCTGCACCAGCTTTATCACAACGCTACTTCCCAGTTACAACTTAATGGCCATCTTCTTTCCCCTTTTGGGATTCATAAAGGGGTCAGGCAAGGTTGCGCTCTCTCGGGAATATTGTTCTGCCTTGCACTAGATCCTTTCCTCCATCATTTACAGCACCCCCCTACATCGGCTCTTCACAGCTTCAAGCAATTGACAGCCATTTCGTATATGGATGATCTAACGTTCCTCTGTGCGACCACTGCTCAACTTGTCTCAGCGCTACGAAAAGTCGAAGACTTTTCCCTAGCGAGCGGTTTGCAACTTAACCTACACAAAACAACTCTTCTGACGGTCAATAACTTTCAGACCTTGCTTCCCAGGGACGTCTTAACCTCTCTGACCTGCACGACAGAATCCCTCATTTTAGGCGTCCGATTTCAAGCCGTATGCCGCTCGTCTTACGACCATATTTGGCAGCCATTACTCCAGACGCTGCGTATGAATTTAGCATTGTGCCGCTCAAGAACTTTCACTCTAGCTCAACGTATTCAATATCTGAATATTTACATTAGTTCCAAACTATGGTTCCTAGCGCGTCTTTTTCCACTGCCCGATAAATATGCGCGCCAAATTGATTCATTATTTGGTTGGTTCATATGGAAAGGCTACATGTTTCGCGTGCAACGACGCGTTTTATATCTTTCGACTGCGCGTGGCGGTTTAAATCTCATCAGTGTGCATCACAAATGTCGAGCTCTTTACATGCTCACCGCCCTACACCATTTGGAGCATGCCTCCTCTCACACTGCGCAATGGTTCCAATGCTGGGTAGATCGCCTTTGGCCAGGGAACAATCCTGCCCACGTTCGTTTTCCTGAATCATGTCCAACATACATCTTACAGGTCATCCTGGCCTGGTCGATGGTTCCGAGTGACAATCCTTCCAAGTCTTGGACTTCTAAATCTCTCTATATCACACTGTTGCAATTTGAATTGATAAATGTCACCCCCCTATGTGAAGTCAGAGAATCGCACCACAATTGGCCTGCTATTTGGCGTACCATTCAAGCTCCGTATCTTACATCCCCAATGAGAGAAGCCTGGTATCGTTTAGTAAATAACTTGACTGTCACAAAAACCAGACTGTTACAGATTGGTAGGAGTGCGTCCGACATATGTGACTTTTGTCCGCAGGTGGACACTTTACAACACCGATATACACAATGCACGGCTACGCGACCTGTGTGGCAAACTCTGTGTTCCTTTCTTGGGCTGATTTGTCGCAGTTCAGGGAGATATTTCACCTTTGATCTCCTTTTATTTCCGGACTTTCAGTGGTTCCCGCCTACCAAACAACGAGCAGTTACCTGGCTCATCTGCTCTACTATTTTATTTATAGACAACTACCGACCTTTCTGTGACCGACATCTATACCTGACATACTTGAACCGAGTTCGGAAAAAACAGTTTACTCACCTAGACGAGCAAAGATTGTTCGCTCGATTTCTCCAGGTGACTCTCGATGTTTATTCTTAACCGGTAATGTTGTTTGTATTGTATCTTCCCCTTGCACATATATTTTAGGTTTTCACATTTGTCTTTAGATTTAAGCCTATCCATATAAATATGTATCTATATATGTCTCTTACGCAACTGTAGCACAGAATGTATTCTATATTGCGCTAAATAAATACAATGCAAAAAAAAAAGTGGTAGAGCGTTCACCTCCGGTGCTTGGGGTCCCTGGTTCGATCCCAGCTCGCACCGTGTGGACTTTGTGGTGGACAAACACCGTGTGCATGGGTTTTCTCGGGGTTCTCCCGTTTCCTCCCACTTTCTTCATTATACCACTTCACTCATTTCTCATAATCACCGTCTCCTTTAGCCTAACCGGCATACCAGTGGGACGTAAAACTCAAAGAATTCATTTCATTTTCATTTGTAAGACGCTACTCTTGTTATCGTGTTTTTATTCTGTTCGAATCTCATAATTACTTATATAAATATTATATATATTTAAAAATAAAAGATCATAATTTTAATGTAAACGTATGAAGGTAATGACAGACTTATATAAAATAGATGCACCTTATTATATGGAAAGAATAAGAATAATGAATATCGAATCTCTTAATTTTTCAAAGTTTATTAATGTATTAAATGATAATCATCAATGTGTTTATATGTTCTAATTTTGTTGCCTTCTGACCCTGCTCATATTTAATATTATGAAGATCTTTGTTTGTAAATAATGTTGTTTATATATGAAGGAATAGTTAATTTGTACCCTAGAAGGAAATTATCAGTTAGGTTTAATTTTTGAATAGCCTCATTCATGATAATTGTAAATCGTTGTTATTAGTATTGAGATATATTGATAAATATAAAAATGTGTAATGTTATAATATATTATATATAAATGGAAAAGTAGAATATGTGTATTAAAGGTGATATTAAATATACGAGGGCTATTCAAAAGGTAGGTGTTTCATGATATTTAACCCAGGGTTCTTTCTTTCATAGTAGAACTGTTATGGAAGTCCTGTCCGGGCGACATCTACAACGATAACGTTGTATATAATATTAGCAATCTGTGCCAATTTATAAAAAGGGATCAGAGGCGAATTATTTGAGCAGTATTATGTATAAAGAAAAGAAAGACACATAGAGATTTCGAGATTTCGATTTTGTAATCGTTAACTAAAAAGAGAGTTGTTACTATAGCAACGTCGTAAATAAAAGGTACATGTACGTAGACATCTTGTCGAGTAAATAAGTGTCTGTATAAAGGTGTAGACATCTTGTTGTATATGCAGAAAGTTGATTATGTACGCTTCTCATGGTTGAGTATTAAAAATCAGCTAAGAAAGTGATAATACGTTTGAATTATTTTGAAGATTACTAAATACGAACCAGGAGACACCCTTACAAAGAAAGGAAAAATTACTTGGAATATATGTATGGGGGCGCCATCGTATACTCTCGCCCTGGGCGCTGATTTTCCACGGCACGGCACTGTATTAAAGTATATGTATTCCTCAAACTCTTGGGGGGACAATTGCCCCCTCCTGCCCCCTTAAATGACGCCCCTGCAGTCAACAGTCTATTGCGAAAATTTCTCTGGATTTTCACGTTTTATCGAAAAAAATATTTATTTCCCTTTTTGCTAAATTTACCTATGAAATTTTCCTAGAAGAGAGTATTTTCTATAATGAATAATTTGAGGACTGATGAGAAATCGCAGTTAAAAACTGAAAGTCTTAAACACCTAATAATAACCGAATGTAACTATAATTGTACCTATAGTGAATTTCGTGACAATTTTACAAAACAGCAAGTTACTGCGCGCTGTACATTCAAATGAAAAATATGACACAAGAACTGTACTGCTGTTTAGTTGGTAAATATATGTCACGTCTTAATGAAAAATAATTTGTTAACATTTTTGGAAAAAGTTTACAAGCTAATGGATAAATAACCGTTAAGACTAACCGCATTTTTATATTTCATTAAAATTTCATGCTCAACATGCTTAAGTTTTTCTCTCATTAAAGTGACTTCTTTATATTACTCCATAGAATTGCTTAAAATTGTTTCACTAATCTTGTATTTTATTCATGAAAGTATTTGGAGTTGTGTTGAATTCCTTCAATGTTTTTGTTCATTACTTTTAAAAAAATGGATCATTAACTTAAGGTTAAAGTTAAATGAAATAAGGACATGCGTATTGCCGACGCAGTATGTTATCATATACTATTGTACTTGTGTCCTACTTTTCGTTTGTCAGAATCTAGTCATCATAGGTAAATGGTAACGTTGCATTTTCATTTAACATTGGATGCATAAAGAGTGTACAGCCCAAAACGGCTCGTCCGATTTAAAAAAAAAAAAATTCTTTCACTTTAGATTGACAACATCATATTTAGAGACGGTTTCCTCTCTTACATTTTGTTGTTAACTCTGATAATAACAGATTTACCCAATGTCAGGGAACTGAGCTTTGAGCACGTAAGACTTTGGCCCGCGATGTTTTGGGTGGCAAGATTCTGGCCACGTAAAATTTTGGTCCACGGGATTTTGGTGGACGATATTCTGGCCACGACATATTGTCAGTATATTATGGTGTTGTTCTTTCCTCTTCTTGTTTCGTTTCATATTTCTGTTGCGTTGTTCTTGAGGGTTATTTATGCTTTGTTCCCATGGATTTCGTCCTCTTTCTTCTGGTTTGCTGTCTCTTCCGTTGTCGTTTCACTATGATCTCTCTATGATCACACAGATGTTTTCGAACAACGTTTGTAGTTATTGGAAAGAGCGTACACTTGTCAAAGTCAGTGTTCACTTCCTGGAAATATTGCAACGGGAGTTTCGAAGTAGACTAACATTATTATTTTTAAAAATTTTATTTTTCTGAAAAGTATAGGTTTGAAACTGACAAAAGTAAGGAAAAGATAGATGAACGTGCGATATATTTGTCAAAGAATGAGGAAAACTTCGCAGCCCTATTTATATATATTAAAAAAAAAAAAGTTCTTCTTAGATAAATGTAGAAAGGCACTGATAAATCTAGACTGCTATTTCCGGAAACAAGTGAAAGCGGAAGAAAATAGTGATAAAGAGAAAGAGAAAGAGAGACAGAGAGAAAATAAAAGAAGAAAGAATGAAGTTCATTTAGAAAACAGGTCCCCATATTGTGAACACTAAGCACGCTCTTGGGAAACTCAGTTCAGTCACCAAGAAAAAAAAAAAGTTACTTTCGTGTCCTTTGCGTAGATGACTCCCTTATGATTTACTCAAATCAAGTTGCTATCACAGTGCCTTTTATCATTTTACTCGCTCTAGTGAAAAGGGGAAACTGAAGTTTTCAAAGTTAGTTAATCCACTCTGTAAAGTTGTTCCTGAAAACTTTAAATTTTAAAGCAACTTTTTCCTCTTCTCACCAGGTAGTAAACAAACTTAATGGTTTCGTTATCCTACGCTTGTTTCTTCCAAAATTTCATCATTTTTCTGCTTTTGTGGAAATCTTACACATGTAAGAGTTTTAAGAAAAATACAAAACAATGGTATGTTATGAGGAACACATTTTGGTTTAAAGCAAACCTATTTTTAAAAAATATGTAAAATAAAATAAATAAAAAATAATTTAAATAAAGTATTTATGTAAATTAAAAAATAATATTTTTAATTCTTCTCCATTAACTTAGATATGGATTATATGTTGTAAGGCTGGTCATATCATAATAGGCCCTATTTAACAAAAAGAAATAAGCCTTTCACTGCTGAAATACATGTCAGTTGTGAAATATGTACCTTTCACAGAAACTAATCTTATGCATTGTAAAATATGTATTAAATAAAGCTGAAATTATTTACTGTTATTTTTGTTTCTACTGTAATTAATATCCTCTTGTAACTCGAGACTTTCCTCTGTTTCGAGAGTACAATCGAATGAAAATAGTGTAATTTCTGTGTTTACGCGTTATTCAGTTCCAAGACGTGAAATAGTGCATAAAAGTAATGTTCATCGCAACTACTACAGAATATTTAATGTACGAATGGGGTTACACCGAAACGGCATACGGCCAAAACGGCAGAGTATCGAAAGCATCTACCTGCATACGGTAAAATGATAATAATAGAAAACATTATCTTATAATCACCCAATATTACGCAACAATCATTTTCTTGAAAATATATAAGGGAAAACTGTCATACGATCTAAACGTCATGCCACGGAAAAGGCATAGCATAGAAAAACGGCATAAGACCAAGAGTCCCAAGCAATGGCAAAAGTGAGGGGGAACGCGTGGAAACGCCGTCCCCAGTCCTCGAAAAAATATATACTGCGTGCCCCAGTTTCTAAAAAAATTACAATGGACAAAGATAGGCAGGGGGACTTGAAAAATTGCAAATTGATAGACGCATTCTAGTTCGAAAGAATTCTTAATTACGGTAATGTTTAACGACAAACTGTTAACTAAAAACAATTTAATAATGTTAGCAATAAGTGTTCTGAAAATGTACTAGATTTCGAGGAACAAAATCACAATTTGAAATTTAGGCTATGAATAAACAAAAAATCATTAAAACTTTTATAGAACATTTATTGAGGCCGCTTAAATTCGAGAGAAAGAACGTTTAAAACAGTATCCACAAATTTTTATACTTCAAAAATTTTGACAGGATATAAGAGTAAAGAAAGAAGAAATGTCGTAAATAATGATGTTAAACTAACGTCATACCCAAAACAGCAGTTTACTACTTTAATTTTGTAAAATGAACTATCTGTAACACAGTACAAAATGTTTCCCGTACAAAGAACGACATGTAAGAAAGACAAAAACTTTTACAAAAAAAAAAAAAGTTTTTGTGTTTCATGGTGAATGGTACTTTTTCCTTGCCTGCCAGATTTCCAGGAAACTTGATAAGATGATTAGACAACTAAAATGACATTTGGGATATGGTGGTTGCATAACATACAGATGTTTTGGGAAAAATTGCAATGCCAGTTCGGAAACAATCAAGACAGCCAATCACGAACTGAACATACGACTCGCAAGTACAAGATGTGCCAAACGCACTTTCTTAACCGTAGTGTACTAACAATGTTTTAATACTCTATAGTTACTAACACGAGTGAAATTTCACCCATATAATTTTTTGAGGCATCATTTTGAAAAAAGCTAAGATTTTCATAATGTGACGAATCTGTAAGATAATATAGTTCTTATGACTTTTTTATCGTAAAAAGTAAATTTTGCATTAAATGTTTTCTTGACAAAACAAGATTTTTCTTTTGATCCATTCCAATGTCAATTTTTTGAAAAAAAAAATCTAAATAAATACTTTAATCCGAAATTGCATACAATACTATTGAAAACATAATAAAGGTAGTATATAAAAGTTTTTAACATAATAAGTGTGCAATAATATATAACAATTATGTGTGAGATGTGAGAAATCGTAAAAAGTAAATTTTGCATTAAATGTTTTTTTTTTTTTTTTTTTTTGTTGGTAAAATACGACTTTTCTTTTGCTGCGGTCCAATGTCATTTTTTAAAATTCTAAATAAATACTTTAATACAAAACTGCATGCCATACCACTATAGCAAAATTAATAAAAATACTATATAAACTAATCACATTTAGAACTTCAGTCAATAATAACATGGGTGAATTTTCACCCACATTGCTTATACTCAGAATAGCAGGTGCATAGATCGCGGCCAGTACGCATGTCAACACAAATCATACTAAATCAGGGAGTATATCTGGAAGTTCAGACCCTGCGACGCTTTCGGAATCTACTGATAACGATTTGAAATTTTCCATGGGTGAATTACTCTACGGTTTTATTGCAGAAACTACTTCAGGGAAACGAAACTGGGAATGGAACAAGTCAAAAAAGCGAAACTTCCCGAATTTTTCGATTTTCTTTCTACTTAACAACGAAAAAGAACTCCCTCTGCTCAGAGAACGTAGATTTCTTCCATCTCTAGTTGTGCTAGAACAATAATGCCACCGACATAATGGCTAACGTTATTATAAAGATTTGGGACGAAAAAAAAAATAGAATTCAATGGATATGTATGTCAACACTGCAAGCAAATCGTAATATTTTAAGAAGAGGTTAAGGGTGAAGTTATTTGATTTGAGAACACTAGGAATACAGAATGTTGTAGTTGTACAGTAAAATTATGACATTTTCCTTGCTTTACGGTTAAATTATGTTAGCTATAAATGTAACTACAATTTTGAGAGATTTTATCCGTCATTTAGCTATTTTGTGAAGGCACTTCTTGGCAGCACTGTTTGTAGCACGAGAGTGCAATAAGAGACACTCCTTTCATAATTTTTTTGGGAGAGGAGGGGGACATTTTGTTAGTTTTAATTTTCATGATTAATGACAACGGATATATGCACTACTCTTGTGTTGGTAATATGTTCTGGATGATGATATACAGAAGGGGATTATTTAGCATTGTTTGCTGTCATTATTGAGATTTAGAATTCATTCATTACCATACATTTTTTCTTGGGGCCGCGGTGGCTCAGTGGTAGAGCGTTCACCTCTAGTGCTTGGGGTCCCGAGTTCGATCCCAGCCCCCGCCAAGTGAACTTTATTATGGACAAACACCGTGCACGTGGGTTTCCTCACGGTTTTCCCGTTTCCTCCCACTTTCTTCATTCCACCATTTCATTCATCACTCATCATCACCGTCTCCTTTAGCCTAACCGGCATAAGCGTGGGACGTAAAACTAAAGATTTCATTTTTTTTTTACATTTTTCTACATCAAAATATTCTTTTGAAACAATAACATCAAGAAGTTGCAACAGCGTTTCGTTAGTTATAACTATGCCAGTATAAATAGTTCAAAATATGAGCGAAATACGAGAACATCTTTCATTTTTTTAATCTTGTGTAAGTTTGAAATATGTTTTTCTGCAACGTCTTATTTTAGGGACATTGGTATAATGTGGTTGCTACTATTGATGTGTGTGTATATTTTACTATTATCAATACTACTACTACTACTACTACTACTACTACTACTACTACTACTACTACTAATAATAATAATAATAATAATAATAGTTGAGCTTCATATACAAAAAATGAACGAACGCATTCTTGTTGCGATTCTATCAGAAATACCGTTAGTTGTTAATTTTTCGTTATAATGTTTATTAACGGGAATCCATTGTAGCACAATTCTTTATCTTTTTAATGTGATTATTTTGTACTAATAACACAGATTATCTTAATTTTACGGTAAGCTGAATATTAATTTCACAAATAACTTCTCGTACTCCAATCTGTGAATCATAACAAAAGTTAATAAATGATTTCTTTCCAAGTGGTAATAGAAGGAAATAAATTTAATTTAATTCAAAGCTTGTAGATTTCTTAAAATCCAAGGGGTGATCTGTTCATAGACGGGGATTCTTTATTTTTCTGGCATTTTTCTTCTTTTGTTCGTGTTCGTTTTTGACTGACTTCAGGTATTTGTGTCAGGAAGAGAGTTGTAGGCGTATTTGCTTGGAAGTGCTCATCTGCCTTCTCCTTTTGGCTCCGCCTTTCCTTTATATTCTTCTGTCTTCTCCCTCCGTTTCTCTTTTGCGGAATTACTTCCTATTCCTCATACTTAATCCGCCATTTCAAGCTCACCATATTTTTTCATTCTCATTATTTCTTTCTTTTCATTTTTTCACCAGCCTCCTACTTTATTCTTTTAGTATTTCCGTATCCTCCCATACAATCAAGTATTGCCTTTATGTGTGTGTGTGTGTTTGTGTGTCGTATAATCCGCTATTTTTCCTCTTTAATCTTACATTCTCCTTTCTCTTCTTTGTTTCCCACATACATACCATTTCCGCTTTCGCTTTTGTATATCACTTCTTACTCATCTTTGTATACCTTTTACCTCGTATTTTCCTTCTCGCTATTTCATTGTGTGTGTGCGTGTGTGATTTACTTCTTCACTTCAAAGCAATATCCTTTTTCTATTGTTTCATCCATGCTCTTTGTTCCGTATCATTTCCTCCTTCCTGACTCTTCTTCTAATATTTTCTTTCCTGTTCATTTCCCCCTAAGTCATTCTATCCTTATTTTCTTCGTATTCGTTATTTTTCGTCTTTTCCCAGAACTTATTTGTTTACAATCTTCTCTCGTTTTGGTTCACAGTTATTTCCTTATTTTTCTTTACATGTCTCGTTTTCGAATCAAGTTCTTGGCCGTTGCTATTCTTAAATGTACTTTTGGTGTTGCAATCGAGTACTACTCTGTTATTAAATCGACGTTAACTTAATCGAGTACTTGGCTAATTCGACCGATGGAATTAATTAATCTAGTACTTACAGGCCATTGAGATAAATAAGGGAAATAAAACTAAACGGAATTGAGACGGTTCGATCCACAAACCCACGTCAAGTCGTCTCTGCTAAGATATAATAATGAGGACATTTTGATTATTTCAACACAGATAGAGTTCTCTCAAACGGACCAATTAGGTTGAAACTTGACATGGAGGTTCCTTCCATGTTGCTTGAGTCCCTTTTACACATACAATCTAGAACACATCGTTTCTAAGGGGTTTAATCGACCGAGAAAATTGGTTAAAATTATTTTTACCAGCCTACTTGCTAGGTCATTTCTCATAATCACCGTCTCCTTTAGCCTAACCGGCATAACCGTGGGACGTAAAACTGAAAGATTTCATTTCATTTTCTTCCTGAGTATCATCACTTCTGAAATTCCAAATCAAATCTCTTAATTTAACGTCACATGATTATGCCCTTTAAGCTAAGTAAGTCGGATCTTTAAGACAAGTGAATGATGATGGAAAAAATAGTAGAATGAGAATGTGGAGGGAACATGAGTATTCCGAGAAAACCTACGGACACGTTGTTGTCCACCACAAAGTTACTTGATCGGGGATACTTCTGAAATTAATGTATATAGTCAGCGAGAGGAGTCAAGTCTTAGGAAGATGGTAAGAATATGTTGAGGACTTCTACGACAGTAGGGATAGACCACATGACCTAGATGTTAAGGAGAAAATGAAGTACGTGAGAATGATAAAAGATTCAGAATTCTTTGTGGAGAGTTAAAATAATAAACTTTATTCGAGATTAGAGGTAGAAGGAAAAGCGGGACAAATAATACATTAATCGAATTCATTAAGAATATAAGAGACAAGGGTGAGAAAGAATTGCTCCGACTCTGCAATGAAATATACGAAACGAAAGAGCAGTCGAAAGATTTCCTGAAGACGATCATGATGCCACTGACTAAGAAATCGAAAGAGAGAGATGTGAGGATTATAGAACTATTAGACTCGTATTTCATGCGGCAAAAAGTATGCTTTGAATTCTGAACAGAAGGTTGTACGGAAGAACAAATCAAAAAGTTGAGGAGGAACTGTTCGGGTTCAGGATAGATAAGGCCATAAGAGATCCAATTGAGTTATTAAAGGTGATAGTTGAAAGATTTATAGAAAAAGGGGAAAGAGGTGTATGTTTAGTTTATTAATCTAGAAAACTGTTATGACTCTGTGAATTGCCAATTGTTATTGGGAGTTCTAAACAAAGTTGAGCTGGAATGGAGAGATCGAAGAAACTTCTATATGAACCAATAAGAAAGTGTGAGAATAGTATAGGTTTGACAGAGGAAAGTGCAATTGGAAAGGGAGTTCGACAGGGACATTGCTTCTAGCTAACATTAGTTAATATCTAGAAGAGATGATGAGAAAAGACCTACGTAACGAAACATTTAAGTAGGAGGTAGAATGATTAGGTATATACGGTTTGCAGATTATCTGGCACATGTTGCAAAATCTTAAAGGAAAATAAAATAAGATGTCAAAAAACTTGAGAAGCGCTATGAAGAATATGAGATAAAAATATGTTAGAAAAACAAAAGCCATAGTGATTGAAACGAAACGATCGATATCAAATATAGAAATAGTAGGGGAGAAAGGAGAACAAGTGACTAGTTTTCGATACCTGGTTAGTATTATTAGTGATAATCTGAAGTGCAAACGTAAAGTAAAAGGAAGGATAGGAATAAGAAAAGGAAGCATTTAGGAGGATGAGAAGTCTATTTTGTGGGTCCCTGAATAAAAAGTTTAAAAAAAAAAGACTCATAAACCGCTTTGTCTGGAGTATTGTACAACATGGTACAAAAACATGGACATTACACAAAACCGATGAAAGAAGACGGAAAGCTTTCAAAATGAGAGTTTGGAGAATAATGGAGAGAATAAACTGGGTCAAGCAGGAAAGAATGATAGGGTGAGAAGTGGTGGGGGAGGAAAGAATAATTTTAAATGTAATTGAAAAGAATAAGAAAAACTGAACTAAGAGAAACAATGGTTGAGAAGAAACTGTATCATGAGGGACATGCTAGAGGGTATGATGGCACGGGGCGAAGGAGACTTCCGTTGAGGGACGATATCAAAATGGAAAAATCGTATGTAAGAAGAAGAGAATAGTGGAGGACCGTGGAATATGCAAGCTTCTCAACACGGTGGCTCTGGAAGGGTCCTTACCTCTGTTGCACGGGGTTCCTGTTAGAATCCTCAGCTAAAGAAGTTTATGGAGAACAACATCGTGTCGGTGGGATTTCTTGGGGGTACGTCCATTTCCTTCCAAATTCTCATTCCATTAATTCGTCCATTATCATTCACATGTCCTAATCATCTGGCTTCTTTACCTAAAGGGCATTATCGTGCGTCTTTAAACTAAAATATTTAACTTTATTTCATTAGTTCTATTGTAATAACAACTTTATTTGATTCAAACACTTGTGAAATATTTCTAAGAGCTAGCTTATATAAAGTAAAGTGTTCATCGTCGTTGTTTGGAACAAAAATCTTCAACAGAAGAATATAACTTTTATTGTTGTTGGTCCGTTCAAGGAATTCATTTATGACATTGTCACATAGAGAAAAATCCGTTCTCCGGACACCGGTATATTGTTCAAATATACGGTATCCTCTTGCTTACCATAGAAATCAGTACTGAGCATACGTTATCCGTATGCTACATATCCACTGCCCTTAGATGTTACATCATGCCGTTGCAGGATGTCTGACATCTAACACTTTTCCGTATATCACATGCATATACTTATGTTACCTTCGTCAGCTATATGTTATATACGTCCGTTTGTGTCTGAGATCCTGACCGCCTACATTGTTTTATACGGAAAGTACGTATAGATGGAACACTTATACAGAAAGTATTATAAAACATGAGTTTTCAGTTATACGTCTGCTGTACGTTAAGTCCAAAAACTACAGGAATTACGCATGTAACCTATCTTTTTAAGTACGCCACCTACATTTTTTTTTCTCAGTGCAATTTTGCCTTCAACCTTATCAGGACACTTTACCATACTCGATCGTCCAACAGTATAACGCATGTTCCCCATTCAGACAGAACAACCCGGCCATACATCTCCTACCCTATTTTGGTATGTATCCGGATCTAAACCTTAATGTGTAGTATGACATGATGGAACAGCGCCTGACCGCTAGCTGGGCTCCGTAACGATCATCTCTAGCTACGTGATCTACAATAAGCGTGGAATACCATACCCAGGCACATATTCAATTTTTACGACCAGCTATTTGCCCGAACTGCTGCTTGTGTGGCTGTAAGGCGTGTGTACGCGTGATATAAGGGTTAGTATATATATTTTGGAACATTCCGTACAGATTTTTGGAATATTCTGTCCACTACGTATTAGCGGGTAGTGATGAGCGCAAGAATCTTGCACGCAAGACCAGGACTAAGACCAGGAATCCCGTTGCAAGACCAATACCAAGACCAAGGGGTACCAAGACCAAGACTCTTGTGCAAGAGTCTTACACAAATACCGGTACTACTTGCATTCTTTTATAGAATATAAAAAGGAAGGGAGAAAAATCATTACGTCTTTCACTTGAACTTCTTGGCTTCAGTAAAATTGCCACTGGAGTGAATGAGTTCCTAGTAGTTTATACAATCCGTGTGAGTCGATATGCCCTATAGCATATAGCTACAGTATGTCGTTTTCTGAATCGGTTGGCGTTTTCTGTAGTTATTACTCGTTTTCAAGCCACACAAGTGTCATCCTGCGCCTTGTGAGCTTTTTTAGTGGACACACACTGTGTGTGTGGTTTTCCTCGGAGTTTTCCCGTTTCCTCCTACTTTCTTCATTCCACCATTTCACTCATTTCTCAACATCACAGTCTTCCTTAGTCTTGGTGCATAATAGTGGGACGTTAAACAAATTTCATTTCATTTCATTTCACTTCATTTCAAAACATATTAGTGGTGGTCGTCTTCCAAAGCTAAAAAAATGTAGTATTGAACATCAGTAATTCCATACATCATAGGTGCCGACTACATGGGTATGGCCTTAGCTCCGAATCTCAAGCATCTGTTGGAAATTTTTTATGTGTACTCACAAAATTAATATCGAAATAACATTTTCATGATATTGACAAAAACTTAGTGCATATGACCGCAAGTTTGATATCATGGCCGGATGCTTATACGTTGAATAATTGTTTTTCAATATAAATCTTAGCCTCTTTAGGTATACGGCACATCGAAGATTGAGCGATATAACATTATACAGCAATAAATAATCCATATTCACAAGTGAGAATGATTTTGTACAGTTACTTCAAAGAACTTGGAGTTTTATGCCGTTATTTTGTATTTCTAACATAGGTCAAAATTATTTATATATTTCTAACTTGAGTTTACACAAAAGACATAAACAGTTAAGTCGTTTACAGTTTTCACTCAAATTATTCTAAAATATTAAGAGGTTTGATTATAAACATTATTATTTTAATTTTTTCCCTATGTTTTTTGGCCAACATTGCTAAACGTATCATCAGCATTATCACCACCACCACCACCATCATCATCATCATCATAGGTATACTACCATTACTAGCAGATCACTTACTGCAACTGAGAAGCTTCGGTGTACGGTGGTCCTCAGCTAGTCTCTTTGTCTTGCCGTTGCAATTTTCTGTTCCTTCGCTCCCTCCCTTTCTTTCCTTCCACCATACTTTCTAGCATGTCCCTCATAATTCAGTTCCTCCTCAGCCAATGTTCCAACCAGTTCCTCTTCTTCCTCTTAGTTACATCTAAAATTCTTCTTTTCTTCCCTACTGCTACTATTTCTAACACCTCATTCGTTTCCCGTTCAAGACAGCTAATTCTCTCCTTTTTTCTCCATGGCCACATTTCGGAAGCCTCCATTTTTAATCGCTTTTGCGTAATGCCCTTGTTTCTTCCCTATAGAGTACAAGTACGTATTGGAATTACTAAAACAAAATCTCAATATTTAATGGGAAGTTTGTTCAATACAAAGATCTAAGCTAATCGTGGTTGAAAAGAAAAAAAAAATTGACTCCTTTAGAGTATAAAAATAATTTTGCAAATCATAGTATTTCAATAATCTGTTCCGTCTTGATTTTCTTTCATGCTTCTCAGAGGTACCCTCCCCAGTTTGGGAACCAGTGGAGTATTACATCAGATAATATATATAAAAATTACGAAACGTTGTGATTTATCTTATAAGTAGTGAAGCGTGGGCTGGGCACCCATTGAAAAAAAAAATAAAGGCCATCATCTATGTTTTACACTATCATCATACTTATACGAAGATAACCTATATTACATTTAGAAACATACATTGTACTCCCGTTACTATTGGTGCATTGTAGAATTTATTATCCCTTATATCCAGAGTGCAATTAACCTATGAAAAGCATAAGATTTCTTAAAAGCAAGACTTGCAAGACTCTTGAAAGCAAGACTCTTGAAAGCAAGACGAAGATTGGGTGTGCAAAACCAAGACCAAGGGTTCCAGTGCAAGACCAAGACCAAGGGTTTCAGTGCAAGACCAAGACCAAGACTCGATATGCAAGACCAAGACCAAGACCACCCGGGTCTTGGTCTTAGTCTTGCACTTGCTCATCACTATTAGCGCGTCGATCTACCGCCACTTTCTTCTTGTGTATCAACTTCGGATCAGATCTGTGAATCCTGTTACAGTTCTTAAATATTTTTCCACCAGTGTATTATCTAGTATTTGAAAAAGAATGTAATAATATTTCAACTAAACAAAAAATATTTTTAACTAAGAAAAGCAACCTAAAAATTATATGTTATTCAAAATTCGTGGATTTACAAGTTTTTGTTTAAGTGAATACTGTTTAGAGCCTTGCAGCGCTTTTTAATTACATCTTATGACATTTTGCGATTTGACGTAATTAAATTGTGTATGTTCCTTGTTATGTGAGTTGGCATATGGTTGCTGTTGGTGAGTATCATGTACTGTTCATAGAGTGGGTGAATACGCCTGTAAGTCTTACAGTACATATACATATACATATTCACCCACATAAATGTAAACATAAATAGTAAAGTAAGTTTCAGAATCAGAGCAAGAGTTGAGAACATTTTGTTACATGTTGATACTTTGTTTACTGAAAAAGAGTTTGTATTTGTTTGTACATATAAAATATAAAATAGCTGCTAGAATTATATTCTTGTAACTGATTTCCAGGAACGCTTTAGGTACAGAACAACCAATGTTACATCAACAAAAATGTTAATTTATTTTGTTTCATTTGGAGTTTAGAATACACCGCCTTAAGTAATTTACCATCACTGCCAGGTCATTTACCACAAATTGAGGTTGATACAAACAATAAAAATTACTCTATACAGGAAGCATGATTCATTTTGTAGTTAGTTGATTTGAAGTTTTGCATCCGGTTCAGCGCCGAGACTATATGAAATGTGGACCTGCAGCTTTATGTGGGTACGAACCACATGAACTCCCACCGGGAATCGAAGACACAGATTGATTCGTATATTATGATCAGATGTATGATGATGAAAACTCATTCACATACAAATAGACTATCCAATATCTGGCCAGAGTATTTATGATTTCTAACTTAAATATTAGGGTCTATACAATAAAATATAATATTCAAGTTTGAAGTGTCACTATGAACGTTTCATGACAACTTTCGTGAAACGTATCAGATTTCAATGAAATCGAATAATCCTTTCAAACATTTCAAAAAGATATTTCACTTGAGGTTGAAATTGGAATATATATGACGCTTTCTAGTAATTTGAATTAGGAATTATCCTTATTGTACCTAGATACATACATGGAGAAAAATAGAAAAAAGTGCCAAAAAGAAGTCTGCAATAACCATTAAAAATACGTACTTAATAAAAACAGACTAAATGAGAAATAGACTTAAAAATAAACATGCAAATGAAACACTTTGAGAAACTATGGTAGACTATTCGAAGACTATGATACAATGGTGATGGCAGAGGTAATATTATTATCACTTCCTATTTCAATAGAGAAATAAATGCGAATGTGGAAACTACTCTGTGGGCACTATATATAAAACAATTATTGCTGTCTCTTACCACTTCAGTGCTTTCCAATATGGGAATCGAAAATAATAGATGTGTACCATTTTCTGTTTCAACAGAGAAGCAGCAGCGGAGATACAACCTCTTTCTCCGGACGTTGAATCCATATAATATAGAAATTAATCCGCTATCCATTGCTGTATTTACTCTGTAGGGATCCACTGTCGGAACGCAAAGTTGTTAGAACTAGTACTATCGGTTTTAGTAGAGTAATAAAGGAGGAAATAGAACATATTCTTGGGCTATTGAATCCATTTAAAAACAATACAGTATTCCTGTATCGTGTCTTTACGTTTTCGCTCTGGTAACTGTTGATAGACGAAACGACAAATGGACGTAGATAGTTGTTCTATAACATTTCTACTAACATATTTTGGAAGCCTAAATGTATGAGAAACCGTACTAAACTTTCTCCCCACTAAATTCTTTGAAATTGAATCATTATATGTTTATTTCTAATATGTTCGTTTGTGAACCGTTAATATTAACAGAATTGCTATAGACATTTCGAAAAACTCTGAACAAAGGAAATTCAGTTCAGCAAGAAATTACCTTTTGTGTTTCTAACCTGAGCTCAGTTTCAAAGTGCTCAACACTGGCACGCGGGGTTCCTGGTTCGATTCCAGCTCTCTACAAATGAGCTTTGTAGTGGACGGTTCTAGGTCAAAACCGCGCAAACAATAACAGCTCACTTCTTTCAACTGGGCTCGCTCTCACTCGGGCTCGCGATCACTTACCTCAATCGGGTTCGCGCTTCCGACCACTTCCCTCAACTGTTTTCACAATCACTCGCGCTCGTGGTCACTTGGGCTCACACTCACCTCTCTCGATTGGGCTCGTAGTCACTCGAGCTTGCACTCACACGGACGGGTCACGATATTAATTAGGTTGAGAACCACTGCCACCGACTTTAAAATTTTTAACCCTTTGGGGATCTTATGGTACAATTTGTACCATAGGTGTGTTTCATGGTACATTGCGTTATAACTCTCCTATTTGAGATTTTTCGTCCGGGTTCTTTTTGTTTTTCAAGTCCAGAGGCATTGTAGAAGACATTACGGATGGTTTCACACCTTCCTGTGTGGAGACATAGGAGGTGATGACGTCATAAGTCTAAAATTTATATTTTCGTGTAATACTTTTTTGGGGGGGGTTATGTAAAGTATTTTTGGCGGGCTTATTTTTGCACGTAGAAGATTGAAATTTTGCACATACATGCAGTCCACCGAGTAGTATTTACCAGATTTTTTCTTCAGATTTCTGCGTTAAAACAGGGGGGGATCCAGAGGGTCAAAAAGTTGAAAAAAGGGATATTTTTACCCAAAAATCCCGTTTTCCTCATTTTCCCGCCTTAGATACATGATGGAGACAAGTGAATGGTACCGCCTGAAAGGCAGTTCTATTCTGAAGAGAATGATGTGAGACACATGGCCCTAGGTTAATTAGGGAAGTGTCAGGGAATTTTTATCAAAATATACTTCTGTATAGGGAATTATGGACATTTTCGGTACTATTTTTGTGATGGCTTATTTTTGCACGTAGAAGATTGAAATTGTGCACAAACATTCAGTCCACCGAGTAGTATTTACCAAATTTTTTTCAGATTTCTGCGTTAAAACAAGGGGGTACAGAGGGGCTAAACGTTGAAAAAGGGAATTTTTTACCAAAAAATCCCTTTCACGGAATTTTTCCGCCTTAGATACATAATGGGGACAAGTGAATGGTACCGCCTGAAAGGCAGTTCTATTCTGAAGAGAATGATGGGCGAAACATGACCCTAGGGTAATTAGGGATGTCTCAGGGAATGTTTAAAAATTTCCCTCTGTATACGGGAATATGGGACATTGTCGGTATATTTTTTTTTGGCGGGCTTACTTTTGCACCTGGAAAATTGGAATTGTGCATAAACATTCAGCCCACCGAGTAGTATTTACCAGATTTTTTTCAGATCTCTGCGTTAAAACAGGGGGGGTCCAGGGGGGCTAAAAGTTGAAAAAAGGATATTTAGACCCAAAAAATCCCATTTTTCCTCATTTTCCCGCCTTAGATATATGATGGAGACACGTGAGTCATACCGCCTGAAAGGCAGTTCTATTCTGAAGAGAATGATAGGCGAAACGTGACCCTAGGGTAATTAGGGATGTCTCAGGAAATTTTTTACCTGAGATCATGGTGTTTTACGGTAATTTGGGGCATGGTGGGAATTCCTGATAAAATTTCTCCCGCCCTTGGTATTCAAGATAGAAACTTGAAATTTGGCACACACATTCAGTATACCAAGTACTATTTATCAGATTTTTTTAGATGGCTACGTTCACACAGGGTCGCTCCAGGGGGGCCCAAAGTGCGAGAAAAAAATTTCCCTCCGAAATTTTCCCTTTGACATTATTTTCCCCGCTCCTGGTATATGGTATGAGCATGCAAGTGGTATCATTTGAAAGACAGCTCCATTCTGAAGAGAATGGGGTATGAACCATGATCCTAGGATAAATAGTGACGATGCAGGAGCTGCTTGACTCAAAGTCTAAAAAATATCCCCAAAACCCCTGATCTCTTAACGGTTAAAGACATCTTTAGGGAAGATGAGAGAGGAACAATTGCAGAAGTCCCTTAAGTTTGACAACCCAAATGTCTTTACTGTGTTTCAGGTTGCATAATTGATATGCACTCTTCCTAGTTAAATATATATAACGTCAAAAACAGTGCATAGACAAAAACCGATCAACGACAAAAACCGCGCATGGACAAAAACAGCGCATACAAATACCCCGTGGCAAACAGCGGATACAAATACTGTGTGAGAGAAAATAGCCCCTGGACATTTTGTCATGGACCATAGATGAGCATTTTACACTAAGCTCGGTCGCGCTTGAGCTCACTCCTTTCAACTGGACTCGCGTTCATTCGGACTCGCGATCACTTACCTCAATGGGAATTGCTTACCTTTCTCGACTGGGCTCGTACTCAGTTGGGATTGAATTCACTCGAACTTGCACTCACTATTCTTAACTGGCTCGCCCTCAGTCGGGCTCACGTTCACTTCTTTCGACTGAGTTCTCACTCACTCGAATCGTGCTCATTTCCATCAACATGGCTCGAGCTCGCGATCACTTCCCCATACTGGGCTCGCGCTCACAAGAGCTCGCACTCATTCTCTCGAGTGGGCTGGCGCTCTATAATCGTAAGTGGGGTCGCGTTCACTCGGACTCACGCTCCCTTCTCTCAACTGAGCTTGCGCTCACTGACGCTCGCGATCACTTCTCACAACTGGGCTCTCGCTCATTCGGTCTCGCATTCATTTCTCTCGACTGGGCTCAAGCTCAGTCGGACTCGCGCTTACTTATTTCATTGAGACTCGACCTCACTCAGGCTCGTGCTCAATTATTCAGCCGGAACCCGGCTGAGCGCGAATTCCGAGCTCGGTAGTTTGAATACCTATGACAAAAGCAGCGCATGCATGGCCCGCAAAGTAAACATTAAGGCAATAGTTGTGAGACTAGTCTAGCAAAGTACACTAGCTCTTGCGCTGAAGCCGACCCTTGGCTGGATCGCGCTGACTTGCAGTATTTCAGCCTTTACTATAGACCATTTTACTGCTGATTCCTGCCAGTCAGGACTATATTAAGAAGTAACACTTCCCAATATTAAGACTTCGATTTTGATAATATTTGGCATGTAGATACTACAAATAAAACAAACGAATACGTGTTTTTTTTTAATTCTCTACGGAAAAACGGTGTTATGGGACAGAAGTCCCCACAAAAAAATTTGGAAGTTGATGTTGGAAAGGTAAATAGAAGTGGACCGAAGTGAACGAAATTGTGCATAGATATTGTAGACGTAGAATAAGGATATATATGTTTCGTATTTTCCTGGAAAATGGTTAGATGAGGCACGGACCCCTCCAAACTTTTGATCACGAAATATCAAAAGTGCTAATAATAGTATGTCAGATGTGTAAAGGACATGAAGAATTACAACGAAACTTTCTGTAGGGACAATAAGCAAAAGACAAACGAATACGTTTTTTTTTAATTTTCTGAGAAAAACGGTTTTAGGGCGTAAAAGCCCCCACACAAAATTTTGAAAGTTGACGACTGAAAAACAATATGAAGCGCACCAAAGTGAATCAAATGTGCACAGAATATAATAAACTCGTATTCGTTTATCTTTTGCTTATTGTCCCTACGCAAAGTTTTGTCCCAACTTTTCATGTTCTTTAGGCATTTCTGCCATACTGTTATTAGCACTTTTGATCTATCGTGATCAAAGGTTTGGATGGGGTCTATGCCCCACTTAACCGGTTCTTCCAGGGAAATACGAAACACATATTACCTCAATTTACGTCTACAATATCTGTGCCCAATTTCGTTCACTTCGGTCCACTTGTTTTCGCCTTCCGGGCGTCAATTTTCAAAACATTTGGTGGGACTTTTGTCTCCTAAAACAGTTTTTCCGCAGAAAATTAAAAGAAACACGTATTAGTTTATTTCATGTGTAGTATCTACCTGAAAAAAATATCAAAATCGGAGTGTTATACTTGGGAAGTGTTACTAGTTTGTCATGCGTTACGCAAAATGGGACAAAGAGCATCCAAGATGTCAATGCAAAGAAATAGAACATCACGTAGTTTGGTGTCCATTACTGAAAGAACGGCTACAGGGAAGAGATCAAATAAAAATGAACGAAATAAACGAAATTATACCTAATGAAGAGGACTATAGGATATTAAGCAAAATAACAAATAACTAATCAGAAGTAATAAGAGGACAATATACTAGGACAAATGATTAAAATCGTAAACAAAACGGAGAAACACAGAAATAGGAATGATGTTTATAATAATGTAGCTGAATGAATGGAAAAGTGGCTGTAAATCTTTTTGAGCCGGAAGACTCCTCCAGGAACGTCGGCATTCCGCGTGTCCCCCCGGGTAAAATGTTTGATTTAACGAAATATATTTAATTTTTGGTAACGGGGGCCACAAAATTTTTGAACGGCCCCAAAATCGAGTTTTCATGTTTTTCTTTTACGGAATAATGTTTGATTCAGTGAAATACATTGAATTTTTTGTATCAGGCGCCACAAAGTTCTTGAACGGCCCCTAAATCAAGTTTTCATATTTTTTACAGAATAAGCATATCCTATTGAGTAAATTTCTTGTTTGGCTTTGGCTTCACTACATGTAGTTCTCCACATATAAGGCGTACAAGAAAATGTTTAATTCAATGAAATATATTGAATTTTTTGTACGAGGGGCCACAAAGTTTTGGAACGGCTCCTAAATCTAATTTCATATTTTTGCGGAATAAGCGCATCATATTGAGTAAATTGTTAGTTGATTTGGCTACACTATATGCAGTTCTCAAACTATTTGGCGTACAACAAAATGTTTGATTTTATGAAATATTTTTAATTTTTGGTACCAAGGGCCACAAAATTTTTGAACGGTCCCTAAATCTAGTTTTAGTATTTTTTGCGGAGTAAGCAGATCATACTGAGTTAAATTATAGTTTTGGTTTGGCTACATTATATATACTGTAGTTCTCGAGATCTAAGGCCTAAAAGAAAATTTGGCTGAAATATATTGGAACTTTTGATTCAAAAAGGGACTTGAAAGTAGACTAGATAGACTCTATGCCCAATTTTCAGTGTTAACACTTTAAAAATTATATTTGCAGAAGATATTACTACATGTTAAAAAGGATAGTAATAAATGGGACATAATAAAACATATGTATATAACCAGAAATGTGACAAACAAAAATTTTGAAATTAAAGCGACGAGTAAATCTATAACTCAATATCAAACATATTACAGAGCTCCGAAGATCTATAACGAACTCCCACTCCGAATCAAAGAAGAAAGTGATCTCAAAGCATATAAAAGGTTAATTTTACAGTGGTTAAAAGACTCAAAAAGTATTTAAACAACTATTGTTTGCTAAATGTAAGAATTATAAACCTCA
Organism: Thermobia domestica; assembly: GCF_964235325.1. Lineage (NCBI taxonomy): Eukaryota > Metazoa > Arthropoda > Insecta > Zygentoma > Lepismatidae > Thermobia > Thermobia domestica. The sequence continues at coordinate 167,393,307 of NC_137463.1, read as the reverse complement.
TAGGTTACGATAAGAAAATAAATAAATAAAACATGAGAATCAGGCTCACACACAAGCATTTGTTTATGTGAGCCTGATTCTCTTATTCTGTTCTTCATTCTTTGCATAAGAAATACAAAAATTTCGCAATATAGAAATAAGTGCATTGAATTAATCTGCCCGACTCCGGAAGTTAGACATGACTTCTGAAAGTCCAAAGTCCTGTCATCTGTAAATACCGGGTACGTTAAACTCTGTTAATAAAGGTAATCTAGGAAGTCCGATTTTCTTTGGAGAAGTAATAGCACTTACAAGTAGGAAATTTGACTTGCTAATTTCATTAGCAGTTAATTTTTCCTTATACTTTTATTTTGTTCGATTAATATTTTGTATATTGTTATTTTTATAATTTAGTATGTTTATGTATTTTTATGTATTAATATATATTTTTTAATATATTGGATGGATCCAATACATACATGTTCTTCTTTAAATAAAATAAAATAAATAAGTAAAATAAAATTGGATTTGAACCTAATTCCGCTCGTGTGAGTGCAAGCCCGAATGACTACGAGCCCAGTTGAGAGAGGTGAGTGCGAACCCAAGTGACCGCGAGCGCGAGTGATTGCGAGAACAGTCGAGGGAAGTGGTCGGAAGCGCGAGCCCAGTTGAAAGAAGTGGGCTCGAGCGCGAACGAGCCTTGTGCAAAATGTTCATCTATGGTTTTTGTCCATAGGCTGTTTTCGCTCACACGGTATTTGAATGCGCTGTTTTTGTCCTTGCGCGGTTTTTATTCATGCGCTGCTTTTGTCCAAGCGGTATTATGCATTTGTTTTGTCCAATTTCCTTGGATACCTTATTTCTAATATTATCATCTACCAAATTTAAAGTTTAATGCATGGTTTGTATGATATATCCTATCAACTGATACTTCCTCCAGTTTATTGCAAGTTGTCATGTGCAAATCTGTAAAAGAGCGCCCTATTCTTGCCAATATATACACTTGTAAGCACATTACTAATTGTATTTTTTCTGTTTTGTCACTTTAATGAAAAACTTTTATTGACTCGTCTATTTGGTTCAGTTTTTAAGTTATAAGGGTATTCTCGGAATACTGAAATCTTTCGGAAGTTCTATATTCGTAAATGTTCTTTCTTTGTAGACCGAATCTGTTGGGACTGCTTCCCTTAACAGAAAGGCAAACGGAACATTGGGTCCATTCTTATGACATTCTATTGATTTTCTGTGTGTATCCTTTTCCTTGTTGACAAGTCTCGAGAATATATTAGTGTCATTTGCAATAAGCCAAGGATATTCAGTTTCCTTTTCACTCAATGTTTTCGCTCTCGGTTTCTTGTAAAAGCTTTTCCGGAGAATGGATTTCCTACTGGAGAAAATCTTCAACGTCCACTTGCATTTGGACTACATTGTAGTTTTATTTTTCTTTGTGTAGGTAAGTAAGAATTCAGCTTGTAGCCCTAAAACTTAGGATATCAAGATGACTAGAGAGAAAAGTCTTGTAAAATAAGACTTAATATCACCACTCACAATTACGTGGAACGTGGACTTTATATATTAATTGCACATTGCACTAGAGTCCCGTTTAACGACACTTGATCGGATCGATGATGCTTCAGTTAAAAACAAAAATTTGGCAAAACCTGAATAAAGGCTCTTAATCTAGTACGGGATATTTTATATATATTCAACGTGAAAGACATTATTGGCAACATACGAAGTAGGTTCAAAAACAAAGGTTACAAGGCAGTGTTGCCAATTTAGGGGAAACTCGTTAAATCTAGGGGACTCGAATTCAAGGATAGCGACAAAAAATAACTTCCGATTAGCAACTAGTTTGGGATTTTTTTAAAAGTAATTATTTGGCGATTTACTTGAAAATCTATCGACTTTTGTGCTGCGAATAAGTTATCCTTCTTAGCTCGAAGCAATTTCGATGCAGTTTCGAGCAGTTTGTTTTCCTTTTGTTTATTTGAATCAGCGCAAGCATCGACAAGATGGGCAAGTAAACAGCATGTGGCCAAATCTCCAGAATCCCACTTTGATTCATGTTACCCTTTGTCCTATAACAGATGAGTGCAATTAATACCCTTTAATTTGCAGAGCTTCCGTTTAGAACAAATAGTTTACCGATAGCAAGTTGATTATCTGATTAGAAGCGTAAGTAAAAGAGAAGTCGATATAAGATTTTTTAAAAAATATTTCTAGACTTACACTTTTGTGCGTTTTTCTAAACTCATTTTTAATTTCGTTCAAGTGAAATTTATCATAAAGTAAAAAAGAAAGAAAGAAAAAGAGGTTTTTAGATGAAAACAAAATTGTTGTTTAGTACCGTAATATGAATGATATATCACTGTTATTTACATATAATTCATTCAATTACGTTTCTGTGGTGTTGATAAGACTATGACTGAACTGATCACAGATCTAATGTTATGTATATATCTTCAGAGAGAAATACGTTAAACACATAAATAATTTTTTTTAGAGACTTTTTACCCAAAATTGGAGTCGCTTCATCTTCCGTTTAGCAACTTTTTGTGTCAACTTTTTGGGAACACCGTTACAAGGCCAGTATTTCTGGAGTTTCGTCTGTTACAGAGGAATGAAAAGTGTGTGGTAATTTTAATACAAGGAGTTGGTAATTGTTTAGAGTTTCAGCCACCAGCTACCTACGTCGCTAGTTGTAGTTAAACACAAATCGCTACTCATTTGGAAAACTGGTCTAGCGAAGAAGCCCGCTTAGTCATTCGATTTCAGTTCGCGAAACATGTAACCGCGGCCAAAATTCACCGACAACTGATAAGAGACCTACGGAGAGACTGTAATGTCTCTTCAGCATGTCACAGAATGGTGTCGAAAGTTTGCAGCTGGCAGAGAAGACTTCACTGACGAGGAGCACAGTGGCCGACCCAGCACGGCATCAACAGATTTGAACACAGCTCGCTCGGAGGACCTCGCTCCAAGCTATTTCATCTGTTCCCGCACTTGAAGGAGCACAGAGAGTTCATTGTTTTGCTTTAGACTAGGAGGCGAAACACTTCGTGACAACGTGGCTGAACACGCAAGGGCAGGAGGGAATCTTCGAACTCATTCCATGGTGCGACAAGTGTCTCAACTGATATGATGACTGTCTAAAAATAACCTAAGATAGTTATCTGAAGTTATATATACATGTTTTACTGCAGGCTTTGTAACCTTAATTTCTGATCACTCTTCATATGATAACTTCAAAACTAAACATTAGAACGAACTGTTGTTAAAGCAAAGCCGTGCGACTGAAATAATTGAAGTTTAATTCAGTTTGTGAAAACATTCATATTTTCTGTTGGTATTTCTTTGTTAAGGCCTGTTTTTAGCGATTAGGTTAACCCGAAAATTAGTTCAATTGAGATTTTATCAAAAGGGACTGTAGTGTATATGAAAAGTACATAAAACATAAATCTATTACAATTATATTATCTTTCTCTTTTACGTAAATTTCGATCATAACAAAGTGTTGGTCTATAGTTAGAACTATAGTTTCAGAGACATCACTGCAATTATTGGCTTTTTCTTTTCGAGTCTACATTTGCACCACGTTTGCTGGTTGGAGTTCTGTTAACTACAAATTTAAACTCCTTTTTTTATTTTTTTTATTTGTATCACATATGAATATAATGAATACGCCGATCTGGGAAATCTGTGTCCGCCTTTGACACTAACAGGACGAGAAATACATATTCACTGTGGAGTATAATAGCAAACCAAGAGCAGTCACTCTTTTGCACTTCAATCTATGACAAAGAAAAACTGGTAAGTGAATAAATTAGTAAATCGTGTGATTTTTCGTTATTGCGTAAGGTATAATTAAAATGTGCCTGTAACTTTTTAAATAATTTAGGTTAATCAAACCAAATTGTTAAAGGAGCAAGCAGTTGAGTGGAGTTTTAATAATCATACAGGTGCACTAGCTACTAGAAGGAAAATTCATATTATATGATATTTTTCACTTATTTTGGTTGCATGTTCTCCACTCATAACAGTTAAAAGATATGGATGAAATCCAAAAAGGGCTAGGTAGACTGGCGTTGCGGAAGACATAAAATATATAGAGTTCATGCAATTCAAACTAGCAAGAAAGAAAACTAATAATAGAGAAATGTGTACTCGTGCATTATTACCACATAGCAGAGCTTATTTTAAACTTTTATGAGTACAATTGGTGTGATTTTTCATTTCTTAAATAACTATCATTACGTCATAAGTAGAGCCCGAAAGTTTAGGCATTTATTTTGTGTACAATAGGCAGGTAAAATGGCATTTAAAATTTGACAAATAGGCACTAAAAGGCAAAAACAAAAGTTGTTACTTTCTAATACTCAAACATTACATGATATTTTTCTTGTTATATGAATATGTGTACAAAATGTTACTTACAATGAATGTATGCTGGTTGCACATGACTACAAGATGCCTCTTTAAGTTATCAACAGTCATACTTAACCGTCTGTCGGAAAGAACGGTTTTTACAATAGAAAATGATCTTTCCACTTCAACTGAAGTAACTGGGGCGTACATAAATGAACCTATTGTAGATGGGCTCATTTCAAGATCAACACACTTTTCGCCGTTAAGAACATCACGAATTTTCAACATTTTTTGAAAGTCCTCGTTAGCTGCCACAACACGTTTGCAGTTTTCATAAACAGCTAGTCCCTTTTCCCCTGGAACTTTTCCTAGCTGGTCAACTGTTTCCTGAAAGATCTGTAAGGATGTTGGAAGGGTTTCACCTCTTTTCTCTAGTTTCGTAATAGTCTCGTGCAACTTACCATAATGCACTGAAATGAATGCAAGATCACTGCTGAGATCTGAACAGCACAAAAGTTTTCTCACCTCGGAAATTGAAGTAGCATCCTCTTCTGATAATTGTTCCATTACAGCACGGATCGTTTGCAGGTTGTTTGCATAGTACACTGCAGCTGAAATCCACGTCCCCCACCTCGTGATAATCGACTGTGGAGGGAGAGGAAGCTTGGGCGCTACTTCCTTAAACATCCGACATCGGGAAGGAGATTTCAGAAATGTTTTTTTGTTGTTTGAAATTAGCTTGTCTACTTTAGGGTACAACATTCTTATCTCTTCAGCGATTCTATGTATGCCGTGAACTAAACATGTGATATAAATCATGTTGGGGAACAGCACTTTCAATGCCCGCGCAGCTTTCTTCATGTACGGAGCAGCATCTGTAATGAAAAGGAGGACATCATTGTGTTGTGTTCCTTCTAGCCAGATCAGAACAAGCCAATTTGTAAATAACTGAGCTATTGATGAGCCATTAGCCTTTTCGAGCTCTTCTACAGTCAGAAGAAATGACAAGTATGAGGATGTTTCCATGGGTCCAATGATGACGTTGGCTAGGTATTTTCCTGTAGCATCTGTCGTCTCATCTATCGAAATTCAAATCTTTTTTCCACAAACTTCGTCACGAATCTTTTGCAGAGTCTGTTCATAGCAAGCATTTAAATATGTTTTCCTTAGAGTAGATTCTGACGGTACAACTTCCTTCGTGTATTTTATCAGGAAATTCTTTAGTGTCTTGTTTTCCAACTTCGAGAAAGGTATTCTCGCTGCCATGAAAGCCTTCCATAGGTCAAAAGAAAATTGTGATTGTCTATTAGATGAACAAACAGCTGTTGAAATCAAGGACAATTTCTTCTGTCCCGTCATTTTCAAAGCAGCATCTTTATGTTTAGCAGTGTTCAGATACTGAGATACAAAGTATTTCTTGTCGTGATTAATTGCTTTGCCACATACTTTGCACAACAAAACTGCGCCATCAGTAGTAAACGTATCTGCGCCAAATTCACGGACGTATCCTTGTAACGTACTGCTCAACGGTACGCTAAATTTTGGAATGATGCGGCCTTTTGTGCGTTCGAATCTAGAATAAAGAATATTGCTTCGAATGCTTCGCTGATTGAACTTAGTTCTTTCTTTCTTTCTTTCTTTTCTTACAGAAGCTCCAGTTTCTTTTGATGCTGACTGGGGAAACAAAGACCCCGCGAACAACAACTTGAAGGAAATCGCCGCTCTTGCAAGCGCAGATTTTGGTTCTGGTAGCACGCTATCGCCTTTGTTCGCATTAATTGTTACAATCCCAAAGTTCGCCGGCTTTCGTCTAAGCTAGCGTTTTTAAATCAACGTGAACCTGAAGTCAGTGTTATTGTTGAACATGATATCATGCTACGCAGACATTTCAATGAAAAAATGACACACCTATTCGAGAATAAGCATTTATAATTTGAAATTTTTGCATCTAAAATTGCAAAAAAGGCAAAAGAAGGCATTTACACATCCAAAAGTTGTTGAAGCTATTAAAAGGCAAAATAGGCAAAATAAAAAACTTCACTACAGGTTCACAACAACACAAAATGAATTTTTCCTTTTTAAAAACATACAGATACAGGCATCTTTAAAAGAAAGGCATTTTGGCAAATTTCCTGGCTCTAGTCATAAGGTTCGTATCTCCCCAATTCGACTACTCAACTTAGAACGCTTAACTTTTGAAAATTGTTCATTGTTATTCCGTGAAATCATAATCTTTAATGTTATCATGTGCATATATGATAAACATTTATTACTAGCAGAATACGTTCTTTGCACGGGGAGAATACGTTTCATTTTGAACATAAAGGGCTAAATTTGGAGTTGAACGGCATCGGAAGTCTCACTGTTCATCTCAGCGATCCCAGAAACTATGAATTCGACACTAATGTTGGTCATTTTTGACCATTTTGAAATATCTCCCCCTTCGCCCTCCCCAAAATTGCACCGTCAAAGTGAAATGATAAAAAGCATTCGAGGACCGAAGCTCATCTATGTTAAAAATTTGATCGAGATTGGTCAGGTGGTTCAGAAGTTATGAAGTCAGAAACATAGTCACTTTCATCTATAGATATTATAGGGTAAGTTTGGGTGAATCATGATGTTACTTTCTTTTACTAGTACCCCGCTAAACGAAAATACCCAATACTTTGTCATATTATTTAATAGGTTGGTATGCACGTATAACTGAAATAGTTTTCCTGGAGTGGCATATTAAGAAATAAAAAATAATTTTCTAAAAGTTGACAAAATTTTTGATTTGCAAATTTGGAATGGTGAATCCGGACAGTAGGTTGGCGATTCCGGACACTGAACTTTGAAGGAAGATATATACATGATAGTTATATTTAGCTGACTATCTTGCTACAGTTACATTCTAACATTATAAGTACAGAATATAAATACAAATACATGATAAATACATACAAATTACTAACATACCAATTTCTATACTAATTACGGTTGAAACTGTAATCAAAATGCACAGTAGTGTAACTACCACTATAGCGTTTAATCATTAAACATAGTAATCATATTTGTTTCCGTTAGAACTACATTGTATTACTATTTTTTGCTAGTAACAACCAGACTATTAGTAAAATGTGCAATATGTGTGCACTGAGACTAGCATTTATTTATTTATGTATTTATTTTGTGTGTTAATGAAATGAAGCAGTTTCGTGAAGCACTAGCCCAAAAATTCAGACACATCGTCCACAAATAAAATACAGTTCCTTATAACCTCCCACACATCACTCATGAAACCAGGTCTTACACACAGTACAGGACATCCAGGAACCGTATTTATTGACGACGGTGCATGATAATTCTTCCCATAAAATCCACAGTTGTTTTTATCCATACCTTCGATTGTGTTTGAGGAGACTGTTTGAAACAAACTGCAATTCGTGATACTTAATCTTTTAGCAACGCCGGATCTTCGGGATGTAGGTTTGGGAGAAGCAACAGCACGAAAAGATATGAACTGTTTAACTGGGACTCTGAAGTCGATTGAGACGTGTGTGAGGATGAGTCTGATGACTAGGGTCTGGATATTTATGTACTAAAAACAATGAAAATATGTTCATATATATATATATATATATATATATATATATATATATATATATATATATATGCACATAAAATCTAAAAAATATGTAATAAAACCCTTCCAAAAGAGCAAAATATGTCAAATGAAAATACCAGCATTTGCTATTACGTTTTCTACATTTGATGTAGTAAATACAATATTTATACAATTACAATATTTACTACATGCTACTTTTCCAGTATGATCTTCTCAACACTAATAAACAGAATGAGTTTCAAGTTTTCAGTCAGAAAACTTATCTTGTTTACGCGTATAAAAAGCTTCTGTGCACTAAATGGTCGTTTCACTTCACACAAAATCTTGCTGCTTATTTATACTTTCAGAAATCATCCAAAGATCGTTCAACTGTACATTACGGGAGAATTCGAGGACACTGGCCCGTCTAATTGTACAACGGATACTAACCTAACCTAACATAGCCTAACCCCTCTAATATTTAACTAATCTTAATTAACCTTATTTAGGAAGGATTTTTTAACGAAAACTTTGTTTATGCCAATGTAATTCTAACGGGCGTCCAGCGTTATAGAACCTTCCCGTACATTACACACAAAACATTTTAGTAAAAAAAGTATCGTGACGAACAAAACATTCTCAATTAGTCTATTCACTATTTCAACAGATGATCTCCGTAACAGTAAGGAACGAAAATGTGTTTGAAATTTTTAAACACAAAACCTCTGCTGTTATCACGCAATAGCTTTGTATTGACTAAACGATAGTTCAACATCACACAAAGTAATTGGTGCATACTTAAACTTGCACAAATCAGAAGGTGTGTATTTCTGTATTCAATAGCCACGACATCGGATTTAGCTTCACTTAACACTCGACTAATAGCACAGATTATCTTATAGCCTGGATTTTTCTCCAAAACGAAAGCTATCTTCTTATTCACTGCATCCCCAACCGATCCTTTCACACCTACCAGAGAAGCAACAGTTGAGCGAACAATTTCAAGATTGTCTGGTGGCTAGATGATGATTTCTCCAAGGATTCAATAGTACTACTGAGTCACGAAAAATTGCTCTGAATGTAGGCAATATCATGCTTCAACTTCCCGTCATCAAACATTTATTTCGCTATTTCTATGGAAGATGCACCTTCAGAATCAAAATGTTGTAACACTTGTTTCACTGCATCAAAGTTCGTAGCATAGTAACAAACAGCATCAATCCAGCTTCCCCAACTCGTTAGTACCGGCTGAGGAGGAAGAGGTAGTTCAGTGAACAGTTCTTTAAATTTCTCAACTCTACTTGGAGCCTTCAAAAATACCCTCTTTGTATTTGAAATTCATGCATCCACATGTGAAAATCTAGAACGATCAAATTCTGCAACACGATGAAATCTGTGGGCAAGACAAGTTAGATGTAACAGCTTCGGATACAATACTTGCAAAGCTTCTGCAGCTTTGCACATGTACGGTGCTGCATAAGTCACTAGAAGGAAGACATCGTTATGCTTGATACCATCAGGCCACAAAAGTCCCATAGCATCATTAAAGAGTTTTGCAATGGCTTGATGGTTGCATCGCGGCAACAAATCACTAGTTAACAGGATAGTCTTGCTGACTTAATTATCTTTCAACAAACCTATTACATCCTTACCAACATGTCGCCCCTCTACATCAGTTGTTTCGTCAATTGACACCCAAATAGGACCATCACCGATTTCCCCACGAATAGAGTTCAATGTTTCCCCACATAAATCAGGCACGTAATGCTTTCTGATTGTAGATTCATCTGGAACTGTTTCGTGTGTGTATTGTTACAGAAATTCACGAAGTACTGTATTGTTTAGTTTCCAAATAGGGAGTCAGCACATACTATAGCACGGCACGGATCACTTGACAACTGAGACTTCCGTGGCCCTGGACTACTTTGAGCTTGAGATTCAGTTACTAGCAACTGTTTCTGTGGTTTAGGTTTTGAAGTTCGGGTCTGATGACGTGATGTGAATATGTGTTGCACAACTTGGAAACGTTGAGCGCATGAGACACCCTTTTCACAAACCTGGCAATAAAGCAGTTTTCCATCGGTGGAAAAATGCTCAAACTCTTCCGTGAAATGCTTAAGTCTTATTGACATCGGGCTTTTGTCCTTTGGCAACTTGGAAACAGAATTTGCTGACAGCACAGGAGATTAAATGTTCGATAAAATAGCTCACACTTTCCCGTTGTGGCGGCAGGCGCTTCACTTTTGTCAATCAAGAGTTCAGTGTTACCAATTGCGTAAATGCAAACTTCCCCATCTGATTTAATATTTTTCGCCGAAGGAAATATTAGTGGGGCGAGTTCGCGACAACACATAGACAATCGTAAAACCGCGTCGCGATAGTAATTCGATTGAATTATTAATCTCACGTAAGGATGTGAGCGCTACTACCGCGACCGAGGCTGTACGATTGCTAATCAAATCAGGTTATGTCCAACTCTCCCTACCAATCCGCCAAACTACGGTTCAATACTATTTTGAAAGGGTGTAACGCAGCGAAACAATAAATAAATAAATAAAAATTAAAAATTAAAAATAAAGCAAGCACTTTAAATTCAAGGAGAGGTGAGTGTTTTCTTCTTTTTGAAGTATATTGTTGAAACGTTTTTATATGAAAAATCCCTATAAAACATGAAAATATCAAGAAATATGTAAAAGTATGTGCTCATGAGTAAAATATGTAATTATATGTACATAAGTGTAAAATATGTAAATATATGTACTTTCAAATGGATGTCACTGTGGGTCACAAATGACATTATTACACTGATTTGGTATAAAAATATAACCCCTACAAAAATATGTAATTAAATAATTATCCGGGCCCTACTGATGACACAGAAGAGGAATTGTTTCCAGCTGCTGGCGGTCATGTTCATTCGACAAAAGAAATTCATGTTTCCGAACTTCTTTCGGATCAAATCGGAACATACCAAATAATGTAGCCATTCAGTAGTGTAGAATTTCTGAGCACCTTATAATTAGCATTTTGTAATTTAGTTGTGTTGATAAATCCTAAGATAATTTTATAGTTTTTTTCTGCTGATTGCTCAGAGTCCATTTATGGCAAAAATGAATAGACGTTAGCTGTAAGCAATAGACCTCACGTAGGGCCTCAGTAGATCTCTATTTCACACTCATAAACGTGAAAAGCGAGAGAGGAGAGGGTGTTCTGAATCTTTTTGGTTCATTTATTACATTGACCGGATTCACCTTAACGTAATAAACGTGTCCGAATTCACCCTTCCCTAAACGTCCGGATTCGCCCGTCTTGAGCACTCTTAAACGTGTGTACGCGTTGAGCACGCGCGCGCAAAGTAATAGAATTCTTCCGATATGCAACGATAAAGTAGGGTCTTCCCTTCGATACACATCGTACTTAACCATTTGCTGACAACCACTTCTGTGTAAAACCATAACATATTCCATTAAGAAGTTACATCAGGTCAAAAAACATGCATGAATTTTCGTGTTTCTTAATCTTTCTCCCACCGTCGTAACTACATATAACACTCTTTGCACTTCCTACGAAGCACTGAACTGCTTGAAGGTATGGTGCTTCAAATAGGCGTCACAACAAGTCTCCACATTACACATGCGAAGAACAGTATTATCGTAATCTTAGGATGTCCGAATTCAGCGACTGTCCGGAATCACCCAAACTTTATATATACATATATATACATACTGACGGAAATGGAAATCTCAACACCAAGAAGGAGTTATGCTAAGTGAATGAAATTTATACAGAATTTTGACGTATATGTTTTATTCCAATGATATCAATTACAAGGTCACAACTCCAAGGACGCGCGTGCACTGCAATGTAAATGCGGAATGAGTGGAGCATTAGACACGTGCCACACTGGTGAGAAACAGTAGTATCATTGTGCCAGTCTACGGTAACGCGTGCTACAAGTGTACAGAATGCCTTGAAGAACGGCGAACAACGAACCGTTTACCGACAGTAAACGCAGTTCGAACGGGGCCACGTGGTAGGGCTGCGAGAATGTGGATTTTCATTTCGTTACATTGCAGCAAGAATCGGTCGAGACGTTTCCACGGTATACAACTGTTGGCAGCAATATTCCCGGGAAGGCACTACTACCAGATGACCGGGTTCCTGGCCTTTCCGGTCCACCGGAGAAAGAGAGGATCGGCGTATTCGCAGGATGGCCCTGGCGGATCGGAGGACGTCTGCAGCCGAAATTCGAGTTGCAATGACATCTGATCTCGGTACAAGAACTGTTGTGAATCGTCTATTGGAGTGTGGGACCCACTCTAGACGTCATGTGCAGTGTTTTCCGCTTACTCCTACCCACCATCTAAACAGTCTACAGTGGTGTCGCGGGAGAGCCCATTGGAGGGCAGAACAGAACTCTGTGGTGTTTAGTTACGAGAGCCGTTTCTGCCTCGGTACCAGTGATGGATACACGAGTCAGGAGGTGGCCTGATGAACGTTTGTTACCAAGCTGCATTAGTCTTCGTCATACCGGTCCGACCCCGGGCATTATGGTATGGGGAGGGATTTCGTACGACAACAAGACTCCACTAGTGATTATTCCTAACACCGTGACGGCGCACATCTACATCACAAAGATGATCGAACCCGTTGTTTCCCGTTCACGAACGATATGGAAGGTGGCCTGTTTCAACAAGTTAACGCTCGTCCCCATACCATAGCTGCAACTCTACGTGCTCCTCAAGAAGTTAACGCGTTACCTTGGCCAGCAAGATCTCCAGATTTGATCTAATAGAACATGTATGGGACATGATTGGATAACGCCTCCGAACCCATCCTCAACCAGCAACGACTATGGCCGATCTGACTTTATAGGTGCAGCATGCATGGAACGCAATTCCACAAGATGACATCCGACACCTCTACGATCGATTGCCTGCTCGTGTAGAAGCCTGCATTCAACAAGGCGGTGACTACACTGGATACTAAAGACGAATATTGTCCACTTTCGTCCGGCGGTGCAGCTGCATTCTGTAAGTTCTGTACTTCAAACTTGAATCAATTCACCTAGCAGAACTTCTTCTTGGTGTTGGGGTTTCCATTTCCGTCAGTGTATTTGCTTACTTCGTAATTGGAAACAGAATGGCATTTTCGTATTTTTTTTTTCTAAATGAACAATAATTCATATTTTAATCCAGTACGAAGTAAAAGATCGTATTCCATGATTGTTGCAGTAGTGTCATTTCAGAATTTACCAGGTAGACCAAGACTATTCACCACATAACTCTTTCACATCCTTTTAGTATGTTAGTATAAAATTCCATAAAGGCGTGTGATTCTGAAGCTCAAGCCCAGGGGCTCTACAAATGACATTCCTGCTTTGTACTCTCGCTCTCTCATTTTTCTTTCTTTGGTAACATTCCAAATGTAATGTGTTTGTGCGAAAGGAAGGTAGCTCGTTTCTGACATTTTTAAAATTATATGTCTTGAGTAATTTGCACTTTTATTTATTTATTTATTTATTTTTTAAAAAAAGATTGTATTGTGTACCCTATATTAACGTAAAACGACAGCTGATAAGCGTTTATCCTCATACTCTGCAGCAGATACAATTTCCTCTTCTTTGAACCAAGCGATAAATCAGATCGTTGTACACAAACAAGTATCAAAAATAAACTAAATGTTTTCTTTTTTCTTCTCTTCGTGTTACTTCTCCAAATCATGCATCCGTATGTTGCAGGTCGCCCTCAGACAATTTGTCGCTCCGTGCAATTATAGCAGTTACCGTCTTCGCCCGTCCTCACCCTATGGTTTTAAGCATTTACACCAATGAACGTACTAAGATTAACCGAATAATTAATAAGAAGAGTTGTAGCTCGGTGAGAACATGCAAAGTTACAGTATGTTCGTCAGGAATAAACTTTGAGTTATAATATGAATTTTAATTAACACATTTTTCACAAGTTATATTTTCATTTTTGAAAAGTTAATGCTAGTTTTTGCAGCTCCCAGCAAATGCACGTGTTGCACATACGGTAGTCGCAGTCCTGAGTCTCTCTCTGTGTGTATGTAATTTGAAGCCAACAACGTCATTTTGAAATTTTGTTGGGAGGGAGAGAAGGGGGAAAATTATCTACCAACATGACAGTTTAATGTTTTGTTCATTAGTATAGCAGTATACAATTAATAAAAAAATATGTATTTCTCAAAATACATATTTCGGAGAAGAGTAGAAGTGGAAGCAAGAGCAGCTTCCAGTGGCGTATCCTGAAGATACGAACGTGTTTACCGCAGCTTATATTTGATAAAATGTTTACAATCCCACAGGATTTCTCGATAGTATACATATTATATTTTTATAATGTAAAACGCATGCATAATTATTGTCTTCTCAATAATCTTATATCTGCTATAAGTTGTAAATTAATCATTTTATCTGAAGCTATCAAGGCTAAACTCAGAAAAGGTATGAATCTTATTTATTTAAAAAAGTAACGAAAAAAACAACTTGAAACTGACCTAGAGTGCAATTTTATACAGTGTAAATTTGCTATATATATATATATATATATATATATATATATATATATATATATATATATATATATATATACAGGGCCGGATCCAGGATTATCTGAGGGGGTGCACCAATGACTACCAAAATAACCAATCATACTGAAACACTTCAAACTGGCATGTGACACTATTCTTTACCCCTGGCTCTGCTGATATATAGAACGGAGGGGTGAGGCTATTTTAAAGAGGGCCGCAAGTGGAATGGAGGACAAAAATGTCCTTCTCTTCTCCTGCCTTCTATAGTAGTAGTGGCCCGCGTTTGCGCGAATGACTCATCCTCACTCTCTTTTATGACCAGGATTTTTGAACTTCGTTCCCTTTTACGGCTAAGATGAGTGCTTTGGTACCTCGATTCTGATTGGCTGAGAGAGGTCACGTGACGTGAGGCCCCGCCCACGCGGGAAATTCAAATTTTCAGGTCACGTGGTATGACGTCATGAGTCACCCTGCGGGGAAATCCCTCACCAGAGGTTTTTGAAATTTGTTCCCTTTTACGGGTAAGATGTGTGTTTCTGATTGGTTGATAGCTGTCACATGATCTTAGACCCTGCGATATTTGAAAATTCGTTCCCTTTTTACGGGTAAGATGAGTGTTTATGATTGGTTGATAGCGGTCACATGATCTTAGGCCCTGGGTTTTGAAATTTGGGTATCCTCTTTGATGAGTACTTTGGTACTACGATACATGATCTTAGACCCGCTACACGCTGAACAGGTCACATGGTATGACCTCATGTTTTACCCTTGCGGGGAAATCCATTACTAATTCGTTTCCTTTTACGGGTAAGATGAGTGCTTTGGTACCTTGATTCTGATTGGATGATAGAGATCACGTGATTTTAGGTCCTAGGATTTTTGAAATTAGGGTGTCCTTTCTGATGTATACTTTGGTATCTCGATTCTGATTGGTTGATAGAGGTCACATGATTTTAGACCCATCACACGGTGAACAGATTACATGGGAAAACCCCTTCACTCATTTGTTTCATTTTATGGATAAGATGAATGTTTTGGTACCTCAATTTAGTGGTCCCGTTATATTGAGCCGAGTCAGCAAAAATTTTTGTGACGTCATAGGTCAAAGGTCAATGACCTTGGCCCGGGGTCAATGACCTAGGGGTACCTAGGACCACCCCCTCTAAATTTTGGCAGGGGTACCTTGGCCCACCCCTTAAATTTTGGCAGGGGTACATAGGACCACCCCGCTTAAATTTTGGAAATTGCCAAATCTAAAAATTTGGTATGGTAGCCTAGGACCATAGTATGTACCTCTATTAGTATTGGGTGTCTATGTCGTTCCCTTTCATGGGTAAAAAATTGCCAAAAATTGAAATTTCGGAGGTTTTTGACCTAATTTATCCCCTTGGATGAGGTGTTATTACCTTATATAGTTATATGGGCGTATATAGGGGTACATTCCCTTTCATAAGACATGGGTATATTAATACACCCCTTGAAAAATTTGGGAGGGGTACCTTGGCCCACCCCTTAAATTTTGGAAATTGACCAATTTAAACATTGGGTATTATAGTACAGGACCCTAATATGTATTATGATAAATTTGGGTGGTCCACCTCGTTCCCTTTTAGGGGTACAAAATTGCCAAAATATAAACGTAAGCAATACGTAGTACCACGTGTTTGGTTTTTGGTCGATTTTATCCCCTTTGATGACGTGTTATTATCCTATATAGTTATATGGTCATGTATAGGGGTCCATTACCTTTCATAAGATATGAGTATATTTGTGCACTCCTTTAAAAATTTGGGAGGGGTACTTTGGCCCACCCCTTAAATTTTGGAAATTGCTCATTTTATATATTTGGTATTATAGTACTGGACCATAACATGTATTATAATAAATTTGGGTGGTCCACTTCGTTCCCTTTTAGGGGTACAAAATTGCCAAAATATAAACGTAAGCAATACGTTGTACCACGTGTTTGGTTTCGACCCAAGTTATCCCCTTGGATGAGGTCCTATTACCTTATATGGTTATATGGTCATGTATAGGGGTCCATTACCTTTCATAACATATGGGTATATTGGTGCACCCCTTTAAAAATTTGGGATGGGGTACATTGGCCCACCCCTTAAATTTTAGAAATTGACCATTTTACATATTTGGTATAATAGTATAGGACCCTAATATATATATATTACTATAAATTTGGGTGGTCCACCTCGTTCCCTTTTCATGGGTACGAAATTGCCAAATTGTTAGTACAACCACGTGTTTCGTTTTTGACCTAATTTATTCCCTTGGATGAGGTCCTATTACCTTATATGGTTATATGGTCATGTATAGGGGTCTATTACCTATCATAAGACATAGGTACATTTGTGCACCCCTTTAAAAATTTGGGAGGGGTACCTTGGCCCACCCCTTTAATTTTGGAAATTACCCATTTAATATATTTAGTATTATAGTATAGGACCCTAATAGAGATTACTATAAATTTGGTTGGTCCACATCGTTCCCTTCTAGGGGTACAAAATTGCCAAAATATAAACGTAAGCAATACGTTATACCACGTGTTTGGTTTTTGGTTGATTTTATTCTTTTTGATGAGGTGTTATTACCTTATATGTTCACATGAGCTTATACAGGAGTCTATTACCTTTTATAAGACATGGGTATATTGATGCACCCCGGGAGGGGTACCTTGGCCCAACCCTTTAATTTTGGAAATTGTTTAATTTCATCATGTGGTGTCATAGTACTGGATCCTAATATGTATCATGATAAATTTGGATGGTCCACCTCGTTCCCTTTTAGGGGTACAAAATTGTCAAATTTTAGTACAACCACGTGTTTGATTTTTGACCTAATTTATCTCCTTGATGAGGTCCTATTACATCATATAGTTATATGGTCATGTATAGGGGTCCATTCCCTATCATAAGACATAGGTACATTTGTGCACCCCCGGGAGGGGTACAATGGCCCACCTCTTTAATTTGGAAATTGCTCAATTAAACATTTGGTATTACAGTATAGGACCCTAATATGGATCACTATAAATTTGGGTGGTCCACCTCGTTCCCTTTTAGGGGTACGAAATTGTCAAATTTAGGTACAACCACGTGTTTGGTTTTGACCTAATTTATTTCTTTGGATGAGGTACTATTACCTTATATGGTAATGTATAGGTGTTCATTCCCTATCATAAGACATAGGTACATTGATGGACCCCGGGAGGGGATTCGGTATCATAGTACAGGCCTCAACATGTATCATGATAAATTTGGGTGGTCCATCTTGTTCCCTTTCATGGGTAAAAATTGCTAAAATATAAACATAAGCAATATGTTGTACCATGTGTTTGGTTTTTGGCCCAATTTCTCCCCCTTTGATGAGGTTCTATTACCTTATATGGTTATATGGTCATGTATATAGGTTCATTTCCTATCATAAGATATGGGTACGTTGATGCATCCTTTAAAAATTTGGGAGGGGTATCTTGGCACATCCACTCGGTTTTAGAAATTGTTTAATATAAGCATTTGGTATCATAGTACAGGTCTTCAATATGTACCACTATAAATTTGGATGGTCCACATCGTTCCCTTTTCATAGGTAAAGAACTACCAAAAATCAAATTTCGGTGGTTATTGACCCCTATTTAGCACATTATATGGGTATGTACAGAGGTTTATTACCTTTATATGTTTATGTTCCCTTTTAAATTTGGGAATTATCAAATAACAAAATTCGGTAAACGTTTTCTAGGACCCGTTGGTATTCCTCTTATGGCCAAATATTCAAAATTTAAAGGTTATTGACCGGCTTTATTATTGAATAAGTACAGGATTTATTACTTTTTTCATAAGACACAGGTGTATTTGTGTACCAATCTTAAATTTTGGAAGGGGGTACATTTCTTATTGTCATATCAATAATTGGTAATTGGATAGTATCTCATTCATTGGGTAAATCATTGTCAAATATGAGTATGACCACGTGATCGGTTATTGACCTATAATGGGATTAGGAGTCCAGGACATTGGTACATTGAAACTTTGTAGGATAATTTGAGAATTACGTCATTGGTTTTGATTATTCCCGCCAAATATAAACGTAAGCGAGACGTTGTACCACGTGATTGTCCTTGATGAGGTAGTGTACAGGGATTCATTTCCTTTGTTGTGGTACTTCTTAAGTTTGAGTACATTAAACAGTTGGTTCTACTCAGGTAAACAATTGACGGACATTATTGACCTTATTGAACATATAATGATATGATTAATTCTAAGACTTAGGTATATCAAGAGAAGTATTCTTTAAATTTGGGAATGGTGATAAACAGAATTTTAACATAAGGTGCGAAATTTGAAACAATACATTGAACTTTAGTCACAGCTCATAGTCTAAGATCATTGGTGGTGATTCATTTGACCTTGAGCTTTAGAAATCTGATAGCTAACCTTATTGAATCTTATGACTCATAGACGAAAGGCAATACATGCTACAACACTGGCAAAGTTATTGTTAATGCAATTTGATTGGTTGATCACTATCTTTCCTGCAATCTGATTGGTTGATCACTATCTTTCGTGCAATCTGATTGGTTGATGATTTTCAAATCTTTGCTGTATTCAGTTTTAAGTTTTGTTTAACATTTAAAAATCTTGGTTTCGTTCAACATTTTGCACTCACTGATAAATATGATCAAAACCGTTTATTTGTTAATCGAATAGTTAAAAACCGGATAAAGTTTGACGGTTAACCGTGAAACGTAAAATTTTTTTTAGTTTGAAATTTTTTTTGCTTGAAATTTTTTGTTTGAAAATTTTTTCGTTTCCAAATTTTTTTTGTTTCAAAATTTTGTTTGAGATTTTTTCGTTTGAAATTTTTGTTTGAAATTTTTTTCGTTTGAAATTTTTTGTTTGAAAATTTTTGTTCGAAAATTTTGTTTAAAATTTTTTGTTTAAAATTTTTCGTTTCCAAATTTTTTGTTTGAAATTTTTTGTTTCAAAATTTTGTTTGAAATTTTTTTCGCTTCAAAATTTTGTTTGAAAATTTTTGTTCTCGAAATTTTTGTTTCAAAGTTTGAGTTGACATTTTTAAAAGTTTGTGCACTTATTAGTAAAGAACCGGAACTGTTTAGAACAGAAACCTTTGACAACATTGTGGTGCAATAGTACACGTCAGAACCTGGGGTTGTACTTGAAATGAAAAAACACAATTCATTGAAATGGATCATTTTATTACACTCCACATACATCCATACCAGATAGTGGTTCTGGATATTGTCGATACAATGTATTTTGAACTTCTTGCACTAGTTTGTCTTTAGCATATAATTTTAATTCCAGTTGAAGTCTTTTAAGGTCTAGTGCAATATCAATTGGTGGAAACTCAATGTCCATTTGATCACAAATAAACTGTTTATCAATACAGGTATGCACCCACGAACGATGTTGACAACCATCACAATATCTAGATACATGTTGTACAATATGCATAACACATTTTTCAAAATAGTACTTTTTCAGGAATATACTAGTTTTGTTACACACTTCCACTGCATGTTTCACACACTGAAATACGCTGATGAATTTGTTCCATTCTGTTTCCGTTAGATACACCATATTGCGAGGGACATGGAATGTACTCTTTTTACGTAACAGCACCATCTTCTCTTCGAGGACTGTACGCAGCACCACTTCATGATTTGAGCCTAATGATTTGACTATGGTCACATTTAGCTCATCATGAAAATAATCGTTCATTTGGTCGATTCGTGAACATAATATTTGCCATTCTTCACAGGTCAGTTGTACACCAAATTGTTCTGCTTTGCCCAATCGAATCACTGGTTCAAATGTTCTAGCACTGATACCAATCATCACATGTTTTGTTTGAAATATATTTATTGGATAATAG
Source organism: Thermobia domestica (assembly GCF_964235325.1). Classification (NCBI taxonomy): domain Eukaryota; kingdom Metazoa; phylum Arthropoda; class Insecta; order Zygentoma; family Lepismatidae; genus Thermobia; species Thermobia domestica. The sequence goes on along the minus strand of NC_137463.1, from coordinate 167,372,909 downwards.
CTTGCGAAGATGAACTCTTTATCGTTAGAAGTACACATCTTTCCTCCTGAAAAGCACTTGCTCAAATGATTTCGTGGGATGACACTGTATTGGTTGATTTATAGTTATTGCTGACGTCATTGGTAAGGAATGTGCTGACGTTTGAATTCATGATTTCATCACAGTTGCTGACGTCATGCCGACCAACCAAATTCATACAACTACAGCTGACGTCATTGGAAAGAAATGTGCTGATTCATGATTTCATCACAATGGCTGACGAATCTGGCTGTGTACTAAATTCAAGTTGATGACTTCGACCCAAGAATCCTTTGTAACATAAAGATACAGATCCAGTATTTAAGAAACGCAGCAGTTCTTCTTGTTTTGATGGTTCCATGGGTAAATATCTTGCTGGTAAAATTATATTCTTATCATTTTCAAGCTTCACTACGATTCTTAATCCAAACTTTGTAGGGATCATTTGGCTAGCTAAGATTCTATAAGGTACACTTTGTTGTAAATCAGTAATCTTGGTAAATGATTTCATCACATCACGTGTGTTTAGAAACTGCAGACAAGTAGCCATGATGATATCATGAATACTAACTCGAACGATACTTATATATGATGCAAAACTGATGACGTTGCATTATCATGTTCTGACGTGTACTATTGCACCACAACGTTGCCAGATGTTTTTGTTCTAAACAGTTCCGGCTAGTGCATACCTGTATTGATAAACAGTTTATTTGTGATCAAATGGACATTGAGTTTCCACCAATTGATATTGCACTAGACCTTAAAAGACTTCAACTGGAATTAAAATTATATGCTAAAGACAAACTAGTGCAAGAAGTTCAAAATACATTGTATCGACAATATCCAGAACCACTATCTGGTATGGATGTATGTGGAGTGTAATAAAATGATCCATTTCAATGAATTGTGTTTTTTCATTTCAAGTACAACCCCAGGTTCTGACGTGTACTATTGCACCACAATGTTGTCAAAGGTTTCTGTTCTAAACAGTTCCGGTTCTTTACTAATAAGTGCACAAACTTTTAAAAATGTCAACTCAAACTTTGAAACAAAAATTTCGAGAACAAAAATTTTCAAACAAAATTTTGAAGCGAAAAAAATTTCAAACAAAATTTTGAAACAAAAAATTTCAAACAAAAAATTTGGAAACGAAAAATTTTAAACAAAAAATTTTAAACAAAATTTTCGAACAAAAATTTTCAAACAAAAAATTTCAAACGAAAAAAATTTCAAACAAAAATTTCAAACGAAAAAATCTCAAACAAAATTTTGAAACAAAAAAAAATTTGGAAACGAAAAAATTTTCAAACAAAAAATTTCAAGCAAAAAAAATTTCAAACTAAAAAAAATTTTACGTTTCACGGTTAACCGTCAAACTTTATCCGGTTTTTAACTATTCGATTAACAAATAAACGGTTTTGATCATATTTATCAGTGAGTGCAAAATGTTGAACGAAACCAAGATTTTTAAATGTTAAACAAAACTTAAAACTGAATACAGCAAAGATTTGAAAATCATCAACCAATCAGATTGCACGAAAGATAGTGATCAACCAATCAGATTGCAGGAAAGATAGTGATCAACCAATCAAATTGCATTAACAATAACTTTGCCAGTGTTGTAGCATGTATTGCCTTTCGTCTATGAGTCATAAGATTCAATAAGGTTAGCTATCAGATTTCTAAAGCTCAAGGTCAAATGAATCACCACCAATGATCTTAGACTATGAGCTGTGACTAAAGTTCAATGTATTGTTTCAAATTTCGCACCTTATGTTAAAATTCTGTTTATCACCATTCCCAAATTTAAAGAATACTTCTCTTGATATACCTAAGTCTTAGAATTAATCATATCATTATATGTTCAATAAGGTCAATAATGTCCGTCAATTGTTTACCTGAGTAGAACCAACTGTTTAATGTACTCAAACTTAAGAAGTACCACAACAAAGGAAATGAATCCCTGTACACTACCTCATCAAGGACAATCACGTGGTACAACGTCTTGCTTACGTTTATATTTGGCGGGAATAATCAAAACCAATGACGTAATTCTCAAATTATCCTACAAAGTTTCAATGTACCAATGTCCTGGACTCCTAATCCCATACCATTTGTTAGCCAATGTCGACGATGAGGCGATGGTTGGTTTATCGGTAATATCGCCACGTAACACGAATAAACCGTTTTGGGTGAGTTTTCGCCAAGCACGAAACTTGACACTGGAAACGATGTGGGCCTCGTTCGAAAGAGTGTTACAAAGTAACAATGCATTTCTCCTGCACGAGCCATTCACCGTTCATTTCCATCGTGTGGATATACCACGTGGCTACGGCGGCGGTTTGCGGCAAGGAGTACTTCAAAATGAAGAATTGTTACGTTGCAAAAAAGGGATTGTACGTGTAAAAAATCAAGATTCAAAGTGTTTGGCGTACGCCCTTGTTATTGCTATTGGCCTGAAAAAATACAAGAATGTAGATATGCAACGTTATTGGCAATATCAACGCCAATCGAAATGTGTTGTGGACGATGAAGTGAATGCGTTATGTGCAAATGCAGGAGTGAATTTGGATCATGGTGCCAGTGTAAATGAAATTCGACAATTCCAGGCATACCTCAAAGAATATAAAATTACTGTGTATACTAGTTTCACAGGCCGTGACATCATGTACGAGGGGCCCAATGATGAAAATCGCACTCCCATAAATTTGATTTGTTTGGCTGGCCATTTTGACATCATCCAATCTTTAACTGCTTGTTTTGCAACCAAGTTCTACTGTGAAGCGTGCCATAAAAAGTATGATCATCGTAACAGACATGTAAAAAATTGTCCTGTAACATGCTCCAAATGTTTACAGAGACCTCTATGCGACAAGAATCAAACGCTGATATTATGCAACGACTGCAATCGGCAATTTTACGGCGAAGAATGTTTTAACAATCATCGTAATATTGTATATCATCAAGGGGAACCTATATGCAAAATGGTGAAGCAATGTACTAGATGTGACAGAGTATATTCTTTTGTGCATACTGGACAACGACATCATGATTGCAATGAGATCTTTTGCAATGTTTGTAAGAAGATTGTTCCAGGATCGCATCAATGTTTTATGCTTCCCGATCGCCAATGCTTGAAACCTGGTGTTCCTTCACTCATGCACGCAAAGAAAGCCTTGTTGATATTCTATGATATAGAATCTATGCAGGACACGAATATTGGCGATAATACGTATGTACACATTCCAAATTTATTGGTTGCACAACAAGTATGTTATGCATGTGTTGAAAACAATAATATCCACCAGTCTTGCAGTACGTGTGGTCAGCGCCAGCATATTTTCCAAGGACAGGATCCAGTTTATGATTTTCTCCAGTACTTGCGGGAACGTCGTCCCAATATAAATAGGATTTTCTGTGTCGCTCACAACGCTAAGGGATACGATGGACATTTTATTTTAAAGGCTATGGTAGAACAATGCCAATGGAGACCTGACGTCATATTAAATGGGACCAAGATACTGTGTTTAACGTTGAATAATCTGACGTTCATTGACTCGTTGAACTTCCTACCTATGGCATTAAGTAAATTGTCAAAAGCGTTCAATTTACCCGCAACCAAAGGCTACTTCCCGCATTTCTTCAACACCAAGGAGAATCAATCGTATATTGGACCACTTCCAGAAACGAAGTATTATGGTGCAGATGAAATGGCCGTCGAAGACAGAAACAAGTTCATGCAGTGGTACAACGATCATCGTAATGACACGTTTGATTTCCAGAAAGAAATTCTCAAGTATTGTATTCAAGATGTCAATGTACTGCGACAAGCATGCGTTTCGTTTATGACGTCATTTGAAACAGAAACCAAAGTGAATCCCTTCTTGGAGACGATCACGATTGCCAGTGCTTCCAATTTAGTATTCCGCCGGAATTTCCTTAAACCTAATACCATTGGAATTCTACCGGCAGACCCCTATACATAACCATATAACCATATAAGGTAATAGAACCTCATCCAAGGGGATAACTTAGGTAAAACCAAACACGTGGTACAACGTATTGCTTACGTTTATATTTTGGCAATTTGTACCCCTAAAAGGAAACGAGGTAAACCACCCAAATTTATAGTAATATATATATTAGGGTCCAGTACTATAATACCAAACATGTAAAAAGGGGCAATTTCTAAAATTAAAGGGGTGGGCCAAAGTACCCCTCCCAAATTTTTAAAGGAGTGCACGAATATACCCATATCTTATGAAAGGTAATGGACCCCTATACATGACCATATAACTATATAGGATAATAACACATCATCAAAGGGAATAAAATCGACCAAAAACCAAACACGTGGTATAACGTATTGCTTACGTTTATATTTTGGCAATTTTGTACCCCTAGAAGGGAATGAGGTGGACCGCCCAAATTTATCAAGATACATATTAGTGTCCTGTGCTATAATACCCAATGTTTAAATTGGTCAATTTCCAAAATTTAAGGGGTGGGCCAAAGTACCCCTCCCAAATTTTTAAAGGAGTGCACAAATATACCCATATCTTATGAAAGGTAATGGACCCCTATACATGACCATATAACTATATAGGATAATAACACATCATCAAAGGGGATAAAATCGACCAAAAACCAAACACGTGGTATAACGTATTGCTTACGTTTATATTTTGGCAATTTTGTACCCCTAGAAGGGAATGAGGTGGACCGCCCAAATTTATCACGATACATATTAGGGTCCTGTGCTATAATACCCAATGTTTAAATTGGTCAATTTCCAAAATTTAAGGGGTGGGCCAAGGTACCCCTCCCAAATTTTTAAAGGAGTGCACAAATATACCCATATCTTATGAAAGGTAATGGATCCCTGTATACGCCCATATAACTATATAAGGTAATAACACCTCATCCAAGGGGATAAATTAGGTCAAAAAACCCCGAAATTTGAATTTTTGGCAATTTTTTACCCATGAAAGGGAACGACATAGACACCCAATACTGATAGAGGTACATACTAAGGTCCTAGGCTACCATACCAAATTTTTAGATTTGGCAATTTCCAAAATTTAAGGGGGGGGTCCTATGTACCCCTGCCAAAATTTAGAGGGTGGGCCATCCAAAAATTTAAAAGGTGCACAAATGTACCTATGTCTTATGAAAGGAATGGACCCCTATACATGACCATATAATCATATAAGGTAATAGGACCTCATCCAAGGAGATAAATTAGGTCGAAAACCAAACACGTGGTACAACGTATTGCTTACGTTTATATTTTGGCAATTTTGTACCCCTAAAAGGGAACGAGGTGGACCACCCAAATTTATAGTGATCCATATTAGCGTCCTATACTATAATACCAAATGTTTAAATTGGGCAATTTCTAAAAATGAAGGGGTGGGCCAAGGTACCCCTCCCAAATTTTTAAAGGGGTGCATTAATATTCACATGTCTTATGAAAGGTAATGGACCCCTGTATACGCCCATATAACTATATAGGGTAATAACACCTCATCAAAGGGGATAAATTAGGTCAAAAACCCCCGAAATTTGAATTTTTGGCAATTTTTTACCCATGAAAGGGAACGACATAGACACCCAATACTGATAGAGGTACATACTATGGTCCTAGGCTACCATACCAAATTTTTAGATTTGACAATTTCCAAAATTTAAGCGGGGTGGTCCTATGTACCCCTGCCAAAATTTAGGGGGTGGGCCAAGGTACCCCTGCCAAAATTTAGAGGGGGTGGTCGTAGGTACCCCTAGGTCATTGACCCCGGGCCAAGGTCATTGACCTTTGACCTATGACGTCACAAAAATTTTTGCTGACTCGGCTGGACATAACGGGACCACTACTACTTCTATTTTCTTTCCTACTTTAAAAACGTTATATTGTTTTGCTTGGTGAATCCTTTTGCTCCAACATTCAGAAAATAAACTTGGTTTTACAAAGCTTTGCTTTCTTTTAAGCCCCAAACGGAAACATGATGGCAGAAAGTTTCGGAATGTGTTGCTATTTTCACTGCTAGCTTCTCATTTTAGATAGTGTATATTTACAACGAATGGAGGGGGTGCACGTGCACCTTTGCATCCCCTAAATACGGCCCTGTATATATATATATATATATATATATATATATATATATATATATATATATAACCTTTGAGTTTTACGTCCCACGGTTATGCCGGCTAGGCTAAAGGAGACCGTGATTATGAAAAATGAATGAAATGGTGGAATGAAGAAAGTGGGAGGAAACGGGAGAACCCCGAGAGAACCCACGCACACGGTGTTTGTCCACCACAAAGTTCACTTGGCGGGAGCAGGGTTTGAACCCAGGCCCCCATGCACCAGAGGTGAACGCTCTACCACTGAATATATATATATATATATATATATATATATATATATATATATGATTCCTCTCACAACATCCTCTTTAGATTGCCTTCGGATATTATAGACTTTTTTTTATCTTTTAAATAACATTAGAATTAACATTACATTTTGAATAGGCGCACTGACAGTAGAAACGCTTGAATTTTTGCATTTAAAATTGAGCATACCAATAAAATTGTGCTCTACCACACAATTCATAATCAACACAAGCTTACAGTTACAAATTCTGCTGTAGTTTTTTTTAAAAATAAGTTTTCTTCTAACTGTAAGTCTAGTGGCCAAAGTGCATACTATTGGTTTATCGGCTGTACGATTGAACGCAGTGCGGTACAGTGATCAGATTTCATTTTTAATGTAAGTCTCGTCTTATATACCTTCGTTGCTGATGTAGGACATAAATACAAATCAACTGCCCCACTGTACTTCATCTGATCTATTCTGGAAGTAATGTTCAAAAAGAGACCATTACTTTATGTCACAATTATATGGTGGATAAAATACTGCAATTTACGAATTTTTTCCTTTACATTTCCGGAAACAGACACTGAAGACATTTATTTACTGAATATAAAATATACTAAATAGACCTACATTTAATTTTATGTTGAGGAAAGCAATAGATTGTACGTCGTCTGTTTAGTTTGAACAGCGTCATTCCGTGCCAGCCTACCTGGAATGAAGCTTCAAATGTTCTTCAGGCGACCACCAAAACCGCTACCCCTTCATTACGATTAAGTAGAAAGCTTGAAGTTCTCGCAGACACTTAGCGGTCAACTTGGCTGCTATCTGGTCCATGTTGTCTCTCCTCAAAGCTCTTTCACGACTCGTGCGTTGATACGTGTAGGATCGTTCATCTTGCTGCAGCGACATACCTGAATGATTTTGTAATCCGCTAGAAGGTACTGTTGTTGTCTGTCTTGAACTGAAGCACGGAGAACATCGTGAAGGCAAGAGGAATATTTTGAGGAATTTTCATATGTTTACTAGTACTAAAAGCGGCAACATAGAGAAATTGCCATTGGTAGCTTCAGTGACAGAGATAACCGAGTACTGAAAAAGATTTCTACTGAGAACCGTAGTGGAAACGTTACTATGAGTCTCCGTTAGCACCTGGAATAGCCTATTGCAATAATCACAGTCCGACATGAGTTGAACCTGACTATAAGCGGTTGGGTTAGAGTTTCCAAGATAGTGATCACTGCTAAAATCGCTTTAGCGTGAACACAATGATGGTGAGAACTCATAAAGTAGACTGCGAATGATTGGAAACGCGTAATATTACCCAAGGAGATTCCTTCCATATTATTTCTAACAAAATGTCATCTTTATATAGGCTATGGTGGACGCCCAATGGAGCTTAGGCTCGGAACTGTCCCCTCTCTGAGAGCTCCTTTGTAGCTAAGGGGTTAGCATACGCGTCTTTGGGATACCCGGGTTCGATTTCCGCGGAAGCTCATATGGTTCGGATTCCACATTAATCAGTAGGTCCCGTCTCATATAACCTTGCTGCTGAAAGGGACGTTAAACTCGAAAACAACTTATCTGTCCCGTCTCTACTATGAAACATGGCGGTAGCTGTTATATAGAGTGTGATTTCCTTGTATTTCGTGGGCTCAATGATTACGCTCCCAGGATATATTACTACCAATCATTATGTGGATATTAATATTGCGCACGAGACGAGAAATAAAGTGTTCTAATTTCGTTTCTTAAATTTTTGTAGAAATCTCGTCTTGATTTGCGAAGTACTCTTTTTCGTTTCATCTCGATTCTCAACAAGTTTCTTCTCGTCTCGTTTCGAAAATTTCTCATCTCATCCCGTAAACATATATATATATACAGTGGCGGATATAAGGGGGGAGCTATAGGGACTATAGCCCTTCCCTTGAAGCTCAGGTATATACTGGATAAAATGGGCTTCTATAGTGTTTTACACTGGATAAAACGGCAAACTATGGTTTAGCCCCTCTCTTGATTATATCCTGGATCCGCTACTGTATATATATATATATATATATATATATATATATATATATATATATATATATATATATATATATATATATATATATATATAATATATATATTTGACTTTAGGAAATGGTGCAAATAAGTAGTGTTGGTAAATTATATATATACAATTCCTATGTAAGGGTAACCATTAGAAAAAGATAAACCATCCAGGTAACTTATTAAAGTTCATTCCAAACGAACATAAAACTCGTTTACAGTACAAAACTACTAGGGAACGATGGGGTAATAAGAGACATTCGGGGTAATAAGAGACAAAAGTATTTTATAACGTTAACAGTTTTCAAGTCACATTTCTGATTTTTTTTTCTTTTGTGTGTGTGTGTGTGTGTAGATATACTTTCTTACTGGGCAACACAATAGAAAATTATTTTATTTCTTCCAGTGTACAGGAAGACTGCAAAAAATACTTGTTTTAAAATTTCAGTTAATTGTCTCTTATTACTCCGTATGAAGTAATAAGACACGCTGCCCAGATTTCTTTCATGCTGTGTGTCTTGTTATTAAACTGGGGTTACAGGGGATATGCCTAAGATGTATTCTATTGCCTTACCTTTTTACATGTTTTTATTCTTGCTACTTTTCTGTCAATTACCAAGTGAAAATTAAGGTTAGTGAAAGTCGTACTTGAAAGCTGAATGCTTTCAATTGCACACTATACCAATTACAGCCTTTCATAATTTGCGAAGTTTTTCACTCATTCTGAATATTTTGGAATGACAAAATTACACATTGTTATTACATAAATCTTTTTTATTAAAAAGATAGAGCCTACATCGTAAAACAACTCTTTATGCTATAGTGACTTCTTACACAGTAGACTACACAAAATTAAATTGGCTGTGCAAAAATGAAAAATAGCCTGTGTGAATACTTTTAACAATAATGGAATGGAACTTTAAGCCCTAAACACAAAATAGGCCTAAGCTAAAACCTTTTAAACCAAACATCTTTTTTAACAGAATAAAGCCTCTTAATATTTACAAATTCTGCTTTTTTGACAATGAACGGATCATTTCCTAATAAAATTGCAGAACCATTAAAGATAAAGCACTTTATTCACTTTCTGAATATCATCATGAGGTGGACACTGAAATTCTAATCTTCAATTAGTTAATCTGGAAAGATCAAACGACTGTCTCTTATTACCCCGAAAAAAAAAAGCGGGTGATAAGAAATACACATTTTCTGGGAAAGTTACTTATCAGAGAAAAACTGGAACACATCCACTTCGAAGTATCACTAATGTTGTACACATTTATGCAACCATTTCTTTGAAAGGAACATTTATAACTAAGTTGTAAAAATAATTCTTCACGAAAAAGACTGACTTTAGGTACCTAAAGTTTATGGAGACACTTTTTGAAAGGCAGAAAAGAAGGTAAAGAAGTTGCCTAAAAGCAATGAGTTTTTAAAGACTTGTACACAGAAGGATACGGTAAGCTTTGGAAATTTTTTTCGGTTTCTTTGATGATAAACCAATCTACCTGCCGTACTGTCTCTTATTACCCTATCTTCCTCTAGTAAGTATATTTGAAAAGATAAGTATTTGACGTAGATGTGAAATGTAAAAAATATAGAATGAACATCTGACTTCTTATCGATATAAGTGATGTAACTGTAATTAATGGAATCCAACTAACAAGTAAGTAAATATTTGATAAAAGTTTTGCACCAAAATAATAATAATAATAATAATAATAATAATAATAATAATAATAATAATAATAATTCAGGTAGAAATTTGTTACCTTACGTTTTAACAATGAAATAATATTGTTGATAGAAATAAATATCACTGAAAAGTAAAGAATACAATGAGCTTAATTTTAGTAAAGAAAAGCATTGAAGGTCTTACTACAAAAATATATGAACAACATAACCACCAGAAACGATATAGAAGTAATGTGTGCTATTTTTTGTTGATGTGCTGGTTTCCTAAACAAATCCAAAATTGTTTGAGTTCGGCCTTCTGAGACATTTGCGCTGGATGTTTCATCATCAAATGGGAATAAAATCTTGAATCCTTTCATGTGGTACCTCTGTGTTTCTTCAGTGATGTCGTGGTCCCTTGTTTCATCATCAGCTCTTTCATTGTCTTTTTTTTTTTTTTTTTTTTTTTTTTTTACATAGGAGGCAGGAAGCCATTATCTGACTCGTTCTAAATTCGAAATATTAGCCGCATTTAATTTTATTATTCTGTTTTTCCCATCAATTGCCTAGCGGAGGAACCAGAACAGTTTCTTTCTTCAGGCGGTATCGTGTCTTCCGATTCATCAGGTTTGTAAACACTTTCATCGTTATCATTGAAAAATGAGAAATCACTTGAATTTTCCTCACTTAGCAGCACTTCACTTTTATTTATTTTTTGTTTTATTTGTTTGGGTCCGATTCACATTGTGAATGAAACTCAGGAAACAACACAATGATCTCTCAACAAAGAATAGATTTGTTTGAATATAGCAGCAAGCACATCTATCAATTCATTTTCCCGCTAGATCACAGTTCTAAAACTAAAAGCACTAGATTTAAAAGTCGTCAGTTAAGAAGTATTATATATACATTATGAAGCGAATTGGCGTTTGACTTTTAGGTCTTTCCGTGTTTCCTTGTTCTACATATAAATCAAATAGATTGAGAACATTTAGACTGCCACATGGAAATGGATCTGAGGATACAATCCAATCCGAAAAGAAAAACAAAGCAATTAATGCACTAGCGATGAAACGGGTCACGAATACTCAGAAGACACAGAAGCACTCAGGGTCATGACCCATCAAATCCGGAGGCCTGAACAGACTTATAAGCCGGAGTAACTCGGCGACTCACAGATGCAGTATGACACGAAGACGACGAAACATAGTATGAGAAGTATGCGTGAGTCTGTTCATGTAATTCTAATTAACACTAGTCGCTTTTGTCTTTCTGTCTTCTCACTAAATCTACAATTTTCTTTCTCGTTTGTTGTTTGGTTTCGTGTGTGTATGTGTGTGTGTGTGTGTCAAAGCATTATTGCATTGAAAGATAACTACAAGGTTTCTTAGAGTAGAAACGCATGGCAATCACAGAAAAGAAAAACTGTATGTTTTGTTATTACAACAGATCGTGAAACTTGAATCGACCGAACCTGTAAAACTTGTTGTTTAGAACATAATATGCCATTGAGCCCAATAGTGTTTTGTGTACAATTTGTGTTCGAAAACCATTGTATTATTTTTTAAAGTTTGAAAAGATTAGTAAGCATGGAATTATGCTCGAAATATTCGATACATAGCGTTGATTAAGGAATGTCACATCGGGAATCAAACAAATGAATGTTCGAGCTCGAATAGTGAACATCATTAATCGTCAATAAAATTCTGTAGTAACATTGCAAAGCTGTCCGGGTCGCCGTGACTGTTTGCATATCCGGGTCTGACTGGGTTCAGATCCAGACCAGTGAAAAGTGAGATCCAGACCAGTTTTGGTAGTGTTGTGGGTTGTGACGATATGCTCTCTTGAGACCCTGAATTGATTACAGAAAATTCCTTACAGCTATCTATTACTATTTTTGTTCTATGGTGGTAAGCAGAAATGGCAAATTTGAAAAATTTTGATCTGAATACAGGTTTAATGAAAATTAGGAGCATATTCTTGGACAGTGAATCGATTGCAGAAAACAGCATTTTCTTACATCTTCTCGTTTTTGTTCTATGGAAATCAGTATTGAAACCGGAAGTAATATTAAAATTTGAACCATTTCATTTTTTGGTAGAGTTTTCGGGACAGTCACGGTATTTTGCTTTGAGGGGCTAAATCGTTTGCAAGAAACTGCTTCTCGCTATTTGTTTCAGTTTTCATTCAATGGCAATAAACGTTGGAACAATAAATGAATTATTTGAAACACTTCCGCTTTGAATAGAAAGGTAACTCCTTTTTGCATGATTTTTTTTTCTTTTAGCGAACTTAAAAAGGAAGGGAACTTGAAAAATGAATTAAAACTTGAATTTTAGATTTTTCACTTAATTCCGACGAGAAATAAGTACATGCCATTTATGACACACTATGCAGTAAGGTAAATTTTCCTAAAAGTGTGCAGGGAATGTATCTTGCCATTTATATCACTTCATGCAGTAATACCTATACTATACTATAGGGCTACTATATCTATACTATACTCTGAGTTCTTTGGGAAAAGTGCGCACAATGTTTCGCCAAAAAAATTATCACTGACAAAAATCCACTGCTTCACAAAAACTACATGTCAACGTTTTACCGCCTAATACAACTCATAAAGAACATGCCAAAATCTCTTACTCATACACGTCAATATCTCACACAGCTGACGAAACAGTCATTTGGCTCCTTTGATAAATCACACAAAAGGTAAAGTGAAAAAATGGGATGTGCCATGTATAGCACGGCATGCGGTAAGGGGTTAACGGAAGAGAGAGAACCTATTCTTGGTAAGTTGGACCGATTGCAGAAAACCACATCTTGAAACATCTTACCGTTTTTGCTCTGTTACTTGTCAACGGACGGATGGACAAAGCCGTTCCATAAAGGAAACCAAGAAAGCTCTATTGCTTTTAGTAGAGGACTGTGTTCCATTGACCCTCACACCGTGAGTTGAATGCGAATGGAGATAAGGCGAAGGTCAGTTGTTAGTGTGGGTATATCCAACATACTACCTGCTTGGGGCAGTTCACTTACACCGTGAAATTAGTAAGGACAGAGTTTACATGCGAAATTCACAGAGTGTCATAAGGGTGTGTATGATGTACGAGTTAAAGCTGGGTCAAATGCCGCTGCAGCGGGACGGAAGATATGCCAGGCTTTTGATGAGGGTGTCGTGACTACGCGGACAGTGCAGCGGTGGTTTAACAAGCTTAAGGATGATAACGAAACATTCAAAGACGCACCACGTACCGAAAGACAAACACATGTACAAAATGAAGATGTTCAGGCAGCAATAGAGGCGAACAGTGGTCAGATATGGGGCTGGAACTGGGACTATAATCTAGCGTAAATGGAAAAACCTCGGGAGCACCTCCATCAACTTGGAAGGCACTACAAGTTGAGTCGATGAGTTCCACATGATTTTATTTCGGGCCAGAAAGCAAAACGAGCAGAGACCTGTATTACTTCTCTGTCTTGTCTGAGAGAAAGGACCATTTCAGGACAGGGTGTTGACATGTGATAAGAAGTGGATCCCGTACGAATTTCCACGGCGCCGTCATCATTGTTTAGCATTCCATGAACCGGTTCCAAAATAGCAGAAACCAGCACTGCACCAGAAGAAGGTCATCCTATGTATTTGGTGGACTGCTCATAGCATTGTGCATCGGGAACTGCTATCAGTTAGTCAGGGCATCAATGCAGCTATGTACTGCCAGCATAGTGTTAAAAAACTCAAAACTCTGGAGCCAGCATTTCTGAATCGCAAAGGACTCTTCCTGTTTCAGGACAATGCTAAGCCCCACGTGGCTAGGATGACCCAGGCACCATTCTAAGCCTTGGATGGGAATCACTATTGCATCCTCCATACTCCCCGGACATTGCACGATCCGATTATCAGTTGTTCCTTGGACAATCACCTGAGAGGACATTAGTTCAAATCCTTGGTAGAGGTGCAAAATGAACTTAATACCTTCCTCGCTTCATGGTCCTCCAATCTCTACCCCGGTGGGAACCATGGCCTTCCAGGACGTTGGCAGAAGATCGTCGATGCTGATGGCAATTATTTTTGATCTTCCAGATTTGTCTCCTTTGACATATCGATGTTCGAAGGTGGTGAGTGAAGAAGCGACAGAATTTTCTTTGTTACCTTTATATAAAACTTCCGACACTTTTGTATAATATAGTTTGGAAGTCTAAAAACAAAACAAAAAAAAAAATGAACATTAATCGATTTCAACAAAATCGCTTAAAAGCAGAAAATAAAAGCTTTAGAAAGAAGAAAATAAAAGCATAGAAAAGCATAAATAAGGGCCTCTTAACATCAGTCGATTATGCAATTCAATTGAGTTTACAATGTAAGAGGAATACAGAGATACGTATATACACAATAATTTATTTCGGGAGGGGTCTAAAGTTCTTTTGGGGGATGGACTCAAATTCAATATGACGAAAAATTATATTAAAATTTGTAGAATCACCTCTAAAATTAGATTAAATTTACAGAAAGGTCGGGATATCAGGGGGAGGGGTCCGGGATAATCTGTGTACGTCCCTTCAGATAGCTGCTGAAAACAAAGTAGGCCATAAGTTACCCTGGGGCTTATGCAGAGTCATTTTCACGTATGATTAGCGTCATACTAAAGGCCTGACTACTGCAGGAAAATGTTAGTTGAACTCTTTAGTATGGTACTATCACGCGACCAAACGACTCTGCACAAGGCCTCTATGTCTAAAAGTACGGTATAGTATTTACCTTGATTTAATTAATCGATGTGAACTCCAGCGTTGTCTATAGATACTTATGTAAGTTTCCCATTTCCTTTCTAACGTCTATAGTGTTATGGTGTACTGTTGGCAAAGATATGTAGACAGGGGCGCTCGAAGAAAATTTTCAAGGGGGGCTCATCTCCATGGTTGCTATATTATGTCTGGTATTCTGGTATTTAATATACGTGGTTTGCCGCATTACGTATACATTTTTGAAAGTCAGAGGGGAGCCCGGCCCCACCCTGCCCCCACCTTCGGGCGCCCATGTATGTAGATATGTAATCTGAATTTGTTGTATGGTTGAATTTGTGAGATCACTCGACCCGTCACAGCTCATTTATAATCTTTGGAATTTCCTTATCATTGTTAATAGTATGTCCAACAGGATTAATATGAAAATTGCTCTTCTACTGATTAAATTCTTTTTAGTAATGGAAAGAGTGAAAAGATACCTCCCATCAAATTACTTCAGTTTGGAAGATTTAGTTCCTACCAAAATATCCCGGTTTGGAACAGCAAGATATGGCTCCGTAATTATTACTAACTGTTTGCTGTTGTTTCAGTTGTTGCGAAAATCTACTCATTTACCAGTTTCGTTACTATTTTAATTATCATCTCTTCTCGGGTTCCAAGAAAGCAAATAAACAATAAAGTAGAATATGATATCATTAGGGGTCTGGTATTACTGAGTCTCGATTTACTTTCATGAAATGTATTTTCAACACAATAGTACTTTTTATCTGTGCTAAATTGAATAAGAAATGTTTTCTTTGTAGTCGCATTTCTACACAGTAAAAAATGGTTGTGTTAATTCAGCTCAATTTTAACACAGGACAGTGGTTCCAGCGTGACTACCACTATGTGGTGTTAATTCAACACAGCCCCTGCGGTGTTAGTATTTAACAAGGGGGTGTGTTACGTTTTTAATACACAACCGGTGTTGAGCGGTATTAAATTTGGATCTGTGTTAGTATTTTCGGTGTTGATCCGACACTATGTCACGGTCGGCTGTGTTGGGAAAAGTATTGAGTCTTACTTTGTTGCAGTGTTACACCAACATGAAGAAAGTAGCACAGTGTGTAGTATGTTAATTATTTTGTGTTAATATTATACCATATCGAGTATTGCTCTTCTACTGATTAAATTCTTTTTAGTAATGGAAAGAGTGAAAAGATACCTCCCATCAAATTACTTCAGTTTGGAAGATTTAGTTCCCACCAAAATATCCCGGTTTGGAACAGCAAGATATGGCTCCGTAATTATTACTAACTGTTTGCTGTTGTTTCAGTTGTTGCGAAAATCTACTCATTTACCAGTTTCGTTACTATTTTAATTATCATCTCTTCTCGGGTTCCAAGAAAGCAAATAAACAATAAAGTAGAATATGATATCATTAGGGGTCTGGTATTACTGAGTCTCGATTTACTTTCATGAAATGTATTTTCAACACAATAGTACTTTTTATCTGTGCTAAATTGAATAAGAAATGTTTTCTTTGTAGTCGCATTTCTACACAGTAAAAAATGGTTGTGTTAATTCAGCTCAATTTTAACACAGGACAGTGGTTTCAGCGTGACTACCACTATGTGGTGTTAATTCAACACAGACCCTGCGGTGTTAGTATTTAACAAGGGAGTGTGTTACGTTTTTAATACACAACCGGTGTTGAGCGGTATTAAATTTGGATCTGTGTTAGTATTTTCGGTGTTGATCCGACACTATGTCACGGTCGGCTGTGTTGGGAAAAGTATTGAGTCTTACTTTGTTGCAGTGTTACACCAACATGAAGAAAGTAGCACAGTGTGTAGTATGTTAATTATTTTGTGTTAATATTATACCATATCGAGTATCAATATAACACAGTAGTTGTGTTATTTCAACTTCCTTTTATTCTTATTTCAGCACACCATCTGCGTCATAATTCAAGGTCAAAGCTATGTAAGTAACACCGTTTTGGTGTTAATTCAACACTCTGTGATAAATTCAAGACCAGACCATCAGATTAACACTGTTTTTGGTGATAGTTTGACTTCACTTCTGTGTTACTACGACACCTACTTCGGTGTTGAAATAGCTCCGTGTGCGGTGTTAATGTAACCCGTTTTTTGCATTGGAAAACTTGTGGTGTGCATGTTTACGCTTACGCCATCTTTGAATACTAGCTAGTTAACATGACATCCAATTCGTCGCGTTCGGAAATAACGAAACGAACGAACTTTACGAAAGAACTGCAACAGATTAATTCGTGAACATCGTCAATTTCATCACGTGTTTCCGAATACACTCTTTCTTGAAATGCCATATTAAAATGTTAGCAGGCCGAGGAAGGAAACAAATTCTAATTTTAAAATAAGAATAGTAAACTACAGAACACTTCATTTAGAAAATCTTCATAAAATGTTTTGTCGTCCTCCCCCATCATTTATTGTGATGTATTTCTTGATGGTGCGAAACACAACGTTCCACCAACATCTTGTTCAAGAATGATAGGAAACTCTTACCTATATCCTTATAATACGATTCTTTCTTAATCGTGTTTCTACTTGTTTTCCGCAATTTTTGAAACACAGTCCCCGGTGTTGACTGGTGAGCTCTGGTGCAGTGTAGAAGTGACACAGTAATACGGTGTTATTTCTAGCTGTTGACATACGGGTATTTCTTCAGAAACATTATGTAAAACAATTGAGAAGACATCACGCGGTTTGCATGTTGACATTTTCTGAACAACTGGATTTGTTTAAGTATTTATTTCTACTGTGTTTGTCTGTAGCTTCAGTACATAAGTCTTTATAATTAGATGTCCAACATATTTGGCAGTCACGCAGAAAACAACACCGAAGATTCTACACTTGTGTTAATTCAACTCACAGGGTGTGTGTCATTTCAACTATCGGCATTTGACACACAACTCCAAATGGAGAGTGAGTTGTTCTATCCACCTGTTTGTGTTATATTTTAACACAATCGCGTTAACATGTAGGCATGTCATTGAAATAACAACGATATTTTACAGTGTAGCGATGTAAGACGTCGAAACTCGATGCTGTCTCTTGTCACATTTGCTGACACGGGATTTTCACGATATCCCCTCTGTCTTTATTAGGCCAGTTTAATTCGTTCATTGCATAAAGTTATACAAGACCAGTAAACCTTAGTATAGGGTTACCATATTCTTAAATACGAAAAACGTTAGAATTTTGAAGAAATTATTTTGTCATTTTTACTACCTTTAACTACGACACTACCGCAGTAATCTGTACATGATATATGCTTCAAGTTAGACAAATATATTTCTATTTTTTCAATGCTATTGTTCAAGCTACTTCTCTTTTCTGTCTACTGAACATTTAACTCAATTTTATACGTATTTTGAACCTGCATTTATAATTCAGGTACAGTATAACAGTCTATAACCCATACTCGAAAAGTTTTCTTCTGGCCTAGCGCCAGTTCTGAAAATCAAGCGTCATAATAACATAAATCTAATTTGGTACATTGGCCTATATATGTCTTTCGCAAATTAACATGCCATGGCGACTTAGCACCCGGGATTTTTCAAACCCTGATTATAACCTTAAAATTTCAACATAAAAACTAAGAACATTTTGTTAGTACACAAGAGACAACATTTAAGTTTTCTTCTACTAAAACATATATAGGTCTACTTGTGTTATAGATGTAATGTGGTACACATACGACTACTGATACAACGTTGTGTATTGCAAAATTGAAGAAACGACTCTTAGTATCAAGCAGTACGTTGTAGATTAAGTCATTCAATCATACCTCGGAGAAGAAAAAACGCAGTGGACGTACAATAAACACTGTTAGGTATAACAATTATTTTTCCTCTGTTCCTTGGATAGTCGATGAGCTTCAAAATGCAACATAGATTTTCGTGTTGTATCTAGTCTATAGCACAAATTTTGATCCAAAAACTTAACATAAACATTTTGGAGATTGGAGACGAGATTAGAATCTTTTAAATACTTCTCGTTTTGTGGGTAACAGTACTCATATAACCTCGGCGCTGAAAAGGGAAGCCACTAAACTTCAAGGAACCAACAAACAAACAGATTGGAGCTCAGACTCCGGGGCAGATATCCTTCTCTAATTTTGCTGACGGAACTGAATGCTGTTCTAAACAAAAAAACGTTCTTTGTCTTACGGAAAACTATGCGTGACTTCTTTGTCTTCATTTAACAACGAATCAGAGCTCTACTGTATATGTAGAGTAAAAGAGATCCCAAGCTGTATTCATCAGGTAAGTTTAGTTTCCTTTAGTGTTTCCATTATTTTGATAACCATTTATATATTATATTTCTTTAATACATCTGAAGAAGTTTTGCTTTTTTTAAAAAAAAAAATAATCAATGACATTCAAGATTAACCATAACGTAATTCTATTAATAATTAACAATGGAAAATGTAAAGTGAAATTTAGGAGGAAGTCGAATTGTAAGTTACAGTATACTATTAAAAGCACTATCTTGTCATTTGATCAGTGCGACCACCGAACCCTGAAACTCCTAATTACGATGGCAAGTTCCGGAATTTGAACCTGAAAAATCCAGGAGTACTAAAGATGCACTCAGTAAACTGCTTCATTTTATCTTAACTGAAATACTCGTTCCTTGCGCGGGTAGAATAGGTTTGAATAAAGTATTTGTGCCCTCTCCTCCCTAAGATATGTATTTCAATAAAAGTGTAATGATAAAAATCTATAATGCTATGCCTTCATACTCCAAAGCCTTAACTCTTTCTCACCCCATACTAATGGGGCTAAACTTGAGCTTAAACGGCATCGGGAAGTGTCACAATTCATCTCACATAAGCAACTCCGAAAATATGATTGGACACTAATATTGTTCTTTCCGATTTGTTTTAACATGTCACAACCTTTTCTAAGTTAGACAGTGGTCCACTCATATACTAAAAATCGTCAAGTTTGTTGCAGTGGTCTAGTATAAGTTGTCCATCAAACATTCTCACATTTTATTTTTATTTATACAAAAGATTACCACCTTCAGCCACTAAACTTTTAAAAACGCCGAGACCTGTTAGTTTTTACACACAGAATATCCGTTCTTCCCAGGGGGAGATTACGTTTCATTTTGGAAATAAAGGCGAGAATTTGGATTTAAACGACATCGGAAGTGTCACTGTTAGTTTCAGAGACCCCGAAAAGTGTGGATTCGACACTAATAACGGTCATTTTCGATCTTTTTTTTTATATATATTCTCATCTCCCAAGTTTTGGGGCTGAATTTGGATTTAAACGGCTTTGAGAGAATCACTGTTCATCTCGGCGACCCCGAAAACTGTGGCTTCGACACTAATAACGGTCATTTTCGATCATTTTTATATATATTCTCCTCTCCCAAGTTTTGAGACTGAATTTGGATTTAAACGGCTTTGACATTATCACTGTTCATTTCATCGACCCCGAAAACTATGGATTCGACACTAATATCGGTTATTTTCGATCATTCTTAAATACTGTAGATTAAATATTTGGATTCCTCTCCTCCCACCCGCTAACGTAAGTTGCACCGTCAAGTGAAATGATTAAAAAACATCGCAGGCTCGAACCTCATCTATGTGACAAATTTGATCGAGATCGGTTGCATGGGATTCAAGAGTTATATATCCCCTCCTCCTCCTTCCCTACGTTGTACCGTCAAAGTGAAATGATCAAACTCATCCCAGGCCAGAACCTCGTCTTTAAAACTTTGATCGAGATCGCTCGGGTGGTTCAAGAAGTATGAAGTTACAAACATAGTCACTTTCATTTATTATATATATATATATACATATATATATACATATATATATATATATATATATATATATATATATATATATATATATATATATATATATATATATATATATATATATGAATAAATATATATAGATAGATAGACAGATATAGATGAGGAGTTTGTATACCAAGTTTCTTCTTCCTAACTTGACAGACTCATGAGATACTCAATTTTTTGTGTAAAGAATGACTTTCTCCACACAGAGAAAAATCCGTTCTCCGGACAGCGGTGTATTGTACAAATATACGGTATCCTCTTGCTTACTACAGAAATCTGTGCGGAGCTATATAGGCACTGCCCTTAAATGTTAAATCATGTCGTTGCAGGATGTCTGACATCTAACAGTTTTCCGAATATCACATGCATATACTTATGTTACCTTCGTCAGCTATATATTATATACGTCCATTTGTATGTGAGATCCTGGCCACCTACATTGTTTCACACAGAAAGTACGTATAGATGGAACACGTATACAGAAAGTATTATAAAACATGCGTTTTCAGTTGTACGTTTGCTGTACGTTAAGTCCAAAAACTACAGGAATTACGCATGTAACCTATCTTTTTATGTACGCCACCTACAATTTTTTTCTCAGTACACCCTCCTTAGGATATGTATTTTAATCAAAGTAACATCATTAAAGTCCTAGTTGGAGATAGTTGATAACTATTTCCAAAATTTCATTTCAAAGGGTCCAGCGGAAGAGATAAATGTAATTAGAATCTAATACCGGAAAATATTTTTAATTATTATTTTGAATTTTGTTCTGATAGGCATATTTTTATTTTTATACATATTGTTAAGAACAATAAAAAAATATGTCTACTAAACATTTTTAATAGGTGCAGAGTTGTTTAAAAATCAATTTAAATGAAAGAGGTACGATATGAAACTTAGAACTGCATATTGAAATGGAAGTACCAGAAAAACAGAAAGCAACAAAACCTGCATATTGAAATACAATTCAAATTGAAAACTAATAAGATATCTCATCATGGTGTGATTTCACTAGTGTGGCAGTGTCCAATTCAATCTTCGTGATGCACATTATCAATTTATTTTAAAATATTCAATAACATTTTAACAACTGTGCAAGTTTTTATAAACCAAAATTAAATATCGCTTTATTTTATCATATGATCCAAAATTAAGTTAGTTATGAAGTTTTAAAATTTTAAAACAGCCTTCATTTCGAAACAGTATGACGGGTCGGATTCGATATTTGTAATATGAATTAACTGACCAAATCTGATTTTAACCCATTCGCATTTAGGGAAGTTACTGTTTCCACTATATACAAGAAATGGATTCTACACTGAGAAAAAAATGTATGTGCCGTACGTAAAATCGAATGTTACATTTGTAAATCCTGTAGTTTCTGGACTTAACGTACAGCAAACGTATAACTGAAAACGCATGTTTTATAATACTTTCTGTATAAGTGTTCTATCGATACGTACTTTCCGCATGAAACAATATAGACGGTCAGGATTTCATATACAAATGGACGTATATAGCATATAGCTGACGAAGGTAACATACATATATGTATGTAATGTAAGGAAGACTGTTAGATATCAGACAGCCTGCAACGGCATGATGTAACATCTAAAGGTAGTGCCTATGTAGCAAACGGATAACTTATGCTCCGTACTGATTTCTGTAGTAAGCAAGAGGATTCCGTATATTTGTAAAATATGCCGCTGTCCGGAGAACGGATTTTTCTCAGTGTACTATTATAGAAATAGATGGATATCGTGAGATCTCCGCAATAAGTATATTAAAAATTCCACACAAAATTATAAGGGGGTCACTGGCAAGATGATATGATAAAATGAGGAGTCGTGATAAGAATTAGATTGAGAACGGTGTTAGGCGATTAATAAAATAAACAAACGAATTGTCTCAGTATCCAGTTTGTACGTTGGAAACCTTGTGTTCTGAAGATAAAATAAATCACACAATAGTTGTAGCGTGGACTAAGTAGCACCTTTTTATTTATCTTGCAAAAGCAGACAGTTCTTTGTCTCTTTCCTAGAAAGAAGGCAGTGTTTTTTCCCCTTTCTTTTATCTTAATTTTTGGTTTGCCAGAATCTTTGCTCCCAGTGGACAAGAAAAGATGGTTGTTTTCGTCAGCAGCTTCAAATCTTGAAGAAGATGGACGGAATTATGAAAGACAGTTTTATTTTTTGTAAAATATGTTTTTCCTTCTCAAATTGTCTTTATCTTGAGGTCTTTCCCTTTTTCATTTCCTTTCTTTTTAAATATAAATCCTTTAACTTATAATGTCGACACTCCCAGTTGAGGTTTGGAATGACTTTCTGCCTGTAACAAAGATTTCTAAGGAGGAAAGAAAAATAAAAATAAAAATGCAAATTTCTTTCCCTAAAGATAAAGACAGTAATAAAACATGCTTCTTTTGAATCTGGTATTTAGAGACATACGTATTTTTAAAATGAAGTTGCTTTGGAGACTTCTTTCTTTCTTTAGACAACAGAACATTTTTTTTCTACGAGAATGATTTTTCCATTATTTATTTATTTGAAAATATGATAAAATGAATCTCATGTCAGATTTTGTGTTAACAATTAATGTACTTTAGTTCAAAGAAAAATTACATCCAATTTCAATATTTTTTTCCTTTAAAGATTTTTGAACTTTTAAGTTTAAATAGATCAGATAACTTAGAAGGTACAGTATAGGGTGTACAAAAAAGAACCTACCCTTTTCCAAAAATTATTCTCGGGACCCTAATGTAATATTAGATTGTTTTATATACTAAAAGCAAGGTAATCTATCATTTTTTGTCTTACAAAGATTCAATATGGGCGCCCTTCGAAACATGGCATATATCTAGTCGATAGTCATTTCCTCTCATACTCGAATCAATATGCCTCTTGTAACGGCAGCAAAGGCTTCTGTGATCCACTCTCGCAGCTGTGTTTGATTTGGACACACTAGTGGGACAAAGACGCGTGTTTGATAAAGCCTCATATGAAGAAATCGCATGGTGTTATGTCTGAACACCTTGAAAGCCATCTCAACAACTTTTCATCATCAGGACCAGTGCGACCTATGGAACGTTGTGGAAGATATATATTCAGATATCCTCTCTTGTAATTATAAATGTGGGAGTGGAGCTCCATTATGTTGGGAAATGAAATCTTGGAAATCCTCTTCAAGTTGTGGTATCAATCACATCTGTGTCAAAATACAAGTACAGTTACAGTACGATTAATGTTCTTTCTGCAAAGAAAAATTGTCCATTAAGCTTTGTTTTGCGCAAAGACGTTCAACTTTGGAGAATCTCTGACATGAACAATGATTCGCCGAAGGTACTCTGAACCCCAGATTTGAACATTATGCCCGTTTATCATCTGCAGTGAGTGGCTGCACCAGTTGCTGCTTGTAAACCTTACATTTCAAACGGTTGGTAGGATTGCCGAACTCTATTCAGTGCCTCCTCTGAGTTTGAAGGACGGTTGATGCTTTCGCCTTTGCATAAGCAACCACTCTCCATGAGTTGTGTACGTCAATGCTTAATGGAGTTCTTATAAGCTGAATCGATCCAAATATTGTCTCCAAAATTAGTATTGAACTGTGATAACAGCAAAAAAAAAAAAAAAAAAAAAAAAAAGCCTTCTCTTGTTTGTGGGTGTCATCTTGAAAAAAAAAAATTGTGGTCTTGGGAACGCCGGGTATTCAGTTAAAACTTGAATTATCTAATGGCAATCCCTGTCAGTGACATCTTTCTCCACACACTGGGAACATAGAAAAAATATAAAGAAGAGCATACTCTTTTTCGGACACCCTGTAGATTTACTGCTCTATTTGTAACCTCCAATAGTAATCCAAGTCTATATATAATATGAAGATAGAAATCCTAATCTTGCTGAAACAAGATAAGTGATTTTGTATCTTTTTCTTGTTTAAATCTTTCAGTTTCTAATTTTCCTCTATCAGAGTTTTCTCTTCAAAATGTCAATATTATTAGGATCACAGTAGTAGACCTTATAAGATTGTAATGCTAGTATCCGTCCGTTACTTCAGACGACATCTCTTGAACGAAAGCGATTATTTTTTAATTTTATTTATTTATTTTGCAACAGTCGGCTAAAGCGATTATTTATCCTAAGTTCGTTATTAGTCAATATGTCATCGGGCAGCGGTGACTGTTCAATGAACCGAAAACGGACGATTTTTTTTTTTTTTTTAAGAAAATTAAGATTGAGTACCGTGCAAAAGTTGTATAATGTTATATTATGTTTCCTCACCAAAACAGAGCCGGATTAAAATATATTTAACCGCGCCTCGGGAGCCCAAAAGAACGTTAATGCTGAAAAAATATGGTTGTGAGTAGTGAAAATATTATTGAAATATTTGTTTTCAGAAAATTAAGTTTGAGTACCGTGCAAAAGTTGTATAATGCTATGTTTCTTCCACAAAACAGAGGCAGATAAAAATATTTCACCAGGCCCTGCGGGTCCGAAAAGTGTTATTATTTTTTTTTTCATATATATACCATTATTTTAAGTATGTATAGAAAATTGGTTAAGATTCCTAATACTTTAACTTGACCCCAGGATTTTAAATGTTCTGATCTGATGTGCAGCTCTTCACCTGATTGGTGTTTAGTAGATATAATAGTACGGACACAAATACATAAGGTAAGGTTGAAAAGTTGACCAACAAACACCAAACCAGCGCAAAACTCACCACGTGGAGATGGCTACACAGCGAGTTCCTCCCACCCACCCTCCTCTTACTTAAAGCTCCTTAGCGGAATCTTTAACAAAATATTGAGATTTATGTCCGAAGCTTGGTAGATACTTTCGTGCTTCCAGTTTTGCGCGAATATAACCGTCTCGTGCAACACTACCGCATACTTTTGAAGAAGATTCTGTTACTACCCTTAGACACTTCTCCAAAGCCTGCGTGTGGAAGGGGAACGTGACAAACTGAAACCTCTTTTCCACAATCATTTCGGTTAGTTCTTCTGTTGATACGTTAGCCAAAATTGGAGGTTTCGTTACTATTACTTCTGACCAATCGGTCAAATCGATATAATCCGCATATTCTTCAGTGCTTTGCCTATTGCAATTGTCAATTAGAACTATAGTTTGGTATTTTCGGCCATCAAAATAGAGACCCTTAAAATTAGTAGATTTACACTGTAGACGGTTTCTTTTTTCTTTTTCTTTTTCTTTTTTGCTATTTAAATAGTTTCGTACGGATTTTGTTTTTATCTACTACCTTGTCTTAGTTAGTTTTGTTCAGTAAATTCATATCTTCTAAAACAGCGGATACCATTTTAGCAGCCGACCTATTCGATATACCTGTTAAATCTTTTGCGGTACTCATTTGTTTTGGGCTCACTATTGTTTATTTAGGTTTACTTTAGATTTTATTTTCTAAACGATAGCTCCATGCGAACTCTTCATCGTCTGAATTCGGGGTGGAAGCGCTTAATGTATGTTCCAAGTACGGGATTGAAGCTAACGATTGTAACCCTCTTGTAATTGGTACCGTAGCATCATAATCGATCTGTGTGTCATGCTTACTTTTGAGCCTATGGGTTTCTGCTTCATCTACATTGCTACTCGTCATTTGTCTCTGATTTCTCTGATCTAATATGAGCTCCCACTCCGAAAGCGGTATATAATTTGATTTACCACACTTACAGGTTAATCTATCGCAGCATTTGCAAGAGAAAATATCACATAACTTCTGAGCACCGTTCTTAAATTTCTTTAATTTGGCTCTTAATGGGGTATATCTCATTTCTTAATGGGGTTAATGATCGTTTTGCATTTTGAGTTGTAATTCAAAATCATATGCTTAATTCGAAGTCAAGACAATACAGGAAGAGAGGTTCGCAGCCATATTGTTTCTAGTTTATTTGAATTCAGCAATGTAAGCGCCGCCTTCGGAAAGCCAGTGTTATGTATTTTGCATCCAGATGCGAAAAAGTTATATTCTCTTAAAGTTTGAGAGTTCTGAGGTATGCTCAACACAAAGGTTTTTCGTGTGTTAATATGGTAGTTATGAAAGTTAGTTAAGCTCTTAATAGTTATTTCATGTTTTATGTATTAATAGTATTGTCTGGTAAAATATTATTATTACCTAAAACCATTTTATTTGAACAAAAAATTGGGAACTTTAGGGCCACGGGGGCTCGGTTAAATATTGTTTTAAAATCTACATATTTGACATGGCTTCATTTCGTACCAATGCACAACTTTTGATAACTACTCAATTCTGAATATCTGAAAAAAAATTTTCGGCCCACCCTACTGTTCATATCCCTTGGATAGAAATATGTGTTGAAGCTATTTTTTATTCTAGGTTAAAAGGTTTTTTTTTTTTTTTTACATTAAAATTTTCTTTGAGATCAAAAGTGCTTTTTGAGATTAACATATTTCTTGGTGAAACCTATTACAAACTTGGGGTGTGACAGGCTATTTACTTCACAGTACTTGAAGTATGAAAGAGTGTATAAAATGTTGAGTATTGTTATAATTTGGTAGCAGTTTAACCTTAAGGGTCTTCAATACAGCGAAATTAGAGTTTTTCTGTAATATCTTCAAAACAAATAAAAATATTCGAAAAGCAGAAACGTACTGAACTAGACAATACGATTTTGCATGTGATATCGTTATCACAACTCACCTATCTCCTTTCGATTTGCAACTGTAGCTAGATTTAGCATCTTTTGTGCGGGTTCTGTAAATAGCGGTGTATCAAAAGCAGATAGGTGTATTGTGGTAAAAGTATCACCTGGAAAATCGTATTGTCTAGTTCACTATGTATCTGCTTTTCGAATATTTTTATTTGTTTCGAAGATATTACAAGAGAAGGTCTAAAATTAGCGGTAGATTAATTTCACTGTAGTGAAACCCTTAAATAAGACTTTTGATTAAACCCTTTAAAAAATATTGGTGAGGTTAAAATCTCACCTACTTGTGCTATGAGAGGATATATAATACTAACAGCTTCACACACCAATACAGCTTCACCAATACTGTTTCAATCATAAAAATTATATCTGATCCTCATTATTGCCTTTACCAGAGTCCAGTGAATTATTCATTGATTGATGATTGGGGAATGAATAGGGATGTCAACTCCACAACCCATTAGCAATATCGCCACCTCCATCTTCAACGCTAGAATGTGTGGGCACATTCGGATCAGCCTTGATATTCGGGCTGCTGTCTTTGATGCGGCTCGATTTCGTATTCGGATCGAAACTGGAAAGAATGTTGTGCGATTATCCTTTTCCGACCATGAAGCGGCATTATGACAGTAGATCACAACCTCGTTTGCTAAATTGTTCCTACAGCTTCGGGCGGTCATGTTCGCTTTCCGTTTGTCAATTGTTATTCATATCTCTTCACGCATATTATATATTATTCGTGTAATTTGGTAGAGATCAGAATATAATCTACAACCGTATAGAAGTTACATGAATTTTAAATCAGGGAGGTTACTTAGAATGTTTTTACTTATGATAGAAACTTTCCATTGTTATATCCACAAATACAAGCGTTGAGTAACGTTATAGATATAGCGTAGAAATGGTCGAGTTACTCTCCCTGTGTCTAGTAGGTAGCGCGCGCACCTTTAGTGTACGTTGACCCAGGTTCGATTCCCAGTAGAAGAGCCTTTGGAATTTTAACTGTTCTCGATGTGTGTGTGTTCGTGTTCCCATTCTTAAAGGTTAATAGGAAAAGTAAAATCAAGAAAAATAGTGATAATCAGGGAATTAAGCTACTGAGAAACGTTTGGTAAATCAGTTACTTTAAAAAAATGGATAAAGTAGAGTGTTAATGATGGTGTGGTTGGTCGTTTGAGCCCAATCGCTGGAGGTTTTATTTATTTAGTTTGTTTTCCAGATATTTATCAAAGAGAGCATTAGCGGGTAGTCGCGAACTTAAGGCTGTGGATCGCTGGCGGTATGTGTAATTTCGTTGGAGTCTCGTCAGTAGCAATCGACAGCGGTCTGCCATTTCGTCATTTGAGGTCTACCAATTATCCGATGCCGTCATGCTAATGGAGAAATTATTTTTCTCCGTCACGGAAAGACTAATAGCTAACAACTTTTCAAACAACGATTCCCAACAAAAAAGCATTGATTAAAAAAGTGTGGTTTCTAAATCAATGAAAAAGGAAAACTCGATAAAGCATATAGTAAAAAAGAATTGAAAGTATCAAAGGTATAATTAAAACATCCGAGAAAAAATAAAAGAATAAATAACAATAAGAAGCAAATATCAAGAAAAACAATTTAAAATACTAAGAAATAATAAATAAAACAAATAAGTAACACAAAAGAAAAGCTCGGAAAACATCGATAAGCATTTGCTCTCATATGGGTAGTGTTATGTTACATAAAACTTATCTAGTGAATGTACTCATGTCTTAAGATACTAATGTGTAGTTTTTGTTTCTGGATGGGAGAGGTTTGAAGTTTTGGCGTCTGCAATGAGTAAAACTATCGAACTTCGTTCACCTCTTTTTCAGAAAAAAGCAACGAGTTGATTGTGTACTCTGCATCCGGAGTGTTGGTCCTCTCTGTTGCCAATGGAAACGATTTTTAAGATCGTCTTCTAAACATGGATGAATGTTGGGTATGTCACCATGATTCAGAAACTAAAGTCATGAATGAACAGTGAAAGATCTCATACTCTCCCAAACTACAAATTCCCTGCTGCAAAAATTTCGTGATGCCCTGACGGTAAAGCACCGTGACATGTTCAGCTAAGGTGTGATAAAGTTCCCGCCCACTAATTCCAGGACATATTGAATATCGTGCGATGCCTTAGTTACCAGTTAATTTCCCACTCACCATATTAGCCTGCTTCACGCTGTCAGATTCTTGTTTCCAAAAATGAAGCAGTTCCTGAAAGCAAGGCATTTCTAGTCGTATTTTGAAGCGTTTCCACTATCGAGCACTAGTGCTGTAATATTTCCCAGGCATGCTATGACAGGGGGTAGATAGTCAATGAGGATTACGCTCATGACTTTCTTCGCACAAGGCGGCACATAGGCCATTTTGGGTGGCGAAGTGGAATACTTCCACTGTTTCTGCAATGAATGGCTGTGGAATTTGAAAGACCATTTGGAGAAGTATGCTACTCTGCTTAATGACTATGTGGAAAAAGACAAATAACATGTGTCAAACTTCTAGCCTCACTCTCTCTATATGAGAGCACAAACTTACTGATAGCCCAACATATACACAAACTTACTGATAGGTGGTTTTGCCCATTAAGACGTTTTCTCAGGATCACAATATCTACAACATATCGCGGTTTCAAGGAATTTCACCGAAATCCAGACTACCGTTAACTTCTGCTCTTTTAAAACAAGTGGCTCTGCAGTGGCCAAATAGTCAGTGATTGGTAGGTGTGAACATTAAGACTTTTCTCAGAATCACAATATCTACAGCATATCACAGTTTTAAGCAATCAGACCGAAATCCAGAATACCGTTACCTTTTGCTGTTTTCAAAAATGTGGCCGTGTAGTGGCCAAACAGTCAGTGATTGGTAGTTGTGAACATTGAGACTTTTTCTCAGGATCACAATATCTACAACATATCACGGTTTTAAGCAATTACACTGAAATCCAGAATACCGTTACCTTCTGCTGTTTTCAAAAATGTGGACCCGTATTGCCAAATGGTTAGTGATTGATTGTTGTGCCTATTGAGACTTTTTCTTAGGATCACAATGTCTACAACATATCACGATTTCAGTGGTTTCATCAAAATCCAGAATATCGTTATCTTCGGCCGTTTCAAAGAAGTGTCCCTGTAGTAGCCAAACGGTCAGTGATTTTTGGTTGCGCCCATTGAGACTTTTTCTCAGGTACACGATATCTACAACGTATCACGATTTCAAGCAATTCCACCGAAATCTAATTTCCGTAAGGGTTGTGCGGGGTCTTTGGTCATTTCGAAGGGAGCCATTGCCCCCTGAAACTCTTTTCTCGCAAAAACGACAAAACCCGTATTTCTCACTTTGAAGTCATCTTTGCATCTGCAGAGTTTCGTTTACTTAATGTGGCCCTTTTTAATCAAGGGGCCCTTTTTTTTGAAAAGGGACCCTTTGCCCCCCTTAAACTATTTTCCGAAAGAAACAGAAAAATACGTGTCGATTTATTTTCGGTCTAGTATATATGTGCTAAGTTTGAAGAAAATCGGACGATGAGAAACCCTTGTGAAACGATCTCCTTTACACTTTTACTTTTTGGACTTAACGGGTTTTTGCCCCAAAGTCTTCAATTCATATAACCAAACGAGATTTCAGTGTAAGAATAAAGGGAGTTTAAAGTTATCAAAAATTCTGGATCGGTGCCAATGTTTAAGTTTCTATATGTACACGAAGTACACTATAATTGATGAATCAAATGGTGTAAGATTGAAATTATCCTAATTTTCCTCCTTGAAGGAAAACATTTAGAGTTTCCGGATTTTTTTCTGTACTTTTATCACAAATTACACATTTGTGTTAGGAATTACCTTATAGGTTTTGAATCAAGTAACGTAACTATATGATTCCCTAATTTCTGCCCTTAGATAAGGAACTTTCTGGGATCTGAGGGTTTATTCCTTCACTTATGTCATAAAGGCACATTTGTGCCATATTGCATGTTTCTGTGTATAAAGGAAGTGCCCTATAGGTGTTGAACCCAGTGTCCTAATCTTATTTTTTCCTTCCATTTTCTTCCTTAGAGGGGGGGATACTTCCTGTTTTTTAATTAGTTCCTTTACTTGTATCACAAAAGCTACACTTGAGCGAAATTTCAAGCTACTATGTGTACTGGAAGTGGCCTATATGCTTTGAATTCAGTGATGTACTTTTGGACTTTCCCCCTAATTTCTCCCTTTAGACAAAGAAAATTTCCAGTTTTCACAATTGTTCCTTTCCTTGTATCACAAATCATACAAATTTCAAGTTTCTACGTCTGCAGGAAGTGTCCTATATTTTTGATAAGTGAGTGCCGAAATTTTAGGTATTTAAAGGATTTCATTACACTCTATCTCTTAAACAAATGGAGATAAAAACATTGAAATTTTATGAAGGACATGACGTGGAGAAAGTCAATGACAGAGCAAATTTTCTTTGAAGTATCTTAATGGAAAGCATAGTTATGAATGTTCGAAAAATGCTTGAGTTGCTTCGTGTGACATTCACAGTGCGTGCCTCAACCAGTGAACTTCGCCGTCACACTGCCGTGCACCTTTATAGTCACAAAACTCTAGGACGAATCGAAATATATATTTCAAGGCATAATCTAGAACATAATATCGAATATATTTTTCAAAGTAGAAGATATGTTTCTGTACATTATCGGCTTGTACGTTGGAAGGTATATATATATTAATAACTGTCCCGGCGGGAGCTCATATGGTTCGGATTCCACGTTAATCAGTAGGTCCACGTCTCATATTGCCTCGCTGCTGAACGGGACGTTAAACTCAAAATCAACTCAACTCAACTCATTTCCTAAATGTGTGTCGCACTGTTGGAATTAGATATCAACAATGTTTATATCTCATTTTCTGTAAGAGTTACGTTAAAATGTCTATGTTTGTACGGCTAAAATTGAAAGTTTGTTTTCAAATTGGATGTGTTTTCAATGTATCGCTTTAGGTTTATCACTCCTCACTTCTTCACAACTTGAAAATGTTGATTTTGAAAGGTCTGTAATAGGTTGATACATCTTTCCGTTTCCTGAGAAAGAGATGTTATTTATCTTCGTTTCTTGTTTCTTGGAAGCACAACTACTTTCCTGTTCCGGTACCGGATATTAATGTCCTTTTTCCTGTATTGATTTTAGTTTCATGTTCTAGCTTTTTTTTTACTACCCTTGATATAGGATACACCAATATAATTAACAAAGTTTTAAGTTAATAATTTTGTGCTGCTTTGGTAACTCTCTATTAGTAGCTATTAGTTCTTTCATTTTTCTAGGACAATAATTCGTTATATAAAGAGTATTCAAAAATATGTAAGGCTTCAACGGTTTATCAAAGGAAAATTCTGTATTGTGTGTTGGTGGTAAATTTAATTATACATCGTACGTTTAATGCCTTTTACGGCAAAGAACAGTACATATTTCCTGCATATATATGGTTACTGAAGATACTCAAAGTGGTAGATAACTTTTTTAAAATTGTAGCCGAAAGAGGAGGACTTGTAGCTAAGCAAGGTCTTCCAAATCTTTCTTTTGCACAACACAAAAGACATCATACATCTCAAACTTGTTACAAAAAAACGTAATTGTGAAGGGTGTGGGATATTTAGTTCCAGTCACGCCTTCATTGACGTTGAATTCAGCAATATTTAGAAATTTGAAACACCAGCTTAAAATGGAGAAATGTCAAGTGTGCACCTACCATTTTGTTTCACTGTCATACGCCGTACTTCACAGTCAAGTAATTTATTTTAATTTTTAACGCTCCACGATCATGCTGGAAAGCTGAGACACGGTGATAACGAAAATGAACGAAATGGTGGAATGAAGGAAGTGAAAGAAACGGAGATATTTTCAAATATTTAGGATCAATATTAACAGACGAAAATCATATTCACGAAGAAATTAAATGTCGACTAAAAGCAGGGAATTCGTGTTACTATTCGGTTCAAAATCTCTTGTCGTCGCGAATTATGTCGAGGAATTTGAAGCTTAAAATATATAAAACGATAATCATGCCTGTTGTTCTGTATGGTTGTGAAACATGGTCGCTTACTCTGAGGGAAGAACATAGACTGAAAGTATTTGAGAACAGGATCCTGAGAAGAATATTCGGACCCAAGAGGAACGAGAATGGGGAATGGCGGAAGCTTCATAACGAGGAACTACATAGTTTATACGGTTTACCCAACATTGTTAGTGTCGTCAAGTCTAGGAGGCTTAGGTGGGCAGGTCATGTAGCTAGAATGGAAGAAAGTAGAAACGCTTTCAAAGTCTTGACTGACAGACCCATAGGAAAACGACCATTAGGAAGACCTAGGCGCAGATGGGAGGACAATATTAAGATGGATCTCGCAGAGATAGGAATACAAAGTAGAAACTGGATGCAATTAGCTAAGGATAGAAGTCAGTGGAGAGCTTTTGTGAACGCGGCACTGAACCCCCGGGTTCCATAGGCCATAGAGTTAGTTAGTTAGTTTAGAAAGAAACGGAGAAATCCGAGAAAATCCACGCATATTGTGCTTGTCCATCATAAAGTCCACTTGGCGCAGCTGGGACCAAACCAGGAATCCCACGTACCAGAGATGAGCGCTCTCTACTGAACCGCCGCAGCCACATGTTAGTCATGGGAGTACCGGTATACAATGTGTTAATGAAACACTGTACAACAAGTATATAGGTCTATTGTAATGATAATTACATTCAACTTTGAAAATCCTGTGTAACTCCTTTTTGGAAACTATTGAAAAAGTTTGTTTGCTCCATGTATTTCAAGGAAGAATCCACTAGGAGGTAACTAATAAAATAGTAAAAAAAAAAAGTCTTAGAGTGGGTAGCCTCTACTACTTTCCTTAACATTTAGCAAATAACTTAATTCCAAAAAGGGAAATTGAGAATTCGAATAATAAATCAGACAGTATATTCAAAATTTATTAAAAAAACTAATAAATATTATCAGAAAATCAGGAACTTTGGTGCGCAGTTTGTAATCAATAATTGTTTAATAATTACTGTCTATCACAATAATAGTTTAATACTAAAGAATACCAGAAATTTTGTAAATAAACAGTAGTATAATTGATCGATGGCTATTTTAGGCTTTTCGATTTTACATAAGTGAGTTAGTCTGCAGACCAAACTTTAACTTGCAAGAACTAACGAGTCGGAAGTGACTAAGTTGTCTAAGGTTTGCCCGAAACTATAGGAACATTCAGACTTTTCTATTCTTTTTATAGTTCGAATTTGATGTTACGAGCATTCAATTCTACATAGCCCTATTAACTTAAACTAACATAAGAAGTCAAAATATTATTGGGTCAATTTTCTGCGAAGGGGATAAGGACTTTTTAGGATTTGGATTTAGGATTAGGACTTTCAATTTTTAATGCTTTGTATACTTAATTAACATAACAAATTTCTACATGGGCAAAACAAGGTTTTGAAGGTGATAAAAGGTTAAATTTTCCAAAATATAGGATTGTGCTCATTGGTCTTAATAAATAATTACAGAACATTTTATCATTTTATTTAAAACTAGTTTAATATACCCATACTTCGCACGGGGGCTGTATTTGGATGTCAACGCCTGTGGGAGTATCACCATCGATCTCAGCGACCGCGAAAACTATGGATTTGACACTAATATCGATCATTTTTGATTACTTTTATATATCCCGGTAAACGTTTCCCCCCCGATTCGAATTTTAACAAAAACGTTTAACTCTGGTCTGGAGCCTGGACCAAGATATTCGTGATTAAAATTTGGTAACTCTCGGTCAATTTGGTTCCCAAGGTGGTTCTGGTAAACGCCCCCCAGAGATCCCCCTGGTTCGAAATTTAAAAAAAGGGCTTCGTCTTGATCTGGGGCCTGGGTCAAGGTACCCCTGACCAAAATTTGGTAACTCTCGTCCACTCGTCTGGTCCCCAGGCCGTACACAGACAAACAAACACACAAACAAACTCTTTATTTTATTTATATTAGATAGATTAGATTATATTAGATTAGATACTTATGAAATGAAAGATATAGGCAACCACACTATACTTTCTCACTCTCAATTTTTAATCTGAATAATATGTTGTAATAAGAAAACTCTTATTTGCGAAGTATTAAAAAAATTACAGGTATAATAGGCGCTTTCGAAAAACTGTATTCGCTGGAAATACTTCGTAGAGGAAACTACCCATTTTGGTCTTGTTCATGAGAAATTATTCAAAATACCATACTTTAGGGTTGTAATGGAAATGTTTATTTAAGAACTATGAACAAAATTGCCTGAGACGCATTGAAGAAAGCATCCGGGAAAACTTAACCTCCAAGACTGTTTCTTCTAAATTTTAATGGGAAATGATTTTAATGATATTGTAGGTTTCTTAATAGAACATTTATTTATGAAATATGAACAAAATTGCCTGAGTCATACTTGAGAAAATCGACCGAGAAAATTCATCTTCAAGTTTAACCTATCTCTTGTAAATTTCTTAATAAAAAGTATTTTTGTCATATGGCAGATTTCTTAATGGAATATTTTTTAAATAAAATATGTACAGAACTGCCTGAGTGTTTTTGTTTAGAAAATAGTTCGGAAGAAACTCACCCTTAAGTGTAAAACTATCCCCTGTGAACAAATTACTTATTGCACATTATCAGGTAAGTAATATAATATTAATTTATGAAGTATCAAGAAAATCGCCTGAGTGGATTTTGAGAATATCGTCCGAGAGAAACTGATCTCAAAGAGTGAACTACCTCTTGTCAATTTTCTTCATTGTTGAAATGTCTTCATTGTTGAGATGGATATCCAAACCTTTAACAATGGAACTGTTTCAACAATTAAGAAAATTCTAAATAAAAAATCGGCGCGGATTGTTACCTTCGATAGGTTATAAAGTTCCTTCTCTAAAAATTTGAAGTCTTCAGGTTGAAATTTGTAAGAGAAATTGTAAATTTTCGTAAAAGGTAAAAAATATATGAGAGAGATACGAAGACCGTAGTAACATCTATCGGCAAAACTTGTTCCTTTACACAAACCTTAATGAAAACAAGATTGCCGGAGTCATTTTAGAGTAAATTGTTCGAGATAAACTCAAGTCTCAAGAATAAACACTGATGATCTGTTAGCCCCCCATGTAAGCAAATTTAATTGGAATTGAGCCAGATCGTTTGATCGTTGTTTGATCGCCACGCGTGTTGACGTAATACCAGTAATGATGTAGGGAGGACAAAAAGGTTAACCTATTAGCCCCCCATCCAACCAAATTTGATTGGAATTGAACCAGATTATTTGATCGTCGTTTTATTCCATTTGGTCGCCAACAATTATCGTTTGATCGCCAAGCGTATTGACGTAATACAGGTATTTATATAAGGGAATAGCCACCATGGAACCAAATTTGATCGGAATTGGGCCAGATCGTTCCATTGTCGTTTGATCGCTTTTGATCGCTAAGAATTATCGCTTGATCGCCATGCGTGTTGATATAATACAAGTAATTATGTTAACAGGTAAACCTGTTAGCCCCCCCCAACATAATTACTTGTATTACGTCAATACGCGTATCATAATTGTTAAAGATCAAACGCGATCAAACGACGATAAAACGATCTGACCCAATTCCGATCAAATTTGTTTCGATGGGGGAGACAAACAGGTTAACCTGTTAACCCCTCCTTCATATTTACTTGTATTACATCATTACTCGTGGCGATCAAACGATAATTGTTGGCGATCAAATGCGGTCAAACGACAATGAAACCATCTGACTAAATTCTGATCAAATTTGGTTCGGTACGTCAATACGCGTGGCAATGAAACGATAATTGTTGGCAATCAAACGCGATCAAACAACGATGAAATGACTCAATTCCTATCAAATTTTGTTGCAGGGGGCTAACAGGTAATCTGTTAGCCCCCTACATGATTACTTGTATTACGTCAATACGCATGGCGATCAAACACGATCAAACTACGATGAAACGATCTGACCCAATTCCGATCAAATTTTGTTCCATGCGGGGGCTGACAGGTTAACCTGTAGGTCTCCTTACATAATTACTTGTATTACATCAATGGCGACCAAACGATAATTGTTGACGATCAAACGTGATCAAACAACGATGAAACGATCTGACACAATTCTGATCAAATTTTGCTCCATGCGGGGGCTAACAGGCCAATCTGTTGCCCTCCTAAATAATTATAGTTATTGCGTCAATACGCATGGCGATCAAACGCGATCAAATTACGATGAAATGATCTGACCCAATTCCGATCAAATTTTGTTCCATGCGGGGCTAATAGGTTAACCTGTTAGCAATCCTGCATAATTACTTGTATTACGTGAATATACATGGGGATCAAATGCGATCAAACGATGATGAAACGATCTGATCCTATTCCAATCAAATTTGGTTCGGTGGGGGAGGCTAAGAGGTTAACCTGTAGAAACCCCCCTACATAATTACTTTTTTTTATGTCAATACGCGTGGCGATCAAACGCAGTCAAACAACGATCAAATGATCTGGCTCAATTCCAATCAAATTTGCTTACATAGAAGAGGGGGGCTAACTGGTCACCGGTGATTAAACTACTCCTTTTGAATTTTCAGGATAAATTAAATATTGCACATTGTCAGGTTAGTAATACTACGTACATTTGTGAAGTATGAAGAACTTGCTTCAACAGTTTTTGAGCAGATCGTCTGGGAAAAACTTGCCTCGAAAATTAAACTATCCATTCTGGACTTTAATCAGGAAAACGACTTATACACACTATGAAGCCGCTAATGAAATATTGATGTATGAAATATGAAAAAAAAAATCGGTAGAGCCATTTTTGAGCCGGTTTTTATTTTATTATCGTCCTTCAGTAAACCACCCTTAATTTTGGAGGTAGGAAGAAGATTCGAGAAAAACTTCTAGGAAATCTTATGATAATCTTAAGTTTAAATTTGGTGAAGGGTACGGCTTCTAAACTAGTGAACACACTTATACCGGGAAGAAGAAAACGAACCGACATCCAAAGACCGATTTTATGGCTTGTAGAGGCCATGAAACGTATAAATATGTTGAAATCTCAAATTCGAATTTTTGTTACATTCACCGTAACAATCTTTCCTAATGTCGCTTGAAAGTAAAAAAAATTGCACTCAGTTGTCAAAACTACAATACCAGCGTTGCCAGACTCACAGCTCGGAATTATTCCAAAACCTGATCAAAATTATGCTAGATTTGGTCAAATTATGCTAGATCCTCATAATTACTAATTCAGGGGTTTTAAAAGGAAAATAAACGAAGTTGAGATAAGTACGATAACGTAACTTAAAATACGCAGAGCGCAAGAATGCGTGGATAGAACTCAATACTTCATGCACCAAAGCTTTAACTCAACTAAACTAGTGCAGTCGTTGCCAGACTCAATGGCGTTTATATCGTATAAATGAATGCAAAGTTTGTTTACATATTTTGAAAGAAAATTACCTCGCAGCATAAGCGGAGTTGGGAATTGTCTGCTGGGGGACAGATTTTTGGTCGGTCTCGGACCTTTCATTTCAGGAATAAAGATGGCCAGAGTCAGAAATAAAGATGGTGAAGTTGTCAAAAAGTTGGGGGAGAATTGATCCCATAGCTCCGCCCAAGCCTCACAGTTAGAGGATTAGAAAGCCGTGGGTGAAGCCACAAAAAAAAAAAAAAAAAAAAAAAAAAAAACAAAGCCGTTTCTAACTTACTTCGGAAAATGAGACTGCCTGTTTGGTTTACCGATTGTATGAATCAATGGGAGAGGATACATTTCTGCCGTTCTTTTTCTTCCCACGACAAACTTCTTTCTCATCTCCAGGTTTTGCGGCTTTTTGATAAACTTGATGAACTTATGCTAGATTTGGCAGGATGCTAAAAGCAAGATCCTAGATGCTAAAGACATGCAAATTATGTTAGATATAGCAATGTTTGGGAAATGGTATAATATTCAGCGTATAAGTTTTAATATAAAATAGGTTGACCTATTTAGCAATGAAGCTTTAACACGTTAAAATGGAAACACAACAAATCAGATCGTATTTATCACTCACTTGGGTCGGTTTAAATCACTCGGACGCGATTGTTTAAAGTTATTATTTTTGACGTGATTGTTGAACTCTATTACTGTTTTGACGTAAATCGTATACCGGTAACGCCCGAATTTTTTATTAATATCCTGCTCATTGTTGACAATCATGGAATGATGGTCAGAACTTAAAAGCATTGATTAACCTGATTTCAATGATCATTTCAAGGGCGAAGAAGAGATATTTTGATTTACCCCATGCCATCGCCGTTAATAATTGTAATTTTGACCTATAAGTGTAAATTATCATTT
The DNA here is from genome assembly GCF_964235325.1 of Thermobia domestica. Taxonomy (NCBI): domain Eukaryota; kingdom Metazoa; phylum Arthropoda; class Insecta; order Zygentoma; family Lepismatidae; genus Thermobia; species Thermobia domestica. The sequence continues at coordinate 167,333,124 of NC_137463.1, read as the reverse complement.
TTTAGCATTTTAAATAAATTTGCAAAATGTTCCTCAATTTTCATTCAAACCAATGTATACGATCCTTTACCGTTTTGTAAAAATTTCCCTACCATACGTAATTTTAAGCCGTTAAAATTTCATATATGAAGCAACTTTCATGTGAAGTAATTAAGTAAACAATTCATCAAAATGGGGCCACGATGGCTCAGTGGTAGAGCGTTCATCTCTAGTACGTGGGAGTCTCTGATTCGATCCCAGCTCGCTCCAAGTGAACTACGTGGCGGGTTTTCTCGTGGTTATCCCGTTTCCTCCCACTTTCTTTATTCCACCACTTCATTCACTTTTCATCATCACTGTCTCCTTTAGCCAACACGGCACAACCGTGGGACGTACAACTAAAAGATTTCCTTTCATTTCAATTGAATTTATCAAAATTAGAGACGATTTCAAAAATCAAAAGATCTAATAGTACTACTTTTTCTGACCAAATATTTGAGCCCATTTTCTGCAACTTAAAATTTGATATGTAAAATTTTTAGACTAATCAGAAATGAAAGAAAATGAAATCCTAGTTCTAACTTACGTCACACGAGTATGCTCCTTAGGAAAAGGCTGATTATTAAAGGTGATTAATAATGAAGGAACTGGTGTAATGAGAAATGCAATAGGAAACGAAAAAAAAAATAAACTAGAAAATTCACTGACGCGGTTACCCACCACGAACTCACTTGGTTTGGGATCGAACCAGGGACTACTGACACCAGAGGTGAACACCGTGTCCCCAATGTAGCCACATGGTAGGATTCTGAATAGAAAAAAATTGTACTTTGGTTCGGATGAATCCTTATTTGACTATGCCCCTCAATTATACGCTAATAATAATAATAATAATAATAATAATAATAATAATAATAATAATAATAATAATAATAATAATAATAATAATAATAATAATTGGTAGATTCGTCGTAAATTTATTAATGTTAAGCGGAGTACTGAAATACTTTTCCCCCTTGTGTAATAAGCCTGAAATCAATACATAATAGCCCATATGAATCTGTGCGTAGTATTGACATTTCAATGTAAACATTTCCGCTCGATTGAGCGCATTGGAGGGGAAAATTGGTTTCTGTCACTTGAGATATGATGTTATAAGTCAGGAGAAAAGAAATGGTCTAAGAAAGCAAAAAGTATGTTGCTTGCAGCTCATTTGAGAAATCCAATAGAATTAACACGGAAAAAGAAAAAAAACGAAGAGAAAAGAATTAACTACTGAACTTTAACAAAATTCAGCAATGTTAAATATTGCGAATTTCAAGATAAAAAATAACATCTTAGCTGTTTTCTTTTTCGAAATATAGTTAATAAGTTTATTTTTACTTTTGCTTATATTGTTATTATCATAGGTTATTATTTTCCTCTGTAGAAAAATAAGGATAACATCTTTTACGCTTTTAATAAAACGCTAATAAATATTTATGTGTAGTTTTCGTATCAATGCCAACTTAAAATATATCATAAGTTGTTTCAAGTTTTTGGTATTTATGTTGTATTATCTTTTGAAAAATAGAAAATATATTCCAATTTTAAATTTACATAAAAGGAAATACTAATAGATACCTGCCCCTTCCTTGGTATAATAATGTATAAAAGTATCTTTTATATCTACTAGCTGCTTACTTCATAAAGTGTAATGTTTCGGAAGTCTTTGTTTCACTGTTTGATAAGTTAATTTAGTCATTGTATTCTCGCTACTGTTCACAAACTTCGTCAGGATATACAATAATGTTAATCGGAAAGCTCTGTATCCAAACGAAGGAAGACTAATCTTATTTGACTCTCTCATAAAAAGAAGATTTAATTTACCTGTCTTTGTTCGTTAAATAAACTGTTGTAAATGATAGCTATTTACTTAAGATAATGCACTTTTGAAATTGATATTAAAAGCAAGCAAGGCACTCACTCAGTGTGTGAGCTTAAACTGCTTCTAAAAAAGTTTTCATGTTGGAGCAACTTTTCGAAAAGCATGTCGTCTTTTCGTAATTACATTCCACAATTATTTATTAGGTAATGTTTAGAACAATACGATACTACTTGTGTTGCTTTAAATAGTACTTTTGTATACGACACGATTTTAGAAATGACGAAAGAGATATGAATAAACTTCAAATATTTGCCCGTTGTTCGGGATAAAACATCTACATCTAAATGTCGTTTGGAATTAACTGCTTACTTTGTGACAGACATCATTCAACAAGATGGATTTTGTATTAAGAAACTCAAATAAAAAAGACTGTAAAAGATTTTTAGAAAGTTCTCTCTCAAAGGAGGCGCTTTTGTCGTAAAGGTTACTTTGAATAGAGCATCTAAAAGAAGAAAAAAAGAAAAGAAATATCTGTATTGTATTTTTTAAAAAGTATAATTTACTAGTAGCGTATATACTAACAAAGGATACACACATTCACAACTTAGTCTTTTATTTGGGGGCCACCGTGGTTCAGTGGTAGAATGCTTACCTCCTGTGTGTAGGGTCTCTGGTTCGATCCCCTTCCAAGTAAATTTGTGGTGAACAACATTGTGTCCGTGGGTTTTCTCAGGGTATTCCAGCCTCTTCCCACTTTCACATTTCACAAATTCTTCCATAATCATGTACGTGTTTTAATCATTGTTTCTCTTAACCTAAAGAGCATAAACGTTTGACGTTAAACTAAAAGATTTCATCTCATTTTTTATTTGTTGCTGTTATGATAAGCATTATAACTCCAATAATCTCAATGACCACTGATTATAAACTACATGTATCACTATGTGAAAAAACCGTGTATCTTGTAAATGATATTTTATCAAAAATACCTTAGTTTTCTTTATATATTGGAAATGTTTGAAAGCTTCAATAGAAGAATTAGTACTGACATATATTTTCAAAATTTTTGTTCAGTAATAGCATAAAATAATTAAATTAGAATCAAAAAAACTTAAATATGCGCTTTCTTCAACTGTCAACAATGTTACAATTGAATATAGATGGAATTCGTACTCCTGAACGCTAACCTTGAAACTTCACTCCGAAGAGCATTGCTATCATAGATTTATAGCCACGTACCAAATATTTTCTCAGATTCTATCAATTTTTTTCTGTCATAAAATTATCATAAATACTAGCTGCATTGTAATATTAGTTCGCAAACATTGATTTACATATATAGATTTGTGAAAAAAACAGACTTTTATAATAGGAACCAAAACCAATTATTTATTTGATTTAAGCCAGTTTTTACGGTTTAACACATATTTTTTGTTCATATTATAAAAAACTTATTTTGAAGTGTAGTATTTATATTAGAATACTAAATACAGCTCTTCCACTTAAAGGAGTACCACAGATGTAGTATCATAGTTGCACTTACGTTCTCATTACTTTTACTATGCTTCTTGTGTTGTAAACGAAGAACGAAACCAATCTGCTAATTAAAGTTCGTAAATTTAAGGACACAGAATGTGAAAGGCCATGCCTCGTATACACAAATTTCCTATATATAAGCACGTACCAAAGAACGTAGCACGTAACTTTTTATAATGTACCAAAGAATACTGGCAATCACTGATACTAATATAAATTAGAAACCTTAATTGTTATACTTTACTCCAATCCTGCCTAGTATCACTCGCAAACCACTTGTAATTTTCTTGTAAAAAAACAGAAAAACTTAGTAGCTAATTTCAATTCAATCAGCTAGTTAATCGTATATGCCATGCATGCAACTAGCTATCAGCTTTATGTTTGTTGTTGAAACTTCAAACAAAGCTACTAGCTTAGCATTTGTTTTCGGTTTCCAAACGGATTCTTAGCGATAATTGATGAAAATGAAATTCAAAAAGGAAAGTATTTCAACGGCAGGTGTAGACGCTTGTGCAATTAAGAACTGTACCATAACGAAAAATAAATTGTTATTATTTCTCTATTTATGATCTGTGGCTTTTCCGTCGTTCATATTTTGACACTTATTGTCTTTATTGCAGAATTAAAATATTGTTCGTTCCTTAAGAAGCGTTTGAGAATATCCAAAACTCATTCAGGATTTTTCCACATTCTTACTAAGTCTTCTATAATGTAATTATTCTCCTGCACTTTATCAAGAGCCGTAGCTATAGATTTTAAAAGACGTAGAACAATTTCAGATGTACTTTTTAATACCAGGTTGGGGACATTTTGCACAGCTGAATCAATTGCTAGTCAGTTTTGTTCGCATTCTTATACAAGTGTTGACCAACTTTCAACACTTTTCGTAACAATTTTGTTAGAAAAATAAGTTTAGATTCCCCACCTTCTCTTTATAGCACACTCGAAAAGTGATATACATAAAATATTTTACAATACTGATTATTTGTTCTTGTATATTAGGAGACAATTACTGCATATTAATAAGTAGATAAAGTTAACACACGAGCTGAACAAACGTAGAATTAATATATTTCTTACTTTCATTTTCTATTTTTTGTCGCATCTCATAGCATGCATTACGCAAAAGGTGTTCAAAAAGGATAAAAAAATTGGTTTAATTAAAAGAACAACTGATTTAAACCACGGATTAAATCATGGTTTAAAACAAACCGGTTTAAATATCTCAATCCTGCATATATGTGAATAAAAAAAAGAGAAACTTTTCCTTTTTCTTTTGAAACACCTTAACATCAAACTTCTATAACAGTCTTTCTACGTAAGCCAGTAAGTGAAGCTTAGTAGCAACCAAATATTTAATCCAATGATAAGATTTAAAAAAAAAAACAACTGTTAAGGATAAGAGGTTGCAATCCACGCGAGTAAAAAGTATATTTTCTTCTTAAGAAAAATATAAAAATCAAGAAAAAAGTAACACGTCAGACAAGTCAGAAAAATACAATATTGAAACAGTGATACAGTGACAGAATACACACCAAGAAACATTTTGCTTCATGATACCCATTCAATACTACATAGACGTAGTAGCTTGTAATATTCGACTCCTCCTTCTTTTGTCAAAACTTAGACCCATACCAACAAAAAATTCTGGGCGCGCATCTGCCTATTAGGTCTTTCATATTATGACAGTAGTGAGACGATAGTACACATCATGGTAAACTTCAATTCCAAAATAACAAAATGCATTCAACAATAAGCCAATGTGAGAAGCAGCATCCAACAAAATTTGAAGAAAGTACTAGCTGAACCTGCGCTCTTCACAGAGTGCATCACTTATACGTATATGAGGAATGTATTTCCAAAACATGCTAAATCCGTTTGGTAGAATTCTTCACAAAGGGCAAAAAGCTATATCTATTTGCACTGAAACACTTTGGCAAGGGATATTTCAAACAGAATTTACCACAGAAAATAATATATTTGTACAATAAATAAATAAATAATAATAATAATAATAATTACAAAATTTAACGTAAGAGGTTCCATAGTATACTCTTTCATATTTAATTCAAAATAGGGCATTTTTGGACAGCCACTTACAAAAGCATCTTTCCCCTAAGTGCTTTAATTCCATTACTTGGGGTCCAGGTCATTTGCAGTTGTGAGAACTCCTAGCCAGATGCAACCCAACTTACACGTAACTTTTCTCGGCACTCACAGCAGTTGGTAGACCTGATCCAGGTGTTTATGCAGGTAAAATTGTAAAGTAGGTGACTAACGAAACAGTTCTCCATTCTAAGATGAATCTCTATGGTTCGCATCGTGTTTTACAATGAACATCATATATTAATCTCAATATTTCTAAATATGTAATGTATTATTTCTTTATATACTGTATGTTTAGAGAAATAAAAATACTGACCACGCATTTATCAGGAAATGCTTGAAAGTAGCTGAAGATATCAAATCTAGAACAACTGCTGGAAATAAATTTGTAAATGATTACTTCCATTGAGATACCTTCGCCTCATTCCAACATCATTTTCTTTCTGGAGGAGAAACGATCTTTTTTGTCGCACTGAATATGTATTGAAATTGAAATTGAAACATTTGAAAAAGTTCAGCCTGGCCGGGACTCGAACCCGGGTCCATCAAATAGAAGTTCAATACGCTAACCACTTATCTATTGTGTTACTTAATCTTTTATCTAAACTTTAGCTAGTTAAAATCGTTGCATGTAAGACTATATAAAATACTAATGTTCGTATAAGAAGACGTTCCTTATGAGTGTCACAATTACTTACTCGAGATTTCCTTCTTTAACACAAAAACAAGTTGTATAGACCTCCGTCAATGAGGAAAAGATCACAAAACGTTGAGACTACGTCATCGTTTTTAACTGTTCCCGATTTACATTATTACTATTCTTCCTCATCGTTACTTCTAATTTCCAAAGAAGAAAAACCGGCAGCATTTACGCCAATCCCAAGAGTTTCAGTATTTGCGCACTACCCTTGCCAGCTGTTTGAAGTTGGTCATGTAAAATATACAGAAAAATTTGAGCAAGAGAACTAAACCTAACCAACCCCTGCGGGGCTTCTACTACTACTACTACTGCTATTATTATTATTATTATTATTATTATTATTATTATTATTATTATTATTATTATTATTATTATTATTATTATTATTATTATTATTATTACTTTTACTATGGATACGTATGGTGAAACTGCAAGCTCATTTTAATGGAAAAAGTGTTATGAAAATTTACGCAGGGTTTGAACCAACGCTAAAAACTATTTTATTGCTAGAATGTTGCCCTAGTACGCTCGGCCATGAGGACCGACAGCAGTTTGCCTTAAGTTCCGCTATATGTATGTCATGACTATTGATGTCCTATCTGTATCGGCCAATAAGATCAGAGGATATCTGAAATTCTTTGAATCCGCGAAAATGCAAGTTGGCAGACAGGCAAGTAGCCAGGATTTCGTAATAGCGGGGGTCCGTTACGAAATATTGAGATTATCACACCAGTGGCTGGGTCATTCTAAATTATTTTACTGGTAAAATATTTTGGTTTGTTTAGCCAGGATTTTGTAATGGGGGGGGGGAGCGTGAAATGAAATATTGTCGTTACCCACAAGAGGCTCTATCAATCTAAACTATTTTACTGACAACGTACCCATATCGATTTGTTAGAACAATTAAATTAGGATATGTTAGTTAACAAACTATTAAAAAATTTCGAGTAAAAGGATATAAAAAAATGAAAAAGATATAATCTTCCAAGGTCTTTCGAAGTCGGTTCTTCTTGTCTTTTCTTCTTATTTTACTTGTCTTCGTTTAATGCCATTAAGGATAGCAACGAGATCTCTTTCTGCAATGAAACCATCCTGCCGTGAAATGGATTTGTGTTGCCACGAAATTGAAAATTTAACAAGTGTCACTGGAATCTATGTTGCCAGGCTCATATTATTGGGGATTATTGGTATTTCTTAAGTTCTTCGTGAGAGATTATCTGATCGTCATTTGTAGTCCATAGGATTAGCATGGAGCTAGATGGAATTCAGAATGCTCTGTTACAATAATTTTAACTTGACTTCCTCCCCCCTGTTTTCCCCACACAAAGCTCCTCATAAGAAAGAGTAACCAAGCGCTTGCTGTAGCTTTATATTTTTAAACGCTGAGTCTTCATATTGTCGTTTGTTTTTGTTTCATCTTTCCTTAATTGTTTCATTTGTGGTCTCGAAGGGGAGGGGGTCCGGACCTACCCCTTGACTACGTGCCTGCGACAGACATTATTTTCGCATTCTTTGAATTGCATAAACATGTGTAGAAAAAGAAAGTTATATTTTTATCTTCCGTAACTGATAGTTTATTGTTTTATCTTTGTATGAGGAATTTGTGGTAGATTGGCTAATTGTGAAACTCGTATGGCAGAGACAAGGGTTCGAATCCTGTCGTGCCAGCGCCGTAACTTAGATTTTTTCTGGAGAGGGGAAGCATTAATACGCTTATTTGCGTCCCCTAGAAAATTCGTTTTACTAATTCTTGAGTCCTCTCTTTCCACCCTTCTCTTACTCTTTATGAGCCCCCGGAGCCTGTGGGCCCTCCCGCACAGAAAGGTCTGCGGGGTGGTTAGTTATGTCTCTGGGCCCGTTCTGTACACGACCAATTAATTAAGGGGACAAATTGACAAATCTGACAATAATATACGAATATATATTATTTCTAGGGTTCCTAATAGTATTTTTTTACTGAAATGAGCCCACGACTCATTTTTGTTTTATTTGCCTTTTGTGCACTGTTCTGTTTATGTAATGTAGTGAACCTGTTTGATGCTTCGCTTATAATTTCATGTTCTGATCGTATATGGAGTAAGACAATTTTGTCTCAAAATGGGCCCCCTCGAACGGCGGGGAGATTCTCTAGAGTGCAATTGCCCCGTGCCCTCCACAAGTCACGGCTCTGCCGATGACGTAGCCTCAACTTGAAGAACGTTTCGTGATATTTTCCTCATTGAGGAAAGTCTATATAACTTCTTTTTGAGTTAAACAAGAAAATCTCAAGTGAGTCATTAAGACACACACACAAGTTGCTTATATTTTCTTGTTTATATTTGTTTGTTTTTGTTATATTTGAGTATCTTGTTTATATTTTTCAATGAAACTATTTTATCTAGGTATTAGTTTGGGCGCAAGGTTAAGTGGCACGGTAGGTGAGTGGTTAACGCATTGAGCTTTTATTCGATAGACCCAGGTTCGAATCCCGGCCAGGCTGAAACTTTTTCAAGTGTTTCCGTTTCAATTTCAATTTCAAAGCATATTCAGTGTGACAAGCAAGATTTTCTCTTCCCTAGAATAAAAAAGATGTTGGAATAAGAAGAATTGGAGACCTCCCAATGGAGACACTGATTTACAAACTTATTCCCAGCAGTTGCTCTAGATTTGATATTTTCGTCTACTTTCAAGCATTTTCTGATTCATGTATGATCCGTGTTTTTATTTCTTTGAATATACAGTATATAATGAAATAATACATTACATGCACAGCAATATTGAGATTAACATATGATGTTCATTGGACAACGCTCTGAACCAGAGTGATTGATCTCAGAATGGAGAAATGTTTCATGCGTCATCTACTCACAATTTTACTTGCATAAAGACTTGACTCAGGTCTACCAACTGCTGTAAGTGCCGAGAAAAGTTACGTGTAAGTTGGGTTTCATCTGTCTAGGCGTTCTCACAACTGCAAATGATCTGGACCCCAAGTAATGGAATTAGAACACTTAGGGGGGAGATATTTTTGTAAGTGGCTGTGCATGTACTTTACAGGCACAAGTGAAAGACATCCTGATAAAAATCAGCAAAGGGTACCATGAAGGGGAGATTTTTTCGATATGTAGCATTCTTTGCAAGATTTAAGGTTACTTCCGGTTGGAATTCTAATTCCCGTATGAGCAGTGTTTTCTTTTTTCTTGCAGGCAGTATGTAATAAGCAAATACATTTTGGACACAATTAATTATAATGTCAGTGATATATGGTGTTCATTGGGCAAAACACTCTAAACAATAAAGATTCATCTTAGACTGAAGAAAGGGTTAACCTTTGTTTTCCATTATCATTTGGTCAAATGTCTCAGAGATACACAACCCCTATATACAATTATGTGGTGTTGAAATCTATAACTCGTAGGATATGATTTTTTTTTAATTTCAATACTTCCAGTGTACACCTAAAAATGTAATAAAGAAATAACAGCCATGTTTTTTAAATATTCAATTAGAAATGGACAATCTACACAAAATTTGGAAGCGACCAGCAAAAACGGCACATTTCTAGCACATTTGGTTTTCGAGAACTCATTGTCGAAATGATTGGAGACAAACATATAAACTTTTCTTTGAAGACAAACACATAAACCTAGCATTTTAATATGTAGATTTAGCAAGAAGAAAAGATAATTCAACAATAAAGAAAAACATGCAATAATTAGAGGAAAAACAGGCAATAAGCAAAGGTATTCAATAATAATAATAATAATAATAATAATAATAATAATAATAATAATAATAATAATAATAATAATGATAATAATAATAATTATTATAATAATAATAGTTTGGGTTAAGAAAAAAGAAATTGACCTGATGTAGAGTTCAGCCTTTGTACCCGGATATACACATTTCTGAGAGAGACACCGAATTGCTTTTCCACTGCCTTTCATCTTCGATTATTACATTGCAACTAACTTCTAGGTATTCCACATCGTCTAAATTAGCTTTCAGAGCAGAAAAAGTAGAACGTTTCAACCGCAAGATTTTTATTTCAATTATTATGGTACTAATAACACTGTAAATTCAAAATTTGTTCTCAGCGTTTTAAGTGACGCAAAAATAACACATGGAAAATTCATTTACTTCTTTTTGAAAGCTCCGGGGAACATTTAAATTAACAACATTGGCATTGGAAGTATTGAACGATATAAGCAATTAAAATATCTAAAACGCTTTTTCCAGTTGTGGAATTCCCCTGGGTGAAGTGCCGTACAATCTCACACTGACAACTAAAAAGAGAATCTAACGTGTACATGCAGTGGAGAAAATTAAAATGGCTTTATCGTGTCGAGCGGTAACGCTGCAAAATTACCAATTTTATAGCCTCTTGGTGGGGATGTTAACGTACAACACAATTGCAAATTATTTACTTTTTTTCTTTTATCATATCAATCTATTCCAGTAATGGAAATTTGTCTTTTCTTTTTGGATTATATGTTCTAATGCTTCTTATGGTTATATTTCCATTTTATTACTGTTAGTATAGTACTTTATTGATAATCAATTAAGAATGAACTGTATTTAAGTGTCAATTATGAGTAAACAATTTAAGTATATTCTTCTGTGTGTCGATAAAAGATCTGAGTAATTGGAGCATTTAAAGGAATATAAGTTATAGCTTCTACATCACTTCTTCTACACAGCGATACAACAACTTAAAAGGCCTCACCAGGGCGAAATTAAAATACCGCTAATTTTACAGTAATTATGTTATATCTTCAAATAGATAATACATTATCGAAAAGTGGAACAAGACCTTCCTAGACAATATTATTTTGCGTGAGATACCGTTATCACGACTCATTTATCTGCTTTCGATTTCCAGCCATTTAGAAAATCGGCATTTATTTTCGCGTTTCTAAATAACTGCAAACGAAAAGCTACTAGGTGACTCGTGATAACAGTACCTCATACAAAATAACATCGTCTAGGAAAGTCTTGATACACTTTTCGATTATCTTTTATCTATTTGAAGATATAACATAATTACTGTAAAATTAGCGGTATTTTAATTTCGCAGTGATACAGACTTAAAGCGTTTGATGCAAGAAATCCCACGCTATGCGAGTTTATGGTGGACAATCGTGTCCATGAATTTTCTCGAGGTCTTCCCGTTCCTTCCCACATTATCATTTCACAAATTATTTCATAATAGTTCACTTTCGTTAATCATCTGTCTCCTTGAGCCTACAGGGCATAGACGTGGGAAGTGAAACTGTAAATTTCCTTTTTCAATGTAAATAAAAGTATGCAGTATATGTTCTTTATACAGAACTAGTGTCAGTTACCCGCTTCTCTGGGTTAAAATAAGACAATTAGTAACATATTCCTTTAGTCAGTTACTTTTTACTATTATTGAAGCGCTCTCAAATAGAAACAAAGAAAATATAATGAAAAATCAGAAAATGATAAGTAACCTATATAAATAAAAATTAAATATTACTATTGTGGGCTGCATTTGGATGTAAACGGCATCGGAAGTGTCACTGTTCATGCCAGCAATCCCGAAAACTATGCATACGACACTAATATCGGTCATTTTTGATTACTTAAATATATCTCCCCTCCCCAAGATGCGGGGCTGTGAATTTGGATTTAAATGGCATCAGAAGTGTCACTGTTGATCTCAGCGACCCTGAAAACTATGGATTCGACACTAATATCGGCCATTTTTATATATCTCTCCTCCACTCCTAAGTTGCAACAGAAAGTGAAATAATAAAAGCCATCCCAGGGCCGAACCCCATCTATGTTGAAAATTTGATCGCGGTCGGTCGGGTGGTTCAAGAGTTATTAAGTTACAGTCTCTTTCATTTATATATATATATATATATATATATATATATATATATATATATATATATATATATATATATATATATATATATATATATATATATATATATATATATAATATATTTACAACATTTTTTACTAATATAAACCAACATTTCTATGTAAATGCAAAAAGATACCAACTCCTGTGGCTGGACCTGTACAGCTATCAGACGTGGTTCCTTGGCGATGGGGTTACCAATCTCTCCATTGTATGAGCCAAATATTTATTTTTCTACATATTTTATTGAATATTGACAGGCATTTCCAAATCAAATATCGCAATAGCGAGCTGTATCACCATTCTCATCGAGGGATGTGATGTCTTCATCCTTGTATAGTGAAGAACAATGCCAATCTTCCCTATTCCAATTTTCACAGCAGCGAGTTACGAGGTATTCTGGCATTTGTTTCACCAAAGATCACATCACATTCATGAAAATGCTAAAAACTACCTTCCAGAAGAAGGTCAAGAGACTACTCGTTCTACCCCCCATTCACCCATCTGCACGGGCATCACACTACAAATGTGACATCAAAGGAAATCTATCAGAAAGTATCGTAACACCTAGATTAATACATCAATACTTTTGTGAGATTGGTAGTGGCTTCGGCACCATGGACCAACGTAGGATAATAAATAAAATATATATCAAACGCATACTAGTAACATTGGCTGTAAACCAAAATTCGAGCAAAGCACCAACACCAAAATTCATTCCTAATTAAATCAAAACAAGCTCTTTGCATTGGTTATGGTTACAAGTTGGTGCAAGTTTGGCAACATGGCCATTTTTGAGTAACAAAAAGGTCCATTTTTTGTATACTTTCATTCTCCCCATTTTTAAGGCCTCAGATCCCTTAAACCTAATACGCTAAAGGCTAATTATTTTATCTGTTGTAAAGTATGTATGTTATGGTTTCTGTCTTTCAAATATCAATCTACTGACTTGACTTCATACAACTTCATGGGGGTCTAAATATAGTACACATTACACGTGCACACACTTTTTAGCCAATTTTGTTAATTTATTGTAAAAATTCTGAATCACCAAGGGAATTTGTAACCAACTGACCTTCATCTACTCTAATAGCTTTTTTTTTCTTTTAGAAAACAGATTTTGAAGGTTGTCAGAGCTTTCAGTTCAAAATAGCAAAGCCTTGAAAATGGAAGAAGACGTTTGCTACTCGTTGTTGTTGAGACAGGAGCCATTTTTAAAACGCCCTACTACCACAACCAATAGAGATCATCAACTCAAATTTGACCATTCTTCATCGCTGGTGTTAGGTAACATTTGTGCAAAATCAAACAAATCTGAGATGGTGGAGTGGAAACTTTATTCCAAAATTGGTCCACTTGACATGGAATGACCCTTGCATGAGAAGCATGCTTTTTTTGTAATTGAACTCGCTCAGTCTCGCGACGATCATGATACATGATGTGATGATGCCAAATAGCCGGATTTGCAACTATTTGCACCACAGTCTTGGAGTTGGAAAGGAATTTGCGGCCTTTACGGAGGAATGTACTGCTTTAAATGTGGTTAAAATAAATCAGGGTCACTAGGAAGGCTGACACAGGTGCGCCATCACGATCAATATTGTTTCGTTGGTTTTCAGAATTTAAACAAGGCATTTACCTCATCAGAAGACGAGGTGCAGTGGAAGATCAACAGCACCGACAAAGGTAAACATTGATGACGTGGAGCAGATGATTAGGAACGATCCACAAGTGACAATGACATCGAGTGTTCCCTAATGATTAGTGCTCCGAGTGTTTCAACAACGCTGCATAAACAATTGTGTGTGAGATATTTCGTATCGGTGGGTGCCACACAACTCGACTGAAAATCAAAAGCAGATAAGAGTGGGATATTTAATGCTTCAGAAATTTCAAATGAAGACTCTAGGAGGGTTTTAGACATTGTGACGGGTGATGAAACCCTAACTCACCAGTTTGACCCAGAAACAAAGCGTTAGTCATCTGTTTGGGTATTTATTGGCACCCAACGAAAGTCAAGAGGTCGCGGAGTGTAGGGAAGAAAATGGTGACCACATTCTTTTCAAAAAGTGGACATGTGGCTACAATTACTCTAGAAGATCAACACACAATTACTGGCAAATGATACACAATCTTCGTTTACCTGAAGTGTTCAACAGAATAAGGAAGAAATGGCCAAGGCCTGATTTGCGAGAAATCCTGCTGCAGCATAACAATGCTTCAGCCCATCCTGACAAAAAAAGGTAATATTATTGACCGTATTCCAGTTAAACTTTCATCCCATACCCCCCTACAGCCCCGATCTGGCACCATATGACGTTTTTTATTCTGTTCCTTGTGTTGAAGAAGAAATTAAAATGCCATTGCTCTCTCGTATCAAAGGTCTTAGAACTTCCGTTCAACTTACCCACACCGAATTTTAAACTTATTTTTGTATAGTATTCTCTAATACTGTATTGGTCCTACTGCAAAAATGTGAGTTATTTATTGAAGACTGAAAATAAATTTTAAAAGTGCGTTCCTTATAAAAACGGCTCTAATGCTTTTGTTTATATTTTATATATCAATATTTCATTAACGACCCTATACTGTAACATGTAAATTTTCAGTGGTAGAGGTCTCACCTCCGGTTCGTGAGGTCCTTGTTTCGATCCCACCTCATACCAAATGGGTTTTGTTTCGAAAAAGAAATATCTGGTGCGTAGGTTTTCTCGGGGGCTCTCCCGTTTCCTTCCCCTAACTTCATTCCACTATTTCGTTCAGTATCATCATCAGTGTTTTCCTTAACTTCGAGCCAGGCAAAATCGAAGGATGTTTTAAAAATATAAATAAATAAAAACATTTTTACAGGTACACTTTTTCCGAAGACTAGGTGGTCATATTTTGACGACGATGGGACGGACATATAAATTCCACTGCTCTCGGCCGTCCGATTGATAAGTAAGTAGATTTCCTACCAATTACGTTAGCGCGGCTCTTTTTTCTTTTTTCTAAATGAAAATCTTTCAGTCTAACGTCCCATGGTTATGCCCTTTCGGCTAAAGAAGACAGATGATTAAATCAGGTGAGTGATGATTGAAGAATTGGTGGAATGAGAGTGTGGGACGAAACGGGAATACCCTGAGAAAATCCATGGATACAATGTTATCCACCACAAACTTACTTGGCCGAAGATCGACCCAGGGACCCAACGCACCGGAGGTAAGCCTCTACCACAGAGCCACCGTGCCCCCTTCTTTTTCTTCTCATTTCTAAGGAAAGAGCATAAGGATTTCCTAGTAATGAACGGCAATGAAATAATGAAATAACAATTCATTAACATATATGTAACATATAGGAGGTAGTGGGCTTAGATGTACATCAGCACCTGCAACAATAACAAACAACAATTCATTAAAATCTATGCAGTCCATAGGGGCTAATGGGACTTCGTGATCACACTGTACAGCGAGCCAAAGGCTTAGGCGCAACAAGTAGTATTTTATAATATGGAAATAACATTTTCTAAAATTCTATTTCAGGGAAAAGTGTACCACATAATTCGTTAGCAAAACAAAACTTCTCTATTCATTAAAAGATATTTTTTAAATTACTTTATTGAATCAGCTTCAAACATTTGTTTGAGTAGTAAAGGACTGTGGTTTCAGTGCATGAATTCATCAGTTTTTTTGGTGATACTTCTGAGGTTAAACCAATTTAGGGGCAATGAAAATATAATTTGAATGGAACGGTATCATTTTGACTTTTATGTCAAAAACTAATTTTGACGCTGATAACAAACAACCAAACAATGGAGTAATATTGCTGTAAATGAAAATGCTCGCAGTGCTATATATATATAGCACCACTAAAGACAGTAATATACATATATCATACGTTCACTAATTCACAGTTCCTGAAATACCTGTTGCACTCACCTATTGAATTCATTTGGCTGAAGCTGCAATAAACATTTCAGCTGGAGAGTGAATTTCTGTATGTGCGAGCTATGTTAGTTATCAGCAGCATTCCTTTTTTTTCCATGAGAGAAACATTGTTTGAAACGAGGAAAAATGTAATGCAATGTAAATATAATTCTCCTGGGACATTATTCAAAACTCAGTTTATATGCTGTTAATTAATATTTCTCGTTCATGACCTTTTAACCTCATTACAGACATGTGTTTTTCTTCCGAAAATATTAGTTTTTTTAAATATAAATATACAAGTATATACCCTATTGTATGGACTATAAGACGCTGCTTCCAAAATTCAGTTGCATTTTATAGCATAGTTGAAAATAGTTAAAATATCCAGTGTTTGATTTAAAATTCTCTCTAGTCTTAAAAATGGCCAAATATTCAATGCCTCGGGAAATCGATCTCTATCTGGCAATTGGATTCAACTGACAGCAGCAGTGCTCCGAAGATTGTCTCCTTCCGGCCCCGCCATCACAAACTCAAACCACGGACTAGAATATACAGACCGTAAACTCTGCGAAAAAATGAAACAAAAAAATATTACGGTATTCTTTTCAAAGCTGCTTAAAAATTGAGGTCCGCAAAATGCGGCATGTGGTTGGTTTCTTAAAGTTCAGCATCACTATTTAGCACTGAGACTGTATAAGACGTAGAACTACATACATATTAAGGTAAAGCCGAAATAATCTTAACGTGTTCAATACTCCTCCACCGAGAGTGGAATCCAAGACCACGTGCACCAAAGGCGGGGAGGGCATACATAGGCCTACCCTACATGGTGTATTTATGGCTCTGCTTTTGCCTGTAAAAAGAATGTTCTTGTAATTCCCCACCCCCGCCCCGAAAAAACGGTCTTGGTCAAGTTAAATCACGTGAACTGAATCACTTTACAACATTAACCACAGGAAAATGAGAAAATTACATTTTCTAATACATAACATCAATCTTTATTGCATTTAAATATTGTACTATTAATAAGAACCTATAATTACGGTTTGAACTTGAATTGCTACGGCAGTTGCGACACTACACGATCTATTCAATCCATAGAAGTCCATAAGGAATGAAATAATGGAATACGAAAATTTCGGTACTAAAATAAGCATTCCCTCACATTTTACCGAGGCTTGGAACTGATTATGCTGGTTTAAAGCCAAGGATGTCGCTCGTTGTCTTACGTTAATTTATATTGAGTTTCCGCGCAGAGAAATAATAAACCCATTTGTCAACTGATTGTTTCCGGAAGTGCAATTCAATGTTTATTCAAACTTCTGTATGTACACCAATGCACGAATAGGCCTACATTATTTCATTTCATTTATTTGCCTGCTTCATTAGCTTACAAAGCATGAGGAATTTTCATGTAAGCGTTACAGTTGTCAGAGTCTTCCGTTTCCCAACATCTTTGCACAATCTTCTATGTTGTTGTTGTTCCCTTATTCTGGGGTTGTCATCCACACGCAACAGCATCTTTCTTTTCTTTCAAAATAATCCAATTTCACCTTACTTGAGTTGCAGTTAGCAGCAATATATATAATGGACTCTGAGGAAGACATTGCGGGATTTTACTTACAATAAGAGCTTTCCTCAGCATTGTTACTACGGGAACAACTGTTGCATTGTTGGATCATTGCTAAGAAATGAACATTCCACAGTTCAACTGGTATGTTCGGATTTTCCAATCATTGCTCTGCAAAATAGTCCGAAAATTCAGTTAAGTTTTCAGACGAAGAAGACATAGCGACACAAGTTTCAATCAACTATCCGAAATCTTTTCTCTCGGTAAGAAGGAAATGCTTGAACACACCACTTCAGCAAATTCAAACAACAATTTATTAAATACAGTAACTTTGAAAATAGCAAAATTGCGCACTATAATTTCACCACCTTTTTAACAGAACTTAACAGTAGCAATGGTAGATCCGCAAATATAGGGATAATTTATAGAAAAAGTGAAAGAAAAATGGGATACACGATAAAGGAAGAATCTGAAAGGTATAAACAAATGGTTGGTTGTGATTGCCCAAAAATAGAAAATGTGAACTAACCCTTCCCTCTGATCGTTCCAATGCCTGTCCATTGTATTTAAGGGGAACTTCTATAAACGTACATATTATTAATATTATTATTATTATTATTATTATTATTATTATTATTATTAATAATAATAATAATAATAATAGTTTTTTAAACACTTCTCTGAAATCAAATTGCCAATTGTTACTCAAAGTGAAAATATTCTTTCTTCGTCACTAGTAACACATTGAGATAATTGTAATTTAAAATTATGGAATGAGAAATTTCAGGAAATAATTTTGTCAAATTTTACTCTGAATATGCGTAAATTTCACATCAATTGAAATGATATAGAACAACAATAGAAGCATCTAGCATGCATAAACAGATCAACAAAAGCATTGAATTAGGAATAAAACTGAAAAATTAGTAAAAATACAATTAAGGAATTTCTGCATCTATTTAAGAACAAAATACGAACAGAGAGGTAAAAATGAAATTGTACTGCTTCACTAAAGTGTACCTGTACAGTTGTCATCACCATTATAAATCTGCACAGTTGCTATGTCAGTATCATTTCATTATTATGTTGATATTTAAGTTTATTTTATTCATTTACTTTCATGTTTTACTTGTTTCAAGTTTTGTTGTAATATTAATCCAGATTATAGGAATGAACTTCTAATTTGTTTTCTAGTTATAATTGTGTTTGCAAGCATTAGGTGATATGTGTGTAAATTCTGCACCTGAATACAAGAAAGAGACAGTTTAATCATCATGTGTTATCCTTCGTTTCTACAATTGTCGGTTTATATAGTACCAAAATTATGTTTAATTTTTACTGTTTGCTGTTTTAAATATGTTAATTTTGATGTTTCTCTAAATGTATTAGTACTTTTGTATATACTATTTTTTTTTCTAGAAACTTCATTAACCAGAAATGTTATATGTGTACACTATGAAGTTATTAAAAATTTATTATAATAAGATACAATATAATATTGAATAAAATATATTGAGCAACAAGAAAGAGACAGCAAGTTAAAAATTAAATAACATATCGTTAGGCTATGTGATCTATGATAACATACGTCTACATAAAATGGTTTTTGAAATGTATAAAGTTTGAGTCTTCTTAGTGAAACGTCAATTTTGAAGT
Organism: Thermobia domestica; assembly: GCF_964235325.1. NCBI lineage: Eukaryota > Metazoa > Arthropoda > Insecta > Zygentoma > Lepismatidae > Thermobia > Thermobia domestica. Next base: position 167,313,927 of record NC_137463.1, on the reverse strand, counting down.
AACTTCGTACATTCTGCGGTTTTGTTATTGGAAGGAGAAATATAATCCCAAAAAATTTAGTAAAATTCAAGTTAGCAGGAAATTTGATGGAATTTGTGAATACCAAAAGTGGAATTATTGCTACGAAGCAATACCAAGGGTAACTTGTATTATTTCATATTATATTTAAAGCTTTTTGAGAGGGAACATTACAAAATGATGTCTAGCTAAGCAATGTAATCTTGTCCAGGAGGTGAAGCTTCCTGAGCACATAATCTTTCCCCAAAATGAATTTACACTAAATTTAATGAAATAATACTAACTGAAATTCTCAGCTTTAGCCATAACTTCTAAATCAGTAGTTCTTTGGACATAAAACATGTATTCATTCAATATCGTATTTCGTATCCCAGGACAATAAAGCAATTTAGATAGATATAAACAATTCAGTATTAATATAATGTATGTTACTACATTTAAATGCTTTGGAACTAGAATATAAATGCAGCCTTTTAAAGGAGAAAATAGGATAGAACCATACAGATTTTATAACAGTTATCTTCGTCTTATCATCTGTATTAAAAATAGAGTAATTGCTATCGAAACAAAATAAAATACTACAATATTAGCAATATATGAACAAACGAGATATTGATGAAAATGTTATGGAATGCTAAGTAAAGTGGGTTATATATAAGAACTTATAAATGATTAATTATGGAAGAAGTATATGAAGAAATATACTATATACATAAAGAAAATAGAAGGTAGATGCACAATTAATAATAAATAAAATAGTAATAAAATAATTTGCTAAGGTGACGAAGACTGAACTTCCATATCATAGATATAACAGTGCCTTTGTTATGATAACTTTAGTTCCAATGACTATTAAACTTTTACCTAATAGACTACCAACTGAACTTGTTTACCTGAGACTGTGCCAGTATGTTTATCTGTAATTACACCAGATACATGTACAGTATATATAAAATATGTATCTTGTACTTTCTGATATAATCTATTATGATGGCTTGTCTTGTATTTATGTCAAATTATTCTATGCAATACATGTGTGAAATTTGATTTCGTGTCATGTTTCTTTGTAATGTCTGCTAATACTTTTTGTTACGGATATGAATTTCGTAATCCATATTATTCTACATATGTATTGTGGTGTAATTATTACATCAATAACTCAATTTCGATAAAAATGAAATGAAATGAAATTTTTCAGTTTTACGTCCCACGGTTATGCCGGTTAGGCTAAAGGAGACGGTGATGATGAGAGAGATGAATGAAATGGTGGAATGAAGAAAGTGGGAGGAAACGGGAGAACCCTGAGAAAACCCACGCACACGGTGTTTGTCCACCACAAAGTTCACTTGGCGGGGGCTGGGATCGAACCCAGGACCCCAAGCACCAGAGGTGAACGCTCTACCACTGAGCCACCGCGGCCCCTCAATTTCGATAAAGTAACCTTACAAAATTCATATTGTGAAATTCTGAATGTTCCTAATTAGTTAATACATGCCTCTGATAAAATTTTGTATAAAATTTTGTTCATATGATAAGCTGTATTTCAATTCTAATGCGTCGTACATGACTTCTAAAGCTCATATATCGGTCGTTCACCATCCGACGGACTCAAAATAAACTTTTTTTTTCGGAGAACAGTCCGGTGGCGATCTATGGACCGTGTCTGATGTTCCCAGTTCCAGCAATTGCGGACAAAGGGCGTCGAGCAGAAAATCACCGTTGCGCAACATCTTCCACCTCCAGTGTGATGCAATGTCACATGTCTGTCAACGGTAAGAATGTTTTGGGGGCTTCAGACCTGGACATTGGAGCCAGCGCTTGCGTGACCGGCATTACGGGCATTGGGGTAGGACAAAATGATACACCCGTTTATGCTTTTACACAAACTGTATTTCCTTTAACATGCCGAACTTTCCTTTAATATTGTATAAGATATTGCAAATTGCAAATTAAAAGTTACTTTTGAAAAATACTTGCCTTGCAAAAAAATAAACAAAACAGGTAAGGATGCCATATAATTCAACCAACAGGAAATAAACTACAGCAACTATACCACCATAAAACTGTTTTTTCCTATCTCAAACAATATCTCAAATGTATAGGTCTCTATATAAAATTATATATATATATATATATATATATATATATATATATATATATATATATATATATATATATATATACGATTTTTCTTTTTCCATTATTGTGCGTAGCTTTGTCTTAGTTGAAAATGAAAGGAAAACCATTTCATAAAATTTGTTGAATTTGTTCTTTTTTTGGGGGGGGGGTGTTGATTTAGTTGCTGTTTCGCGATTCAGAATTCGAATTGCCAAGGAATTTTTCAGCGTTAGGTTTGCAATCGGCTCCGAAAGTCGTAAATTTCGGGCAATAACTACGAGTAAAATCTCATTACGGGCAAAAGACATATAACGGTATTTACAGACGTGGCCTAACTTCGGCAGCTGATTTCTCACTTTTAAAGAATCTCAGAGGAAGAAATACTTGTCAATGTGATTCTACAAGAGTTTAATATTGTTTCATTTGCTTTCTAAATTAACATATCTCTGAAATATTGTATCTGTTGATTAATTAATTTTCTAATTTTACGTCCGTCGTTTGTTCTACATAGACTAAAGGAGAGAATGATAATGACAAAATGAATGATGGAAGGACAATACCTAACATCCATGCTCTGAGCAAGATTCGAATTTGCGACAGACAGATTTTGCTATCGCTCGACTAATGCTTTAGACCGCTCGAACATGCCAGCTGGCTGCATGTATTATCAAACAAACCGTACATTAAGGAAATCATACTCACACGATTGGCTGAAAAAGAAATGACACGTAGGCATTATTGTGTAACAGTATGGTAAGTGTACTAATTTTGAGAACTGTGCCTAATATGAAACCTCAGCCTAATACTGTAAGTAGGTGCTGACCCAAACAGTATGCGGTGGAACTGTTGTGTCATGCGATGTGCTCACTTTTGGGACGCTATGCTCTCTATCGATCAGTTGGAAGAATGGATCAGTCGATTTCAGCAGGTTTCACGCCTTCCTTCAGGAGAAACTTGATGATTCAGCGCTGCTCCACGGGAACTGCCAGGGATGTTGCTATCGTCCCTATCGTCCATCACCTATCCCTCTGAGACCCTTTCTATTCAACTGCTCGTCATAGAAAAAAAAAAGAAAAAAGAAAAAGAAAAAGAAAGAAAGTGTTCGCACTACCCTATCACAGGATGAGACATAAACGCCAAGTTGCGTGCGGCAACACTTGGGAAAAATAATCCGTTTTTAAATTGAACGTCCCTCGTATGATTCTACCTATCGAACTATTCTATCAAAGAGAAAATGTCTGAATGGGAGAAGGAAATTTTTCCTTCCTTTTCTAGATATTAGGAAATATAAAATAGGAAACATTGTCCTGCTCTTCCTTCTTCATCTACAACGTAGACGTTATAGACAAAGGTGAGAAGCTTCTGATGATGTTAACGCGCAATGGAAATAAATTTTTAGCAGTAACGCATCCAAGTTCTGAATGTGGAGAGCCCGTATCCCAAGGAATCAAATAGTGAAATAACAATTAAACATACCATGAAATCAAAGCTATAAACTGATAATTACGATTCAATGTATTATTGCATTGAAAGCACCTGTAATAAAATCTATTATTACAAAATGTAAATATACAAGACAAGTATATACATAACATAATATCACATTTTCTGTGCATATTACTATCTCTTCGCTCACTGACTATCTTTGATTCGTTCATATCCAACAACATATAATCGCAAGACCATCAAGATAAGGATTAGTTCTTCGTATCTTGGTAGTTAGCTAGTATTTCTAGTTAAATACAGATTGTTAGATTGGTCAGTTTTAGTAATGTTTTGCCCACAATAATCAGGAAGTGGCATTAATTAGTATACAGCTGTAGTTAACAATATCGCTGATACTTTTGTTTGTTCTCTTAAACTTTTGCAATTGTTTTCCAAAATTTCATATTTCATTCTATATCATTACTCTTCATCATTAGCATATAACATTTATTAAACTTTGCAATATACTATACGTAAATTAACATACCTTAATCTTAATAGCAAACAATTAAAAAGAATACGGCTCCAGTACAAAATTCCCACGAATAGACTTGTAACACAGCTGGAATATGTGTATTTTCTTATAGATTGTGTGCATTACTACCAGTATTGACCTTATCATCGGGAAAACTTGTTTGATCGAAAATTTGATAATACAAGTAAAGCCATTTGCTGATTTTGCTACAGATAATGGTTCAATGTATAAGCTCCAATAAAATTAAATTTCGTAGGAAATCATCGAAGTTTGTTAACGAGAACCCGGGACGGGTTCACTTATTAGAACTCTGTGATTTCCAAGGCCATCTTTCTCATTACAATCACAAGTACAAAATCATTTCACTTCAATATTGGGCCTATGTTTAGCAGAAGGGGTCCAGCTCTTTTCTCTAAAAAATGTTACAATTTTGGTAATTTCTGTTCGGTTAGTTTAGAGTAGGTAGGTTAGTTTAATTTAGGTTAGGTTAGTTTAGCTTATGTTAAATTAGTGTAGGGGTCCCGCATAATTGTCCAAAAATGATAGAATTTCGCTTATTTCTACTAATATTAGGTTAGTTTAGGTTATTCAGGTCAGCTTAGGTTAGTTTATGTTATGTTAGGTTAGATTTGGTTACGTTGTGTTACGTCTAAATACTTGCATCATTCATTTCTCCTGTAAATTTTGTGTTTCTTACGTGCTTCTGGACCCCTTGTACTAAACATACTCCCAAAATTGTTTGTATCTGATTTAATTCTTCGAATGTTCCATTACATTTCCTGATGACTAAAATAATTAACATTTTGCTATTATGCTGAAGTATATCAATTTCCCTGTAGTTGTTTATTTTTTTAACAAAAAACTATAATATATCATAGCTACCTTTTCTTTTTCTTTTTTTTTTTTTTTTTTTTTTTTTACATCAACACCATTTTTTAAAGATGCAGAATTAGATTCTGTTCACCAATGCTTCGAATTAATATTGAATTACTAAACATTATAAAAACAACAAAATAAACCACAAATTGTTAACTCAAAATAAATAAGTAGTTAACAAGAAGTTACAAAGAATAAATTACACAAATTAAACACTTATGAAACAATATTTAACCCTTGTAATGTAATCGTGGAACACGGGGCATTACAACATAATTATGAATTTGGATTTAAACCGATGTATTGCTTGATTAGATGAAGAAAATTAATTTACCCTCTGAACTATTCGTATCAAAATCATCTGCGTTGTAACACCAAGATCTCTAGTTGAACTCCTCAAAATGTTTTAAAGATACACTGGAATCGATTATTCTATCTTGTAATTGTTAACCACATTGTAGCCCCTGTCTTTTGTTCTTTCATTTAGGCTTCCTATTCTTTTAAAGGAAGCGAAAAATAGTTTGACTTCTTTGAAGACTGATCAGTTGGAACAGCTCTATCCATTTTAGTCAGGGGTCCATTAAGCTTTTCCTCTTTTATCTTCGTGTAAAGGTTTTAAGCCAATTGAAAATAGACCCCAAGAAAGCGTCTTTCAACGAATTGGCTTTTTTTGTAAAAGAAAAATTACTCCATTGATCTTAGAAATGGCTGGCTTAGCGTCAAAATTGCAACTCTCCTGTTCCAGAAGAAAAAGTTCATTTCCTTTCTTTTCCTCTAATGCTTATATCTCCAGTGTTTTGTAATACGAGCTTGTTTACTGGAGACATCGTTGTGGTGTGTCCCTTGGACATGATTTTTCAATTGCACATATACACGGAATTTGATAAATTTGAAGTGTCTTTATGATATAACATTTTAATTGATACAGTTATCAGTCTTTTCTTACTACAGTAGTGTTACAAAAACTCGGCCTAATGTAAACCGAAGGGTGGGCGAGTCTGTAGAAATGCCGGTTATCAGGAATGGGGTTAAAAAAAGAATAACTATTAGTGTTTCCTCAGTAAATACACTACTGTACTTGTATATGTTGGTTGCTTGAGAATACAACTGAGAATAAACTGAACAATTACTCTTAAATAAAGGAAAAGTACGTACTTTATGAACCTTTACTATACATAACAATGAAAATTAATGAATACACACTGTACAATAATTTATCTGATAAGACAGACCTCAGAAAAATACCTGAACCAATACCAATTGGTTGGGAAGGATGGGGGTTGTCATTACAAATGTCTGTTGCTATTGAAATCTGATAATTATAGTCACTTATGACTGTAACAATAATGAAATGAAGATTCTTCAAACAAAAGTACTGTTTTAGCTTGATATTTGATCAAAGAAGATAGCGGTGCCTTGTCAATTCAGCTTTAATTTTAGGTTAGGTAAAGTTACATGCACCTTGAAGAGTTATTACTAACAAATGCGCAACTTCCGAGTTGTTTTAGGCAGTGAAGAAGTGGGTTTCGGTGTTTAATCCCCCTTTCTTAAACAAGGTATTAGGGATAAATAAACTGTTTCTGCATTAAGATACACAGTAAATACAGAAAAAAAAAACATGCTTGTCTCGAAAGGTATGAATTGAGCACTTGAATCCCCATCTCTTTTTTAAAATGAAATCATGCGTATGCCACTGGTTTTAGATATTATAACAGACAAATAATGCAAATATTTGAGGGAAATATTTTAGTTATTAAATAAATATTGTGGATGGGAGCCGTTTAGGGGAGCATTTTGATGTTCGCCCAGCGGCCCAGTTCACCCCTGGTTATTTCTTCCATTCGAAAGTGAAGTTTCAACTTTGGGAACAGGAGGTAGTCTACTGGAGCCATCTGGAGGAGTATAGTGAATGGTCAATGACAGTGACCTGTTCCTTGGTCAAGTACCACCTGAAGCTACTACAGCTGCATGAGGTGACATTGTCGTAGAGAAGACTTCAATTGTTGGCGGAGATTAATCATGGTCTGGCACTGTTTTCTCTAGAGGAGTTGCTTCTTTACCTCTAAGTAGAAGCTACCACTGATGAAACGGCCTTGCAGTTGGAACAATTTCATGTTGAATGCAAACCTTGATAGGCCCTATATATCAAAAGCCAATTAACGAAGATTTGACTCCTGACTTCTGCACGTGAGCCTTATCTTGGCTTCTGTGGGCGGACCTACGCCAACAACCATTGTTTGATAAAGGATTATACTTAAAATATCATATTTCATGACATGTAGTAACAGTTTTTTTTAAAGGAAATCTGGCGATGAATTTGCTATCATGACGAAGGTTTTGACATTCCCTCTCTCTTCTATGGAATATTCAAAGTGTATTGTACAATATGGAAGAACAAAGTCTTTTCCTCCAAATTCTCATGGATAATAGTCTAAGGACTCTTTATTGATGATGATAACATTGCTGATTTCCTGGAGGCTCATATGATTATCGTCAGCAAGGAGGTTCCTCATGGAGAACACAGTTTTGTCATGTTTTCGTGTGCTTGGTCTTCCTGTACTCTCGTTGTCCTCCAAAGACTATCTGTCCTCATGGAAGCGTTTGTGCTTCTCAAACGTACTTTTTCTAGTCTAAGCTTTCTGGACCTATTGTATATCATATCATGACTCCTTTTATCACTTCCTCTTGCCAGCAACCACCCTTAGTAATTTCCGGTTAGTAATAAGCTCTCTTGATTATTGCTGCTCATAAGTTGTCAGTTGAAAATGACTTGATAATGTGCGTCACAAAAATTGAACCGGACATGGTCGAACTAGTGATATTACACCCGGCTTTGTTTTCTCACCACCCTTCTTGTATTTCAATATGCAGCTTTTCACCAGTTTCATTCCTCTTTTATTCCAGTTTTTTAAAACTTTTTTTTATTTGATATTCTTTGCTTCATTTAACAATAACTATAAAAATCAAAATAAATCTTTGAGTATTAATGTTTATTTTTTAAAAGTTTTTTTTTATAGCCTCCACTTAATCCTGCCTTTGTAATTTCATATGGTCTTATTAAATAGCAGACGCTACTGCCTCTTACTGCGAATTCTCTCTCTAATACTTTAAAAAAAAAATCATATGATTTCTCTCCTCTTTTTGTAATTGGCCTCAGTTAGGGTGAGACGAGGCTTACCTTTTATTGGAATACCTTTTAAAAAAAATAAATCATACCCTATTATTTATCTTTTTTTTCTTCTTATTGTTTTTATTTCCTTTTTTATAAAAAAATTGAGACGATACACAAAGGTACACACACACACACACACACACATACATACATACATATATACATATACATGAGCAGGAAACACTTTACATAACCTGTAAAAGTATCAACTGAAAAGAGAAAAGAAATAATTAGTAAATAATTTAAAATAAGTATTTAAAACAAGATTTTTGAAAGGAAATCGGACTTCCAGATTTCCAATTTTTCTTTAGTTGTTAGTTCTGGAAAACATCAGAACTGTTTTGGTCTATCTGAATTTCTCTGATCAGCTTTGTAAAATTTTATTTTCTCTCTTCCTTTTAAAACACTTGTTTTATTTTAAAATCCTGCCACCACTAGCAAAACATTAATCAAGGCACTATACACTAATACTAACACAAAAAGAATGTAAGGTTTTAAGTTCTGGAATTGTCATCAGAACTTAGTTTTTTATCTTTGATCTGATTAATTTTATTTTCTTCTAATTCTTTATTTGTTTATATTTACAATGTAGGGTATGGGTCTTGTTAATTTCTTCTTCTTTCATCCTTTCTTTCTTTCCACAAGATCCTTGATACGTGTCTTGCAACAAATTGTAATTTTTCTAATTTCGTCGCTTTCAATACATAAGGGCGTAACTAACATTTTCAAAATTTTACAGGAGAAGCGAAAGAAGATTTTGTAGTATGTTCAAGTTAACATAACTTTTGGACTATTTTCAGGAAAGCTTTAATTTTTAGGACGCTTATCGGCGAGGGACAAATGTTCGTTTCCGTGTAGATTTGACTTTCCAGCTGTTCGTATGTCTTGATAAAATTGTAAAGTTTTTAACTTACGCCCTTATGCTGTGAACAGATATGTGTTAAATTCTAGTTCTAAAATAACAATAATGGCGTATGTTTTAGTAACTTTATTTTTCACATATTTTAAAGTTTTGTACACAGTGACCATTGATACTGCAGTTAATGTTTTTTTCTTTTGTTATAATTATGAGAGTGTTTATTATGTTGTATATTATATTTTTGTATGAAAAATGTAACTTTGGCTACACATTATAGAATATAAAAAATATGTTTTTAGATAAGTATTATGGCTGTATTGACACAAAGGAAAGTCCTTTTTACAATGGACCTCAACAAAATCTTTGACATTTTCATCACTTTGTAGATTTCGGAAGTATGCGTGGTAGTCTCGCGGTATTACTCCTATATCACACAAATTTTCCAAGTCTAACTTCTTTTGCTTAGAAATAGGTCGAACAGAAGAATACTGGGGTAACAGTGTAGGCTGGTTTAGTGTACAGCTTCTCGGGGAACCTTTGCGTACCGAAAATCTGGAAAAATCATCTCTCATTCGGGTTTTGAACAAAATTGTCCCCAAGTCGTCTTGACTGAATCTTATCCATCGCAATTTTTGCCATCCAATCTCATTGCCTTTTTCATCTTTGCTGCATGGTAGAAAAGTTTTTCGTGCTTCCTCGAAGTCAAAGAAATCATCTATTTTCATCGACTGTACCTCGTATGGAAACGGCTTTTTGCGCGACATTCGAGCAACAGTTAACCACTCTGTTGGAACAAACCCATCTAGATTTTTTTTCGAATGCTCAATGATACTATGCATGGAATCAACTCCCATTTCCGTATGTCCCGGCTCAAAAAATGTATGACCAATCATTTTTATATGAGTACTACTCACCGCATATATACACATTAATGCGAATTTCTTGCTTAAATTTTGTCCTCCGCAGCAGCCGGAATACATGGTCACGTGTTCAACTGCTGTTGATAATTCGCGTAAGTATTTAAGAACACATGATGCAATTTCATCTGGGCCCCTCTTTGCCTTTGTTTCGTCCCCAAAATAACAGTAGCCCTCGTGAGTAGCAACATCGTAAATAATAAGATTGTAAACGTTTAGTTTCCTCGCGTAATACACAACCCCGGTTTTGCAGGACAGCGTTGTTAACACTTGCTGAAGATCAAAACAAATCACCTTATGAGTTCTATCTTTCAATGCATTCTCCTTGTATAGTCTCTTTTCTTCCCTTGCTTCATCCTTCTTTTGTTTGTGCTCCTCGTAATTTTGCAGTTCTGCTCTTTTTTCATCTTCGGACAACTTACTAAACTTGACACATACTTTACACTGATATTTTTTCGGTTTGTGAATTTTTACATTCATCTCTTTCAATAGCTTCCAGTAAGACGTGCAACCAATTATACGTGTTTTATCCAGGCCCTTTTCTTCACAGTAAAGTTTGTAGAATCGTACAATTTCAAGAGAGAGAGCCCAGGGTCTATGTAATAAACTTGGGATGTAGAAGCTCGGCAGTAATGGGATTCGACCCGAGGTATTGACGTTATGTGTGATTTCGCAACTTCGATTGTTTCGTGTCCCAATGCATTTTTCGGAACATGCTTACCTCGCAACTCTGAACCAGTAGTTCCATGTATAAGACCTTTCTGCATTGCGACGCGGCAAGCTTTGTCACTGACATCCAACGTACGTCACTTATCAAGTCTCTTTTAACAATCAAACCCCTAAACAAATCCAAATCAACAATCGTAAACAATGCATGGCGGCATTTACATCATTTGCATACAGAGACCCAAAAAATGCGGTACGCATTGTGGCGTATGAGCACCAGGCAATATTACTGTGTACTCAGATCATTTAATAGAGAAGGGCGTATGTGTCATTTAAGCCCTTATGCTTTGAACAACTTGCTTTTATATCTCTTAACGCCCTTATGAAAATGACACCCCACAGCTGAACGGTTCGCCGTACAGCCACAAAAATTTCCCAGCACCTAGACACGATCGACATCTATCGGAAGAATCGAAAATCTCAAAATCCCAAAAAATGTAAGTTACGCCCTTATGTATTGAAAGCGACGATTTCATTTTATCGTTTATTATGGTTTGTATATTGACCCTTTTTAATTGGTCTCTTATTTTGTTATTTGTTATATATTTATTGCAATTCCAGAAGACATGTTCTGGTGTTTGTACTTCATTAGATATACATTTATCGTCGTCAATTATATTAAGTTTTCTCAGATGAGATTTATACGGTCCATGTCCAGAGAAGTATTCTATTAATTCACTGCTTTTTGTTCCCATTTCTTCTCTTATTTTTAAGTTTAATATAGTGGTTCTTGTTCTTTGTACCTTTATTGAATCCCTCCATTCATCTTCCCACTTACGTTTAATCAGTTTGTTAATGTCGTCTTCGGTGCTTGGCAATTCTCCTGTGATTTCCAATACCTTAGTCCTCTCATTATTCTTTAGCCACGTCTTAATACATCTTCTTAATATCTGAAGGAGTATGGGTTGTTCATTGGCCAAAAGTTGTATATTTTCTGCAGAGATAGTTTTTTTTATGATGCCATGGGTTCTAATTAGCATTAATCGCTGCACTATTATTAATTTTTGCCTTAGGTTTTGGTTTAGAAACAATCTATGACCCCAGATTCCAACCTAATATTGTGCAATAGCCATTAGAATAGCTTTGTTATACATTTTTTTTTTAAATTCTGTTAATTTTAAAATCTTTTATAGCAACTGTTAAAGGTTTGATGGCTATTTTTTCATCTTCTCTGTTGTTTCAGTTATGTTTTTTGTAGTTTAGCCGTTTGTCTAGCCATACACCTAAATATTTGAATTCATTCACAATTTCTATTTTAGTGTTCCTAACTTTGATTTTGGATTCTCTCTGTAGAGTTTGGTCAAATACTGTAAATTTCGTTTTACTAACCGATAGAGTTAATTTATTTTCTATACACCATCTTTCTAGATTTTCTAATATTATATTTCCTTTTTGCTCTATATGTCTTCTTGAGGATGCTGTCATCACAATTGCTAAATCGTCCTCATATCCCACTACGCCTAATGTTTCTTTTAGATTGTTTAATTTTCTTAAGCATGTTTGGAAAGTAATGTCTTACATTGAGATCCACATGTTGAACCCTGTGGGCATCCTTTGGGGCTTATTTTTGTTATATCTTTTCCTGGAGGTTCTAGTGTAATCATTCTGTCAGTACAGTAATCCAGCATGATTTTGTAAAGAGCTTTACTAATTTTTAGTTTTTTGAGTTAATTACTTGAGTTAGTTTTAGCTTTTTGAGTTAGTCACCATAGATTGTCAAAGTCACCACTAATGTCGGCATAGATAGCAACTTGGTGCTTTTCCAGTTTACCTTCTTCTATGAGGTCAATTAGTCTTTTTACATGTGTTTCGGTGCTTTTTCCTTTTCTGAAACCATACTGCAATTTGTCGTTATTTAAAATTCTATTTTTATTTATTCTTTCCACAAAAGTTTACTTATTACATTTAATAAGCAGATAGAGCGATAAGATAAGTTTTAATGTTTCACGGTTTAGATGTCAAGAGCAAGTGAATGATGAAATAATTGGTAGAATGATAATGTGGGAGGAAACAGGAGTGTCCGAAAAAACCCGCGGACCCGATGTTGTCCACCACAAACTTACTTGGCTGGAGATCAAACTAAAGACCCAAAGCATCGGTTGTTAAGCGTCTTACCGTTGAGCCACCGTGTCCCCGGAAAAATCAAAACAAGAAATTATGTACTAGATCCCATAATCACATTTATCTCTTTATCTATCTTCCTTCGTGACACTCCTAAGAGTCCCCAACCCCTGTTGAAAATTCCGAACTATGCAATTCATGCTCGTAGGTATTCTGTACCAAGTTATGAGTTTCTGTGGCTGATTTTCTCAATTTTGTACATACATTGATTGCAACTATGCACCATGTTAAGAGCACGACCGAGCGTTGAAATATACTCCATTCATTCATCAGATATATGCTCTCGTAGAGCTGTTCTTGTTCCTGTAATAGAGCACTTCCTTTGTTTACGCAAAATTCAATCTGAGAATTTTATTGCCGAACTTATTTCTTCAGAAATGACAGATCATTCCCTTGCATCAGTTCAATGTGAAGATGGAGGAAGGAACGTAAAATGTTACTTGTGGTCACACGCGGGACAATAATCGACGATTACGAATACGTAGAGTTTCTTACAAGACGAAAGTTTAGGCTGTCTGGTCTCGAAAAGGTGTCGTGAAAGTGATTTCTCGTCTCGGAAATGTATCTTTTATATTGGAAGAGCTCGTCTCTTCTCATATTCATAGGTGTAACTAGAGGAAGGTCAAGCTCTCCTAGAACACTTTGCTCTCTAGAACACCGATAGACCCAGTGCTAGGTTCTTTCAATTCTCAGAAGAAAGTAGTTCCGCCTGCCATGACAGCAAAATATCCTAGTTACACAAATCCTCGTCTTGTGAGCAACTCTCGTTACAAATACACACGTTTATACATGATACAGAATATTTATTATGTATATGCTGTAACTACTTGCCCCTAGGTAAAACATACACAACAAGCTTTGTCTAGCTCTGAATGAAACTTGCATGAATAATGGCCTATTGCTGTAGATAAAACACGTGGTTGAGTTTGTAGTTACTTTGTTTCAAGCATTAATCTTTATATATCTATATATCAATATATCTCTATCTCTATCTATCTATATCTATATCTATCTATCGGGCCTATATATATATATATATATATATATATATATATATATATATATATATATATATATATATATATATATATATATATATATGTATGTATGTGTGTGTGTGTGTGTACAGGAAGTGTATATTGAAACTAAAACACCTGAGTAAATAACATAGGTTGTTCGTAGAGTCATCTGGTAGTTTATATCGTATTTTTGGGCAATGAGTCACGTGTGCGGATCCTAGGTAGCCACTTCAGCAGAAAAGGTTTCAGTGAACGTCAAATCATGTGTATAAAGCGGTATAGTGGAGGATATATCCGACTTCAAAAAAGGCAGATTGTAAGGGTGTTTAGCAGATTCTGATATTGTTTCTGATATGCGTAACTTGAAATCAATACTTCTTAAGTACTCTCTGCGTTTGTGCGGTGACGAAAGAATCAAGTTACGAGGGTAGTCCCAGAAATAACTGACCTGATGTATAAATAGCGGTGGTTATTTGGAAAACAGTTGCTTAATATTTGTTTGGCATCCTTCAATAGTAAACGCTCTCAGTGAATATGTAAAGATGGAAAAAATGGATCATTGTCATGTGATACAATACGTGAGATAGATTCTATTCTCGGGCAGTCTGATCCTTCGTTTGCAACAGTAAAATATTGGGCGGCATTGTTTAAACGAGACCGTAAGAACTACAAAAGACGAACATCGCAGTGGTCAACCAAATGAGGTAGCTAAGTCAAATATGAATAAAATTCACAAAATGGTGTTGCGTGGCCGTTGACTGAAAGTACACGATCTCGCAGGCATGGTAGTATTTCAAAAATTGCTATGCATCACATATTGACTAAAAATTTAGACATTTGAAAGCTGAAAATAGACATTTCAGAATACAGCGTCGTGAGGATGTTTTAATTGAGTGTTTGGCGATATTTCACAGCAAAACTAACCCAAGACCACGTGTATCAAAGACACGCGCTAGCCACTAGACCAGCGGGGAGGGCTGGGTATTTCTTTTATTAACTAAAGTAATAATAACAGAAATTTCAACATTGATCCCACGTATCGTAGTTGCTAACGCTCTTGCTTTTGGTGCGAGCGGTCCCGGATTTGATTCCCGGTGGGATACTCGGTCGCAAAATATAAAAGTTTATCAAGCCGAAAGTTTATGAAGTTTACCTGGTTTTCCTCATTCACATCAGGCAAATGCTGGGGTGGTACGTAACATAACGGTCCCAGTCCGCCTCACTATTCCTTTCTTCCAAGTTCTTGGGTAGTGTGATCGCTGAGAGATGACATCCCTCACATGCGATGGCCTAACACAGCCATAGATGCCGAAAGTACAGAAATCTAATTCCTAATTCTAAGAAATTTCAACAACAATAATAATAGTATTGCAAGAACTACAGTTTGTTTAGTTCTCTCTTCCGAAAATAGTTTAAAATGGACTGTCCCTCCCTCCCCAAAAAAGACCTTTGTTGACCTCGTAGTGGTATGCCACTTTAAGTGGACTTCCTGAAAAAAGTACAGTCGTAAAAATGTCTTACAAAATGATAGTTCATCACCTGTAAATATTTTCAGTCCTGAGAATGAATTAGAAATTGTAAATTTGTTACTTTTCCGTAAGAGCCTAACTTTTTTCTTCTATGATGGGGGACGGGGAGTTCCACGAGCACGATGCCTGTAGCACTTCTCCTGCATGAACTAGTATGCAGTAAAAGAAAAGAGAAAGAAACAACTTTTCTTACATCCCAAAAGACAAATATTTAGAGGTAATGCAACCCGTTTTTGAAACGTTTCATTGGGTTGCATTATCTCTCCATACACATATTTACGGCAGTAAAAATTATATTCTGTGCATGCGTCTGTGTTCAAATCGTTACAATATCATTGAATAATATTTCAAGTGATTTCTAACACGTTTGTGAATCGCTGATATCCTCATCGAGAAATTTAATGAACATGTAGATCTTTTGAAATAAATTGTTAATCAGTAATGAATTTTTAATGTAAAGATTTCCTGCTTCGACCTCAAGATATATGTATGACTTTATAATGCATACAAATATGTTCATAGTTATTTTATAGTTTCCCAATTTTTCCTGTTATTTTCATTCCGTCAATTCTTCTATCATTAGAGCCTGGATTCCTTGAGCTTAAAAAATTTCTGAGAGTTCAACGAGATGAATATCGTGATGATGCCTAAAGATAAACTAAAGTAATTTCAATATCTCGTTTTTGTCAAACAGTTCCCTTCATTTTGACTACCTACAAAAAAAAAAAAAAAAAAACAGCTTAATAAATAAACAAAAGTATTCTTATAGCAGTTATTAGGACCTTAGTACAGTAGTGACGACTTATGTGGCCATAGTTTTTCTGTTAAACAAAAGAGGTATCTCTTTCATACTTTTGTTAATTTGATTTTATAAAGGCAAAGTTTGTAAACAGAACCACAATAAGTATTACATAAGCGACGAAAGAGAGTCTAACGGTACCTTCTCTTCCTCCTTTGAAATTACCACTTACTTACCTTACACTAACAGCTTATTTCTAGTGACCTTCACACTATAAACTCTTTTGTAATATAGCAGTGTATTCTTTACATATTACTTCTGTGCTCTGTTAAAATGGCGATCGAATAATTAAACATTTACAAAATATTTAGTCAAATGTTATTAGTATAACCAAATGTTTTCAAATAGAAACATTTAGAATATTATTAGAAGCAAATAGAACAATTTAGAATCAAATAGAATATTACTAGAATTTATTATTCTAATAATATCTGCCCATGGTCTCCATGTTG